>NC_046289.1:62509524-62831639 GCF_004115265.2 Rhinolophus ferrumequinum
ATATTTTGTTTGAGTTCCAGAGAAGTCAGGAGGTGTTCTTCCTTCTTGATTCTCTGGTTGAGCCAGAACATAACCATAATAGGATCTGGGTGGTCAGAGCTCATTTCATTTCCACATGTGTTTACCAAATATCCATCATTTGGCTGGCAGTACCCTGGGCACCAGGCTCTAGAAGTGAGTAGAATCTCTGCCGCCCACTCACAGGCCAAGGTCATGCTGCCTGTGACACAGACCTCACACGTGATCCATTGAACCCACGTGGAAAAATTCAGAGTGTGTCTGCTGATGTATATGAAGACAGAGCAGCATGGGAGGAAGATCCTGGCTGGGGTCTGGGACATCTGGGTCAGGTCTCGGCTCTGCCACGAATATGTCCTGTGACCTTGGCCTCAGAATGACATCACTGATAGCAAGTGGATGGCACACATGACACCATTTCCTAATCCCATGCCTGTGTCGGACGCTCCTAATCAATGACTCTCCCACTGACTCTGGATTTGTCCCAGGATCCTTGTTAGCACAACTTATTAGCCACGAGCGATGGATCGGAACTAGCACTGACATTGAAATCTAATGCCATCCTGAACTAGCAGCTGGAAAGGGAAATAGATTTCAACTTGGTACCAATTCCCAGTTGTTGGTGGCTTCTTGAAGCAATGTGACCTCCTAAGACAGGCCAGGACACGTGTTAACCTTGAGTACTCTCAGCTCATATTCTTTTCCCCCAACGTAGTGTCTTACTTCTAAATAAAGAGTCCCTGGTGGTCCACAGAAGGATGGGGAGTGAGGTTCCTGAATGGGAGTGCAGAAATGAGGCCAGCTGCCCACGATATCCCTGTTGTCTCTCCGCACAGGTGTCTGAGAGGGCTGAGGTGGGCAAGGCACTGAGCGTCCACATCACCCTCACCAACACCCGGACGGTGGCTCTGAGTCACTGCACAATGGTGCTAGAGGGAAGTGGCCTCATTCATGGGCAGATAGCTAACGAGTAAGTGTGATCACCATTCACCTGTCACATGCTGGTCTCTGATACGTGGTACCTCGTGGGGCACAGGATGGTCCTGAGTGTCCTGGATGGGGCCTCCTTGGACCCACTTTTCCACCCTCTTCGGGGTAGGTAGGCTCTGTAGTGTTGGGAGGTGGGAGGTGCTTACCAACCGAGAAGGGAAACCAGATCACCCACCCCAGCACTTACTCCTTGAGGCTCTCACAGGCTCTTTGTGACTTTCAGCCTTGGGACTCTGGCGGCCGGAAACACCATCCAAATTCACCTGGACCTCTACCCCTTCAAAGCTGGACACCGCCAGCTGCAAGTACTCATCAGCAGCAACGAAGTCAAGGAGATCAAGGGCTATAAGGCCATCTTCGTATCTGCAGCCAGGGCTTCCTGAGCCCACCCCCACTCTCCTCAGGCCCTCCCTGTCCCCCAGCCCTTCCCTTGGCCCCTCACTCTTCTGATGTCCTGCTAGTGCCCCCCAAGCCCTCCCTGAGTCCCACCCTGCCCTCCTGATGCCTTCCCCGTACCCTCAGCCCCTACCCATGCCCCCCCAGCCCCTCCCTGCCTTACCTTATTCCTAAAGGTGCGGTGTTATCTTTGCTCCTTCTGTCCTCTTCCCGGCCTGCCTGGGGCTGAATGAAGCTCCGTTAGAACCACTGTGCTTCTTGGGAAGAGACAATAAAGATGTCTTTATTGGTCACTGGTGTTGCCTCTTCTGTGTGAACAAGATACATATTGTTTCTGGCTGGTCCTCTTGGCTTGGCTG
Source organism: Rhinolophus ferrumequinum (assembly GCF_004115265.2). NCBI lineage: Eukaryota > Metazoa > Chordata > Mammalia > Chiroptera > Rhinolophidae > Rhinolophus > Rhinolophus ferrumequinum. Next base: position 62,511,288 of record NC_046289.1, read on the forward strand.
TCTGTTGTGTGGCTGGGCCCTTCCTGCTCTTCCTGTCTTTTCTCTCCTTTAAGGGCCCATGCACAAAATAAGCCTAACATGATCCCTCTAAATCAGCCTCTCTGGAATCAAGAATCACCATCTCTCCATCTAAACTGCCTTAGCCCGCAGGCAGAGGCTGGAGGCAGGTGTGGGGAGGAAGCTTGGATGTGCTGGGAGGACATTCCCTGCGGTGCTATGGAGACCAGCCAGAAGCTGCCCAGCAGACTTCTCTGCTGCTGGCCTGAGAGCATAGGGACAGCTGGGCCAGCCCCACTCAGGGTGACCCTCAGGATAACTGGGAAGCACTTTGTAGCTGGCTGCTCCCCAAAACAGCCCCTCGGTTTCCCTGACCCCATCTTTCCCTCTCTTACTCCCCCTAGTCTTTCAACCTCTCCAAGTCACCCTAACTGACCCCAGCCTCTCTTCCTTTGCATTGTTTGTTTTTGTTCTTTTAAAGACAGAGAGCTACTCTTTTGTATTTTCTGCCTGTGGTTCTCAGGATCATTTATGCTCATTCTAGATAATTTGGAAAGAACAGAAAAAGTGAAAAGAAACAAAAGAAAAATCACTGATAGTTCCCCCATCCCAGAAGAAATCTCTGCTAACATTTTGCCATATATTTTTCTGGGCTTCCCCTCGACTCCCTTCATTGTGTTTTTTAAAGTTATCATTACATGGCTATCATCAAAAAGACAAGAGATAACAAGTGTTGGTAAGGATGTGGAGCAAAAGGAACCCTTGTGCACTGTTGTTGGGAATGTGTATTTGTTCAGCCATTATAGAAAACAGTATGGAGGTTCCTCAAAAAGTTAAAAATAGAGCTACCATATGATCCAGCAATTCCACTTCTGGGCATTTATCCAAAGGAAACAAAATCACTATCTCAAAGAGATATTTGCATCCCCATGTTCATCGCAGCATTATTAACAACAGTTAAGATATGGAAACAACCGAAGTGCCAACGGATTAACGGACACAGAAGATGTAATACGTACACAAAGGAATATTATGCAGCTGTGAGAAAGAAGCAAGTCCTGTCATTTGCTACCACATGGATGGACATTGAGGGCATTATGCTAAGTGAAAAGTCAGACAGAGAAAGAAAAATACTGTATGATCTCACTTATACAGGTATACCTTGAGGATATTGTGGGTTATGTTCCAGACCAGCGCAATAGTGCAAGTCTTATCTTTTTTGCTGGTGGAAGGTCTTGCATTCACTTTGTAAAAAATGCAACGTCTGTGAAGCTCAATAAAATAAAACACAATAAAATGAGGTATGCCTGTATGCGGAACCTAAAAAAGCTGACCTCCTAGAAACAGAGAGTAGAGTGGTGGTCACCATGGGCTGGGGATGGGGGAAATGGGGTGATTTTGGTTAAAGGATATAAAATTCCACTTAGAAAAACAGTAAGTTCTAGAGCTCTAATGCACCGTGTTGTGATTATAGTTAACAATACTGTATTATGTATTTCAAAGTTGCTAAGAGAACGGAGCTTAAATATTCTCACCACAAAAAAGAAATAATTATTTGACCGGATGAAGGTGCTAGCTAGTGGTGGTAATCATATTGCAATATACAAATGTATCAGATCAATATGTTGTACACCTTAAATTTACACAATGTTATATGTCAATTATATCTCAATAAAAAAATAAAAAATGAAGTTATTACAAATTGACACCTCTCCATCCTGGAAAATTTAGAGGATCCAGAAACGCAGAGAAGGAGCATGTCCTCCCGTGGGTTCTCAGGTGTGGCCCTCGTCCTCTGTTCCTCACCTGCTCAGTGACTACACGTTCACTCTGTTCCTCTCACGAGCCTCGCCTCTTCCTTTTCCGCCTCCTCTTTGTTCTGTATTTATTTTGCTTTCGCAGGAAAGGCAGGAGTCTGCACACCCGCACTCCACCCTGTGTGCCAGGTACACCCGTACCCATTAAGTGGTATGGGCATTTCTGTGTGGCTCTGTCACTGCTTTGTCACTGCTGTGTTCCGGGTGGCTCCCTGTCCACCCACTGGAGACCTGGTTCCTGGGCTGGCTCCTGCAGAAATCTGAAACCTTGTTCCATTTGCAGAGTGCCCGGTCCTCCTTTGTTTAGTCATTGCCCCTACTGTCTGGTGGCGCAAAACTGCCTGGCTGTGTCACTTGTGTCACTGGAGGAGGACAGTGGGCAGGCTTTCTGCTGGGCCTCCCAGAGGCATGAGGATATTAGCTATCTCTAATTTTCCAGTTGACGTTTCAAATATCTCCTCTCGCCAACTAAAAAAATGGCTTCAAAAAAAACAGGAAACAAGAGGGTGAGGGTGTGTAAAGTAGTGAATTCTATATGTGCATGTATACACACACTTTAAAATCTGACTGGAGACAGAGAGATTTGAAAAGACAGGAGGGAGGATGGAAGCTGGTGACTGATATTCCTGAGTAAAGAGGATAAGGGACCCAGGAGGCAGGGAGAAACAGAAAATGTCCCACAGCAGGGAAAAGCAGGGTAGGTGTGACTGAGGGTCCTTTAGAGTGTCCCACCTACTCCCTATGAATAGCCTTTCCCTTTTCTTTCTCTCTCTCTTCTCCCATCTGTTCCTTTCTCCCTTACACACTCATTCCAAGGACTTGTACTTTTCTTACTAGAATCAAGGTCACTCACTGGCATCCCAACCCTCTCACCTATTTCCAAAACTCCTCCATGAATCTTCCCAAGTTTTCTTCCTTTAGTGCTTTAATTTGAGAGTCGCCTGGGACCTGGCAGGTCTCACCCAAGACAATACCTCCACCAAAAAATAAATACCAAAAAATCATATCAAGGTGATCCTGAGTGGGCTCTGTTTGCATTTGATATCCAGGAAGTGACTTTCCAGGATCAAAGAGAGGGCTCAGGTGCTGAGCAGCGTTCTAGGCTTAAAAGGCTTTCTCAGCTGTGAGCTGAAGTCTTGGGATTCTGACATTCCTCCCTGCAGGGGTGCAGCCCCTCTCCATCCCCCTAGAGGCCCCATGGCTCATCTCTCCCACATGGCCCCCCACTACAGCACAGCACCTGGCAGTGAATGCCCCATCGCCCAAAAGCTATCAGAGGCCCCCACGGTGCAAGGCCCTGACAGTTCATTGGGCCACACTTCATCAGATGAGCAACACTGCCAAGAAAAACCTGAGGGCAAGTAAGAAAACCAGTTGTGATCTGCCCAGTAAGCAGGTGGCAGTGCTGTAGCCAGCCCCACCTTCGGTGTCTCCTGGAGTCTTGGGGATGGAAAGGGAAACAGACGCTCCAGGACCAGTTTCCTGAAGCTCCAGGCTATCCAGGTGTTCTGTGGGGAGCAGCCCAGGAACCAGAGGCAGACACCATGGCTCAAGGTAGGGGAGGCCCATGGCGCTGCTGATGGTTAGGGACAAGAAAGACAGACTGACTGTGCGATGTCAAGAGAGGGTGGATTTAGAGGAAGAGAGGAGTAAATAAAGAATGGAGGTAGAAAAAGGAGAAACCCCAGGAACCTCAGAATTTGTTGGTAGCCTGAGAACCAGGAGACAAGGTAGATGCCAGCAGGTAAACAGCCAAACAGCTGCATGCCAACACGCTCGCTTCCGTAGCCTGGTCGGACAGAGCAGGGCCAGGGATGAAGGGGTCAGGGTTCCTGCCCTTCTCTTCTACTAGCTGACCCTTTGACATTGAACGAGTCACTTCTCTGGTTCCCAGCTCCTATGCCTGAAAAATGAGGGGAATTGGACCAGATAATCTTAAAGTTGTCTTCCAGCTCTAGAATTCTCTGAATCTTCATATTTTCTCTTCTTTTCCCCACTTCAGAGGCCCTGTTCCTCATCTTAGCTAATCTTCCCACCACTACCCTTCTCTCTGTATCAACTCCCCTTTTCTAGAAAGAGCTATTATGAAGATTAAAAGGTTAGTTGAAACCATTTATAGGAACGAGCTAAAACCTCTACAAATGTAACAGCCTCACCTTCATTTAATATGTTTTGTGTTTAAATTTTTATGTTTACATTTTTATAATTTTTAACTATACCAATATATAGTTGGAGTCATATAAAACAATATTTACAGATAAAGCTACAGTCCCCTTACGACCACCTCAACCCCAGTGTTATCTCCAGAGAAACCACTGTTACCAGTTTTTTGTCCACACATTTACATATATATATATATATATATATGATGAGCACTAGGGGTGGAATTGCTGGGTATACACACACACACACACACACACGCAATGTGATACATAATATTAGCATGTGTGAGTTCTTTTTTTGGGGGGTATATCTATGATATCATTGTGTTGCACATATTTTTGTACAACTTGATTTTTTTTTCACTCAGCAGTATGTCTTGGAGCTCTATTAATGCCATTCAGTACCTGTAGATTTACCTCAGTATTTTCCACATTGCATAGTATTTCATATTATGGGTGTATGTAATTTTATTTATTCAGTCCCCTATTGATGGGCATTTAAGTTGTTTCCCATTTTTCAGTTATACAAACAATGTTGCAGTGCACATTCTTATTTATGCCTCTTTGTGCTTGTGTGGGAGTGTCTCAGACAGATACTGAGATTACTTTAGAAGTACTTCCTATAATTTTCTTTCTATTTTATTGATCATTTCATCCCATTCTTCCTGTACATCAAGGAGAACAAAGATGCCCAGTACCTCTGATTTGAATGTCTGGTGTTTGGGCTGAAGAATAACCCCTGTGTGATAGGGAGAGATTAACTAGACACAGGATGCATCCAGAGGATGAGCTTTGGCCCCACTACTTGCTGTCAGGCAGATGCTGCCACTCCTGTGGAGTAGATTGGGTCACATGCCCAACCTAAATCAGGGCCAGTTAACAATCTATGTCTAGTCAATTTGTCTCCAAAAGGGATGAGCTTCTTTTACCACTACTAGGAAATAGCCAAGTGCTTTTCCAGCTTGCAGGGAGTCAGATGTCCTTTCTGAACACGAGCGAAGGCCAGCAACGGGCAGCAGCTGTTGGGTAATGGAAAGAGCACAGGACTTGGGCCAATCACCCCAGGTTTAACCTTGGGCAAGACATTTAATTTGCCCGAACCTTGGTTTTCTCAACTCCAAGTGTGGATGGCATGACATTTCATGCCTCCGCTGTTGTGGTGAGGACTCAGTAAGATAACTGTCCTAAGGTACCTAGGACAGTGCCTACCACATGGTAATCAGGCCCTTGAGAAGGTGTTCATTGAATCTGAAATAAGTACAGGGTGATTATGCAAAAGACAGAGAATTTTATTCAACCTGGCAAACATTTTTTAATACCTACAATGTGCTGACCATTATGCTTATATATCTTTTATAGGAAGCCCCGTACCCATTAGCAGTCGTGCCCCATTTCCCCCTCCTTCCAGCCCCTGGTAAACCCTAATCCACTTTCTGTCTTTATGAATCTGCCCAGTCTACATATTTCACATAAATTGAATCATATAATATGTGGCCTTTTGTGTCTGGCTTGTTTCACTCAGCATAATGTTTTCAGCTTTCATCCATATTATACTGTATTCAGCATTCCTTTTTATGGCTGAACAATGTTCCATTATATGGCTATACCACATTTATGCATACATTAATCAGTTTGAGGGACATTTGGGTCGCTTCCATTTTGGGCTATTATACACGGTGCTGCTATCAACATTCATGGACAGGTTTTGTGTGAATATGTTTTCAATCTGTTGGGTATTTCAATCTCTTGGGTATAAGAGTGAGCGCTAGGGGTGGAATTGCTGGGTCTATGGTAACTCTATGTTTAACATTTTAAGGAACTGCCAGACAGTTTTCCAAAGTAGCTGCACCACTTTACAATCCCACCAGCAATGTATAAGTGTTCCAATTTCTCTGCCTTCTCACCGACACTTGTTACCTCTTAGTGGGACCTCCTAGTGGGACCTTCAGTACAATGTTGACTAGATGGGGTGTGAGGGGACCTCCTCATCTTCTTCCTTATCTCAGAGGGGATGGCATCCAGTCTTTCACTATTACGTATGGTATTAGCTGTAGGTTTTTCATAAATACCTTTGTCAGGTTAAGGAAGTTTTCTTCTAATCTTAGTTTGTTGAGTATTTTTATCATGAAGGAATATTGGATTTTGTCAACACTTTGGTTCATATTTCTTAAATTTTAAATACAGCTGAGACAAAACAGCTAGGTCTCTATCCTCATTGGCTTACATCTAGTGATGGAAGGTAAACAAAAAAATAACTACAAAAATATCTGAACATTTCAGGCTCTCAGTAAAAGTTTGTTGATGTAAATGAACAAATGAGCATGATGTTAACTTGTGAATTAAGTGGTTAGATGCTCTGTGAGGCAGTTAAGTGCTGTAGCTCAGTTGGAAATGGGAAGAAGGGTGGGCCAACGGGACAGGCTTCATGAGGGTGGCTCTTGAATAGGCACTGGAGGACAGATGGGATTTGGTTAGGTAGTAAAGGGGCATTCTGAGTTGGGGTTATAGCAGGATCAAAATACATGGACAGGGAAGGCTGCCATTTGCTTGGGGACAGATTGGCTGGAGGAGAAGATCCATGCTGGGAGTGGTGAGAAGTGAGAATGCAAATGTAAGTTAAAGCCAGGTATAGAGGGTCATAAGTGTCAGGTTAAGGAATGTGCCGTCTGTATGGTGGGCTGTAGGGTATCTCAGAACTTTTAAAGCAAACGACAGCATGATCAAATTGTCTTGAGGAAAGATCATCTGGCAATGATAAGGGTGGGTGGTGTGGAGAGACAGGAAGCAGGAGACCTGCTGAAGGCTGTTACAATCACTAGGAGTGGGGTGAGAAGGTCAGAGTTATGTATACATGGAAAGGGACCGATGGACACCATAGACATTTGAATGGAAGGAGTGAAGAGATTTATAATACGTGAATAGATATAGACTGAGAAGGAGATGGATGAGCGAATTGTGATTTAAAAATTGTAAGCCCAGGTGCCTGGGGACCATGGCAGGACATGGTCAAACATGGAGAGGTCAAAAATGGTGCGTTCTAGGGGAGGCACACTTGGAAAACAGTGAGGTCAATCTGTGTCTTAGCAGTTGCTGCAGAAGGCTGGGTAGGAGTGGGCATTTCTTTGACTGTCCTCAGCATTCCAGCTACCAAAGCACTGGGCATTATTGTTAGTCAGAGGCCAGCAAATTGCTAAAAGCACAGCACGTAACCCAGTAACAGTTAGCCTAGGGGCAGCTGACCCCAGGACTTGCTTCTAGATCTGGAGGCTTGTACAGAGGCAAGTGAAACTCTTAACTTGTGTCCAAGAAAGTGGGTGCTGGCATGAATCTGAGGACAAGCTAGACTGAAGGGAACAATCAAACTTGGCCAGGCCTCCAGAAAGAGCTGGACAGAGAGAAAAAAACCCATGCACCTCCAGGAGGGTGTAAGGGAAGAAGGAACAGAAGGTCAGAGAAGCAGGGAAAGAAGGGATGAAAGAAGTCAGAAAGAGGCACTTGTATGCACAGAGTCTCATTTAATCCTCATATCAACTCTGTAAGGCTGGTATTATGGATTCTCTTTTAGCAACTTGGAAACTGAGGCTCAGAGAGGCTAAGCTTCTTTCCCAAGTTTGTACAACTAGTAAGTGGTGGTCAGGATCAGCCCAGGCTCCATAACCCTGCTCTTCCATCTGCCCCAGGCGGCGCCGTGGCAGGGTTGGAGTTGTCCGCCACAGACTTCCAGAGCTCCTGGAACAACAGGTGGCACCACACGGAGGAGATCAGCTCGGAGCGCCTCCTCGTTCGCCGGGGCCAGGCTTTCTATATCACTCTGTACTTCAGGAACCGGGGCTTCCAACCTGGCCTGGACAACATTATCTTTGTGGTTGAGACTGGTGAGGATCCCTGCTGGCACACAGGGCTGTGTGTACGTGTTGGGGGTAAATCTTGGGGGCTGGGAGATCACCTCAGGGAGCCTCAGCTCTGCTTCCTTCCTAGGACTGCTGCCAGACCTGGCTAAGGGGACTCGGGCTGTGTTCAGCATGGCAGGTGGTGGCGGTCCCAGCCTTTGGAAGGCCTCGCTGGAGACCAACAGGGCCGCCTCCCTGGACGTGAGCCTGTGTGCTCCTCCCATGGCAGCCGTGGGGCGGTACCTCTTGAAGGTTCACATTGACTCCTTCCAGGGGTCTGTCACAGCCTACCAGCTCGGGGAGTTCATTCTGCTCTTCAATCCATGGTGCCCAGGTAAGGCAGGGATTCTAGGTGGGAGTCCCTTACATCTGCCCCTTTGTCCATGCCACAGAGAGCCAAGCTCAGGGACTTCTAGAACCTCCTCCCTGGAAACCCACAAACCTCCCCAATCCCATGCATTCAGCATCTACTCCCAACCACCATCAGAGCAGGGAGAACTTGCTGTTTATTTATTTATTTATCTAGAATTTTAAAATTATCTTTACTTAATAGGAAAACTATTGCAATTAAATTTGACCACTGTTAACATTAACCTTCACCCTGCCTTTTAAAGTTAACTCAAGTTTCTTCATTGTAAAAGTATTAAGTACATTGTGAAATGGAATAAAGGGCAAAACCAAAAAAAAAGAAAGAAAGACAGTATAAGGTGAAAAGTAAAACCTATCCTAATCTCCAAGTTCCATACTCCAGAGGAAATCCTGTTAGCATTTTCTTGGGTAACCTTACAAAAATGTTTTATGCTTAATCAAATATGTATTTATGCATATACACATACATGTGTGTGATTATATGAAATTTCTATGTTTACATATACAATTTTACATCTTATATGAATAGTGAACAGACTTCCGTGGGGGAGATAACTATTTACCCGGTCCCCAAGAGTGGGGCATTTAGGTTGTCTCCAGCTTTTCAGTGTTATAAACAGCACTCAGATGGACAGCTTAGTACCTAAATCTTTGTGTACTTCCTGAATACTTTCCCTTAGATTAAATTCCTACAAAAGGAACGACGAGGTCAATGCCAACCCCTAAATTCTGGTTTGCTTTTTTCCAACAAGGATTAGTTGAGTACGGCAGAAAGAGCACAGACCTGGAGCCATGTGGGCTCTGTGTTCACATTTCACTCCGTACTTACGTGTGATTTGGGCAAGTTACTTATTACTCTGAGTCTGTTTCCTCAACCTCACCATGGGGCGAGGGTGTAAATGTGCTTTGCAAACCAAGAAATTCCCCCAAAGAGAACTTTTTACTGTCCCACCTCATGTTCACACTGAGCCTGCTGCTGCCCCTCACGCTGTTGCCCGGTGCCCTCCTCGGAGCTCACTTTCCGTGGGACTGAGCCTTCTGGGGATGCGAATGGGGCGGGCAGGGCAAGATGCCTGTCCTGCTTTGTGTCCTCCCACTTGGGTTCCTAGGGGACGCCGTCTACTTGGACAGTGAGCCCCAGAGGCAGGAGTACGTCATGAATGATTATGGCTTCATCTACCAAGGGAACAAGACCTGGGTGCGCCCTTGCCCCTGGAACTACGGGCAGGTACGTCTCGGCCCCACTCACGGCCCATCCAGGGGGGACGGTGGGTGGATGCCCTTCGTGCAAGGTTCACCCAGAACCGCTGACAAATGGGGACTAAACGGCACCAGGAAGAGGTGAGATGTGACCCCAGAGAGCTAGAGGAGCAGTCACAGAAAGTTGGAAGCTGTTCTTCGCTGATCATGTCTGATTTGGACAACAGAAGTAGAAAGGGAAGAGACGCGAAAAGTACACCCTCTCCCCCTACCCCCAGGAATTCCACAGAGTATGAGGGTGAGAATGAAGGGACAACAGTGACAGCAGCCATGATTTTTTTGGTTTGTTAACTGTGTTTCCAGTGCGGTATATGTTCCTCTACCTTTTGTTTTCCACACATGTGGAAACATGTGGTTTTATTTGTAAAAATAGCATCATATTAACCGCAAAACTCTGCAACTCCTACCTTGCTAAAAGCCCACCTCCCATGTAAAGCTCAGCCTACAGCAGTTGCTCCAAGGAGTCCAGAACCGGTCCAGGGAAGAGGGTTCTCGAGGCTGAGCCCCGGCACTGGAACCTTCAGGGGAAGAGGACCAGCCCTGGCTACCCAGAAGGGGTGTCAGCTGGGAAATCCTGGGGGTGCTTGTGAAGTCTTGTATCAGTTTGATATGGGTTCCTCTCCTGGACTTGTCCAATACTTGTGACCTTAGGCCCAGCCTAGGCCCCCCAGGAGGGTATAGTCTAGATGAGACACAGCAGCCTCACTCAGCATAGGCAGATGGGAGGCCTAGAGAGTGCCCAGACAGGGGTTTGTTGTCTTCTGTGAGAAACAGAAGTGACCTGTTGCTGCTTTCTGAGCCCTGGGTCCTCCCCGACTCTCTTATTCAGCGAACATATACTGAATGCCTACTCAGTGCCAGGCAGGGCTCTAGGTGCTAGAGATAGAAACATGAATTAAATACTGTCCCTGAGCCCACAGTGTAGTGGGGACTCAGTCACATAAGCAGGTCGCTTATCATGCAGTGGGATGTGTAAAGATTGCCAGGTAAGCGCAGGTTGCTCTGGGAGCCTGGAGGAAGAGCATTTGGTTGGGCATGGGTCTGTCAGGGAAGCTTCCTGGAAGAGGAGATGCTTGAACTGAGTTAGCCAAGTGAAAGAAGGCAGGAAAAATATCCCAGGCAGAGGGAAGGATGAGCAAAGACACAAAGGTGAGAAACAGTTTGGCCTGCCGCAGGGGTTACAAGGAACCTGGTGTCGCTGGAGGAAAACTGGTGAGGCAGAGGGTATGGAGACAGGGGACGAGAGAGGTAGAAAGGGGCCAGATCAGGGAGGGTCTTACGTGCCTTGTAGAGGAGGTTAGAGTTTTGATTCTGTAGGCCACAGGGGCCTTTGAACATTTTAAAGTAGAAAAGTGAACTGATCTAACTGTCCCCTGAGGAAAATGGATCAGAGAAGCTTCCTAACCCCGTTTTTTGCCCAGTGTTACATGGAATCACTGCATTCATTTACTCTCATTCAACAAAGATGCACAGAGTCCCTGCTATGTGCTGAGCACTGTGCCAGGTCTGAGGTGTATGATGGTGAGAAAACCTGGAGAAAGACAGAGCATACACTCAGGCAGGGAGGACAAACCTTGGCTACATCATTATAACTGAGTCTGAGGAGAGACATAGCCAGGGCTAAACCAGGCTCAGGCTCAGGGAAGGCCTCCGAAGCAGCATTCATACCCAGCCTGACGGACAGGAGTCAGCCTGCCTTGGGTGGGAAGTTCCCGTAACTCATATGCTATTAGTCAGTCCACAGGCACTGTGGCAAGTTGGTGTCATCACCTCAGCAGTAGCTGACAATGATGAGCTGGGTCAGCAGGTGGGGGTAGAAGGAGAAGCAATGTGCTTTTAGCAAGAACAACCCAAGAGCAACAAGCGTGTGGGGATTGAGGAGAGAAGAGGAAGAAACAGATTTTTCAGCCAGTCAGACACATTGGAAAAAACTCCAGGGATTTTATATTCAAGACATACAAACTGGGTGAGTTGTGACCACAGAGCTTGGAGACCCTGCACCTGCCCAGGAGGCAGTTCATAGCTGTGCTACTGGACACAGTTGCCTTCGAAATGGATTTGCATTCCACAAATACACACCATTGGAGAGCTGGGCGGGCTGGTTCATGTATTTCTTTCCATATCTACATGTGCCAAGCATGGGTGTCTTGCCTCTCTGCATTAACCCTTCCAGTTTGAAGAGAATATCATAGACATCTGCCTGGAGCTGCTAGACAAGAGCCTGAATTTCCAGGTTGACCCAGCCACGGACTGTGCCCTACGGGGAAGCCCCGTCTACATCAGCAGAGTGGTATCCGCCATGGTGAGCTTGAGTCTGGCTTTGTCCACCCAGGGTGTGTCCAGGGAGGGAGGAAGCTATGCCAGGGGAGCCCAGCCCATTCACAGCTGCCCCCTGCAATGAGGAAATGAAGAGTTGAGAGGAACAAGCCCTCTTGCAAAGCCATTTTGGATAAGGCTTGATAAAAGAATGTGGCTAACAGGTTTTCTCAACTGAGCTCTGAAATAGCTGGGTGTGGGCCATCACCTCTATTAATTCCAAATTGCATGTTTTGGGAAACGCTGAATGTAGCTCTGGTTTGTGAAATGGTCTTATTGTTTCTGAATTTCTTTTGTTCTGAAGTATTTTCAAAAGCTCTCAGAGCCCCGCTCTAGCTTTGCAGGGGATGGGGAAATGAGGGTTAAGGGTGTGTGTAGAAATAGAATAATAAAATAATTAACAGTGGAGCATAAATCAGAATAGCCAGCTTCCACTCTGACCCTTTCTCCAGCAGGTCTGGAAGTTCCCAGGTCAAATGAGATCTAAGCCTCCTCTGTGTCTCAGGCCCATGGGCCTTGCAAGGCAGCCCACACTTCACATCTTGTTGAGGAAAAGGATTCTTCTATATATGGCTTTTTTTCAGATCAACAGCAATGATGACAGTGGGGTGCTCAATGGAAAATGGAGTGAGGATTACTTAGATGGCATCAACCCTGCAGAGTGGACCGGCAGTGTGGCCATCCTGAGGCAGTGGCACGCCACGGGCTGCCAGCCAGTGTGCTACGGGCAGTGCTGGGTCTTTGCAGCCGTCATGTGCACAGGTAAGGAGTAGAAAGGTCCCCATGAACATCCCAAAAAGTGCAATGGCTCATGTATTAGCCCTCCAAATAACTCTTGTCCTAATCTCACACAGTTTCCACCAAAGGACGTTTGGAAGGAAGCCCTTTCCAGCAAAAATGTCTCATTACTAACCTCAGGCTTATTTCCGAGTATGGTTCTGAGGCAGAAATCGCACACTTCCCAGAACATGGCATCCTTCCCTTCTTCTGAGTGTGAACAATCTAACAGAATATTCCTAAGAACCTGGCTAAATATTGTCCGGTGCAAGATAGGAATGAGAAGAGAGGCCAAGTCATCAGAAAACTTACCAACTAACTAGCATAGAGAATGGTCTTAATGAAGATGTTCTAATGAGAGGAAAATGTGCATCTGAGCAGTGGTATGTGGCCAGAGCAAGATGGCAGCCAAAGTGTGGTGACCTTGAATTCGGAGTTGTCACAACTTCAGAGGACCTGGAGGCCTGGCTCAAGCCAGAGAATTAGGGGTGGTGGGAGATCAGCTTTTCAGATAGGGAGTAGATGGAACCTTAGAGGAGAAAAGCTAAAATATAGGTACAGGGGAAGGAAGGCAAAGGGAATTTGGTTTGCATGTGGCAAGAGGAGTAAGTAGAAGGAAGTGGCAGGTGAATCTTGAGAAAACTGAAACCTGGAAATGAGTCACACACTGGAGGTAGCAGGAGGAGGCCTTCTGCCTCACCCAGGACCAAACTCTTGCTCCTGGACCTCACCCTCACCCTGCCACCATGCCTAGGCCAGCTCTCAGCCTCTCAGCACGCGTATCTGTATACCTAACTTGGGTCACAATCAGGAAGTTGTTATTGTTACCTGGGGAAATAGGCCAAGTATGGCTTTTGCTCACAGTACTCTCTAGTCCGATCCAGGGAGGCAGATCAGCTCACAACTTGCTGTTTATGAAGAACTGGGGTCTTTTGCGTAGAAATTCCCTGTAAGGAAAAGCCTGGTGTACTCTGTGTGCGGGGCCCAGCTTCGGGCTCTTAGAACAAGCCTAGAGAGCCCTGGGCCACTGAGCAAAGGCCAGACCTCTCTCCAAGGGCACACGGAGGCTTTTGTCAACAACCACAGAGCGTGAGCATGGGTTAGTGAGGAGGAAGTCCTGAGCTGCTCGGGCCCTGCAGCTGCACCGCCCCATCTTGAGTTCGATGCTTTGATTGCTCAAAGAATTTCTGTTTTTCTATTTTGTTTTTGTTGTTGTTGTTGTTTTTATCTGAAATCTGGAATTTGACAGCGTTGACACCCAGAGTCATGGACATTTGAGTGAACTGGGGTGGCTGAGTCATCCAGGGAGGAGGCGTAAGATTGACAGAGAATGGATTGATCTTATGAATGATAGAGAGGGAACCTTCCTGTTCATGGAAAAGCCTAGTCTAATGGGCCAGGTGTATGTGTGTGTAGGAGAGGGCCAGGGGTTTGGGTGTGGTTGTCTGGATGTTTGGTGATGACAGAGGTGGAGCCAGTGAATGCAGATTATGTAACGAGAGCAGATCAATTAAAATGTTTATGAGAGTCATGGCCTTTTAGTAACCTGGAAAGCAAAGGGTTGGGCAAAGTGGGTCAAATGTGGGCTGGTCTCTCTGCAGCTCAGCCAGCACCGGACTTCCCCAAAAGGGCTACCATTATTGTATATTAATAAATATATGAATTTGAAAAATTCATTCATTCATCCAACAACACTTATTGAGTCTTTATGCTAGGCACTGTGTTTCAAATACTTTTGGATACAAAGATGGGTAAGACCCAGTCTCTAGCCTCCACTAAAAGTTAGGGATTTATCAAATTCCTTAACCCAATTCATCTGTCAAAGCATGTTTATTATTATTATTATTTCATAATCACAATAAGTGATGTTTTTCGAGAACTTCCTTTGTGCCAGGAATTGTGTTGAAAGCTTGACAGCTTAGAGTAATGGTGAAGCATGTGGGCTCTGCCTGGGTTCCAACATCAGCACTCCCCTATCATTAGTTGGCTGAGTAACCTCGAGTAAGTCACTTAACACGTGCCTCAGTTTCCTCAGCTGTATGATGAGGAAAATAATAGTACCTACCTCACAGGATTATTGAAAGGATTTGTATGAGTGTATACATGGAGAATGCCTAGAATAGAGTCTAGCTATAGTGAGTGTTCAGTATTAGCTGGGATCGCCCGAAATGACCTTATGAGGTAGGTTCTATCATCATCTCAATTTTGCAGGTGAGGAAATTGAGTGGTGCAGCTAATCTCTCATCCAGGTCTGGCTGGCTCTAACCACTAGTCTACACGCTGCACAAACATTACTAGCAGCTGCCATTTATCCAGCACCCCCCATACCTCCGTTCTTCCGGCACACACTGGGCATTTTCACTCTTTCTAATGCTCACAACCACCTGCAGAGTATATGTCATTACCATCACTTCGTGGGTGAGAAAACTGAGGCTTAAAGTAACCAAGTGTCTCTTGTCTGACTCAGAAGTACCTTCTCCCCCAAGTAGCTCTGCCTCCTGGTATTACCTTTTAATGTCAAACATATTGACTTCAACTTCTTAAAGAAAAATCACAAAAAATGAGACTTTGGATGCATCAAAGAATGTGTTACAATTTTTGGATGGGTCGTTTCCTTGACATCTATTTAGTTGGCTAGTACGAATTAATTGATTCCCCTCCCCCCATTTATCTCATAACCCGTTTGAGAATTTCGGAGAAATCCCTGGCTTACCTCTCCTATGCTCAGGGCCAGCTGTCTCACAGCTCTCAGTCATTGGGCTTTTCCTGTTCTGGCTGTCCACAACTTGTGACAAGGTCAGGACCCTCAGCCCTTTGCTGAAGTCTGTGAAGTAGTCTGGACGGCTTATATGTAACAAGGGAACAGAGGGGACAGAGATGTCCTCTTGCCTGAAAATTCTCCCCAAAGCCAGGTGTCCAAAAGCCACTTACTGTTTGATTCCATATATGTGAAATGCCCAGGCAAATTCATAGAGACAGAGAGTGGATTAGTGGTTGCCTAGGGCTGGGGGGAGGGAAGAATGGAAAGTGACTGCTAGTGGCATGGAGTGTCTTTTTGAGGTGATGAAAGGTTCTAGGATTAGATAAAGGGGACTGTTGTACAACCTGTGAATATACTACCAACCACTGAATTGTACACTCTAAAAGGGTGAATTTTACGGTGTGTGAATTATCTCAATAGAGTTGTTTTTTTAAAAAAGCCAGGCGTCCTGGGAATGTGCCTCGTCCTGGTCAGCTCCTGCCCACAGCTGCATGGGGTGGGTGTGGGGGCAGAAGTGAGAGGCCGAGGGTCGGAAGACTCGAACTTGTGGCCGTGAGTAGGTCTACGGGGCATTATTCCCTCCGCTGTAAAGTAGGGCCCTGGGCTGGGCGTCGTGGTGGGAAATGGCGTGGAGATGAAGAGGCTGAGTGCTTGGCGCTGGGCCCTCCTCTCTTCACCCGAAACTAATCTAAGATTTCTTCTCACTTGCTTGTATAAAGGCCTCCAAAAAGTACCTCATTATCTTCATTTTAATACAATAACTCTTGTCGTTGTTTTTACTGAGCCCTTTCCTTCCAGCCAAGGCCCTGGTGTGTTATTTTGCCTCAACCTATGGTTTAAACACAAATCAACCATTATTCTCCATTGATTAATGAGACATCAAGGATTATACGGAATGTTCCCTCACAGGGTTGTGAGTTAATATATGGCAAACACTTAGAAAAATGCCTGGCACATGATTAGTTTTACGTAAGTGTTAACTATTATAATTAGTCTGATACTGTTTTAATCTCTGACTCTTAGGCTCCAAAGGTCTTGCTGGCTCTTGTTTACAAGCTGTTTCTAGCTGTCCCCCAAACTACAGTTCCCTATCCTCTCTACCACTTTTTTACTTTATTTCCTTCCTTTCCTTCCTTTTTTTCTTGGAATGTTTAGAATTAAATTAATCATACTCCTCATGTCATGGTATTTATCATAATAGGTCGGCTTCAGGCCACTCTTTTTTAAAAAATAATTAACTAATTAATTGATTTTCTCCCATTTCTCTGCTAACCCATTTCTACTCATCTCCCCCCATGACAGGGAAACATTTTGATGTGTTTAATATGTAGCATTGTATTTGAATGTGTTCTCACAAAAAAGTATATTATTATATTTGTGTAATATTTTGTCCAGTATGTTTTTGTTTTATAGAATGTATTTTTCACCTTTAAAAGTTCCATTGGACCTTTTTTCTATCTTCCATTTTTCTTATTATATTCATGTTTTCCTTGTCTTCCTCTTCAGCATATTTATGGGATTTAAAATAGCTGTTTTAAGGTCCTTGCCAGCTAATTCCATTATCTGTCATTTCTGGATCTAGTTCTATTGATTGACAGTTTTCCTAATTATGGGTCATATTTTCCCACTTCTTTACATGCCTGTAATTTTTTTAAGTAGGTTTTATTTTTTAGAGCGGCTTTAGGTTTCATTGTCATT
This sequence comes from Rhinolophus ferrumequinum, assembly GCF_004115265.2. Classification (NCBI taxonomy): domain Eukaryota; kingdom Metazoa; phylum Chordata; class Mammalia; order Chiroptera; family Rhinolophidae; genus Rhinolophus; species Rhinolophus ferrumequinum. The sequence continues at coordinate 62,528,335 of NC_046289.1, forward strand.
GCAGACAAGAGAAAATAGTTCAAATATGACCTTGTGATGACAAGTCTGAAAAAAACAAAGTAATATAAACATCTTGTTATAGGGGACAATTAAAGACATGGGAGGAAGAGCAGGAAGTGATGCTTTTACCACTTGGAAGCTTAGTGCATCTAGGGGTACACTAGGGAGAATGAAAAGATGTTAAAAATCATCACATTTAAATGCAATTCCTTTGACTCTATTAGCTGGGATTTGACCGTGTTCTTCAGCATAAACCATGGAAGTGTGGTAGCAAATGAATCTCAATAAATGAATTTCGATAAATAAATAAATTGAACTCTACTTTTCCACTAATTTCGCATAAAAATGGAGCTACATTTCCACATGAGGAGGCAGGGGTGGTGGTGGTGGGGAAGAACTGGTTAGAAGCCTTCATGGCCAGTCCTGAAACAGACTCCCTGTTTTAATACACCATCAGGACAGTGTCTACCACCAGTCAGAAATGAAGCTGCACTCCTTGAGAATAGATGTCTTTCATTTTTGTGTAGTCTCCATCTAACGCACTGCCTGGTTCATCAAAGGGGCTTGATACTTGTCACTGAATAAGTGCTAAATGGCGAAGTGAAGAGACATAATAATTCATGCTGGGAGTGTGGTGTTGTGTAATATACCTTGGGAACTCTTCAGCTCTTTCTCAACTCTGAGATCTCGTCTGCCTTTGTCCAAGCATCATCCTGTGAGTGTGCATGCCTGTGTGTGCACATGCACAAACATACCCCATATAAGTTTCTCTTTTACGAGGGACTCAGCTTTCACAAAATTACCAGTGAAAGAGTCAACGGAGTCTCATGTCAAACTGTGACATCAGGAGTGATAGCCTGCAGAAACCTTGTTCACAGGTTAAAGGTAACTCACTTCAACACAAATTTAATGAGCATCTATTCTGTGCCCACCCGGCCATGTTGAGCAGGAGTTGACACCACTGATACTTCAAGTGGCCGTTCCTGAATTCATCCATCAGATTGAAGAACAGAGTCTTGCTCTGTACTATCCCTGCCCACCCCTCCTTGGCACGTTCTCTTATTATTATAAGTGTTATCCACCCTCCTGACTGTAATCTTAGCATAAATCCTAGCCTGTGTGATGCTCTTGAGTCACTTGAATGCTCTTGCCTCACTCTTGTCTCTCTACTGAAGGTAGTGGCAACTCTTAACCTGTACCCTCCCCTCTGAGGCTGTCCTGTGTCACCTCCACCTACAACTCGCTTGTCAGTTCTGCTTACTCTCTCCCTTCATTCCTTGGCCTTATGCAGACCTACCATTCCAAGGAGAACTCCAGGTTCCCCTTTGGCCTTCTCTCCTCCCTGTCCTGGGCTACATCTAGGGGTGTGTCCACACCCTGGCCTGGAGAGAGCCTTTGTGCCAAAGTACAAAAAGGAGCCTAAACTAAAATCTATAAGCAATTAAATGTTTAATATAAATAGATACATAGTATTTAAACTAAAATGCATGAACATTTTAAAAAATGACAATGTATGTAAAGCAACACCATGCCCGCTGATTGATGATGATGATGGTTGAATTGGGTTGGCCATCACTGTTGGACTTGAGGGGACAGGGATTCCCAGGGCATCGGTGGTGGGATGGGTTGGGGGATACTGCTGTTCTTAAAAGAGTGCAGAGGGGGAGAAACATGGCAGAGGACAAAGAAAAGTTTGCTGGCACAGGGAAGGAATGCTTCTTCAGGAATAAAGACAACATTCTACCTCCTTCCCAGAATTTCTCCACCAGGTACAGACTCATTTTTCTAGGCTTATATCACAGTTTCCTTCCCTTCCTGGCTGAATTTGTGATGCTTTCCTTGAGAAGATTCCAAGATAATACACCCATGGAGAAAGGGGACTCCAAGCCACAGATCTCTTTGCTTAAGAATCTGATGTTCTTAGCCAACACTCCTTACCACAGGAAGGAAAACATTCCAGCTATTTGGCTTGAGGATGGAGATTTATAACCAAAAGAGAAGAGAGACTCAGTCAGGCTACTGATTCTTGCCAAAGGAGGTGTGCCTTTTCTGCCCTGCTGGCCCAAGCAAGGGAACCCTTGACTTGCTAGACTTCTGTTGGCCCTGGCAATGCTTGTCAGAGCAACTAGCAGCCTTTGCAGGGAGTCTCTTCTGCGAGCTCCAGGGAGAGGAGCTCAGGAAGGTGGGGAGGGAGGATGTCAGTGTCACCAACCCAGTACCCCAAACAGTTCCTTCTTGGTCCTGACGGTGACAAATGAATGATTTCCTTGGGCCCAGGGCCCTAAGTTCAGGAATCCAGGAATCCACAACCCACAAAAGATTTTCTGCCCTTTTTGCAGTGATGAGGTGCCTGGGGATCCCCACCCGCGTGATCACCAACTTTGACTCTGGCCATGACACAGACGGAAACCTAATCATAGATGAGTATTATGACAACACGGGCAGGATTTTGGAGAATAAGAAGGATGCTGTGTGGTGAGAGACAACCTTTCAGATCTTTCTAGGGCAAACCCCCACCAACAGAAAGTAGGGTGGGACTGTGCCCATGGGCCTCCTACCCTCTCATGCCTCCTACCCCCCCTTTTACCAGCCCCAGGGCTCAGTAATCCCACCCCTAAGGCTGGGACACAGCAGGATCCAAAAACAATTTTGAGTTTAGAATTCTCATATCACAAGAGCTCTTTGCCCTGGGTAAGGTTTTCCTCTTTGTCACTTTCATTTAAATTCAGCCTGTGACCACGGGAGGGCCTGAAGTCTCACCTCCATACAAAAGGACCATGATTGCTTCTCAGTGGTCAGCAGCACACACAGGAAAGGGCCATGAGGACCTTTTTGAGAGAGAGTGAAGGACTTTTAACTTCAGCTGGCTCTGGGAGCCTTCATTCTCTATTCACAAACAGAGGAAAGTTCCTTTCAGGGCAAGTCGAGGCTCACAGGAAGAAGAGCTATCACCACTCACCCACAGAGGTTTGAAGGCCTGGGGTGCCCTGTCTGTCTTTCTATCTGGCAGTCCATCTGCTCATCATCCGTTGTCTTGCTCCAGAAGGAACAGGAGCACTATAAACTCTCCCTTAGCTTCATTTGACACTGCCTCCTCTGGCTTCTTCCTCAGGAATTTCCACGTCTGGAATGAGTGTTGGATGGCCCGAAAGGACCTCCCTCCCGGGTATGGAGGCTGGCAGGTGCTGGATGCCACACCTCAGGAGACGAGCAATGGTGAGGCTCTCCAGAAGAAAGGCGGAACCCACTTCCATGGAATCCGCCACTGCCCCTACCTGACCTGCAGCAATGGTCCATCTTGGCTCTTCTGTTCTCCTTCAGGCCTCTACTGCTGCGGCCCTGCCTCCGTCAGAGCCATCAAAGAGGGAGAGGTGGATCTGAACTATGACACGGCCTTTGTCTTTTCCATGGTGAATGCTGACTGTGTGTGCTGGCTTGTCCATGGAGGGAAAGAGCAGAGACTTTACCGGGACACGAATTCCGTTGGCAATTTTATTAGCACCAAGAGCATCCAGAGTGATGATCGGGATGACATTACAGAGAACTACAAGTACGAAGAAGGTATGACTGAGCCAGACCCCCTGAGAGCCCAAATCCTGTAGCCGCCTTCCCCCTACCCCAGGGGCCCTTCCAGCCAGCTGGGACAGGCCTCTGGGGAACCAGAGGGTGTCTGCAAGGCAGGAGCCAGGTCCACTGTCTCCTCAGTTCTTCAGTTTTAAGGTCCCAGTTGAGGTGTCCCTCACTTCCTCATGCCGACCACTCCCCACGTCCCACCGGCCAGTGAGCAGCCCCCACAGATATTCACATTGCTTGTAGGGCCCTTGACAGGCATCTCACCAACAGTATATGAATCCCTTGCCCCGCCTTCCCCAAAAGTCAGCCTCCCACTGAAGATGGCGGGGATTTAGTGAACTCTCTTCTATTAATTAATTTGATTTAACTTATTGTTTAATTAATTGTGTTTTATTGCATGTTTGGAGGACAGGCCAGACCACCAGCCAGCACTGAGGCTGATGTAAGGCCAAAAGTTCACTCCCACGCCCACCCCCTGCAGAGGATGGTTCTGAGAGGTGGGAGACCTGACAGGAGCTTATTGCCCGAACCAGCACGGGCAAAGGGGCAGCTAAGCCAGTCGGGTAGGGACTAATTCCTGGCAATTGAGGAAGACCAACCACTAGGTTCAACCACCAGTGGGCCAAGCAAAAATATCCAGTCTGTGAGGACCAGAAGCAGGGGGAGGAGAAGACTCTGAGCAGGGGCAGATCAGGAACGCGTGAGGGCGGGTAAGGGGCTAGAGGAGGAATCACTGGGAATGCTGGCAAGTGGGATCTGTGGTTTGTTTCTGTGGGGAGCTCCAGAATCCAAGCCCGGGAAGGGGCTACACAGCAAGAGCCAAGCATTGAACACAACCCGGTAGTACTATCCATCACCAGCCACTCAAGGGTTATCTTGGTTGGGGCGCTCAGAAACAGATCCTGAGGCAAGGATCTACTGCAAGGAAGGAGAATGAGCGAGGGAGACGTGGAAGGGGAAGCAGTGCAGGGTGCCTGCCTCATCAAGCCTGCGGGCAGGCTGGAGCTCACCTGCTGGAGAGCTCTGCCAGGGAAAACACACAAAAAATAATGGTTTAGTCTAACCGTGTCCCCAGTTATTTGTTGTTAATTGGAAATTCAAATTAGATGGCTCTGTATTTTTATTTGCTACATCTGGCCATCCTATCAGCGAGTCGGTGTACAGTATAGAACACCACCTCAGATTTATCCCACCCAAGAGGCAAGGGGCTAGGCTGTTTATCCAACTCCTGTCAGTAAGGGGTTGAGGGCCGCCCCTAGGGAGTGTCAATTCCCTAGCACTTTTGGCCTGTCCCACACAGGGGCAGAGTCAGCTCTGATGGCAGAGAAAGCTTCAGACAAAGAGTAGCAGCAGGTGCTAGAATTTGAAATTAAAGCAGGAGGGCACTGAAATGGCAAGTGCCAAGGGGACATGGATGGGGCATTGACAGCATTTGCTACAGGGTCCATGGGGTTCCGCTGTGAAGTTGAGGGCTTCAGAGCTGTATATTGGTGAGTCTGAGTATACTGCTCAGTCAGGCAGTATTCTGTCTCCTCCCACCCAGCCTGGTAGGGTGTGGGGGTGGAACAGACCACAGATGAGCTAAATCTGATCCACATCTCCCTGGGTCCACTTTTACTGAAGCCAGTGTCTCAAGATCCCCTTATCCCCGGATCAGGGCTTAGCACGACCCACAGAACAAGGGCACAAAAGTGGTGTCTGCCTGGGGAGGTTGTGGATCCCCACAACTAAAGGAGTGGGGCTCGGCCCTGGAGACAGTAAGCGCTCAGTGAAGGCACCTGTTGTATTATTAGGGAAGCACAGAGAGTATTCCTGCATGCACATCCTGCCACAGCACCTCTCCAAGGCTGAGGTCTGGGTGCTCTGGGAACTTGGCTTGACTGAATTTCCTCTTTTTTCCCCCCACTGTGGCTTCTCAGTTTCTCAATCTCCAAGAATTAGTCTACAACTGACCAATAATTCGGTACTGGAACAGGAAATCACACCATACCCTGTTGTCTTTAAGAGGCTTGTTCTCCACATTTGTGGACCGTCTTTCCCATGGGAAGGCAAGATAGTCTAGTGGTCATGAGCACAGATTTTCAAGTTGGGTGGATTTGGTCTCCACCTGAATTCTGCCCCTTGCAAGTTGTGTGACTCGGACAACTGACATGACCTCTCTGCATGCCATTTTCTACACCTATATATGGAATAATGATAATAATAATTAATAATAATGATACATTTCTCTCATGGTTAATGTGAGGATGAAAGAAGTGAAGTGCTCAGCAGAGCCTGACACTTAGAAAGCAGCTGATGAATTGTAGGGAGTATTTGTTGTTGGAAATGAGGGTTTTCATACCTCTGCAGTGTTGGTGGGGCTATTGGGAAGGATGTTCAACTATGGCTTAACCTCTGGGTCAGCCTGGTCCACAGATGGTGCTGTCTCTGCCCTCCCAGGTTCCCCCCAGGAGAGGCAGGTGTTTCTGAAGGCTCTTCAGAAGCTGAAGATTGAAAGGTTCGAAGGCCCCTACCGAGCAAACTCACCATCTTCCAAGCCCATGCCTCTGAGCCAGAATAGGCCCCGGAGCCTACATAGGCCTTCCCTGCGGCCCAGTGATGTTATCCAGGTCTCCCTGAAATTCCAGCTGCTCGACCCGCCCAACATGGGCCAGGACATAAGGTTTGTCCTGCTGGCCCTCAACATGTCGCTCCAGTTCAAGGATCTGAAAGTGAGCCTGAGCGCTCAGTCTCTGCTGCATGATGGCAGCCCCCTGCCTCCGTTTTGGCAGGACATAGCCTTCATCACCCTCTCTCCTGAAGAAGGTATGGGCTCTGGGTACGGGCATGGGGATTCTGTGTACACAGAGTGGATTACAGAAATGCCAGTAGGGCCACCCAGCCACAAGGGTTCTGGGGCAGACCCTGTGACACCAGTGTTCCCGGTGTCCACTGCAGCACAGATTCCTCCTCTTCCCCTTCCCTAATTCCCTTGTACTCCTGTCTCTGTTTCCTCCTCCTCCCCTTCCTTTACTACCTCAAGGAAAATAGCCTGGTTTAGTGGGGGGCAATCTGAGCTTTCTAGTCATCCAATCTTGGGTTAGAGCATCAGCTCTCACATTTACCAGCAGAATGACCTTGGGCAAGCCAAATTGCTTCTCAGTCTCTCTGTCAGAAAAGCTGGTACGGGCTTCACTGAGGCTCAATAGATGTTGGCTTCTTCCTCTGTGTAAAAGGGTCTCTAGATCCAGCAGGCCCAGCTGATTTCCCCAGCTAGCCTCACCTCATCCTTGTGCTCTCTCCCTAGCAAAGACCCATCCCTGCCAAATCCCCTATTCCAAGTACAGCCAGTATCTGTCAACAGACAAGCTGATCCACATCAGTGCCCTGGGAGAAGAGAAGAGCAGTCCAGAGAAGATCCTGGTGGACAAGATCATCACCTTAACCTGTCCCGCTATCATGATTAATGTAGGCAAGAGCCCTGCAAGCGGCCTGGGGGCTCCTTGGGATCAGCTGGGAGGGGGTGGAACCCTCTGAGAGGCTGCTCAGGAGAGCACTCCTTCCTTTCCTCTGCCTCTTCTAGTACTTCCAGGTACCTCCCACCTGGATCAGGAGGTTTATCTGAAAACACTGGGTGAGGACTCCATCCTATTGCACCATTAGAGGCCTTATGTATGGACCTCGAGCAGCTGCCATGCAGAGATCACTCTTTTGTGCCACCTCTCAAGGTTGGCCTTCCCCAGGGTCAATTAAGTGTTCAAGTGAGTAGAGGGAGAGCACTGCCTGAAGGTCAGCTCAGGTTTGATTTGCCGTTTCCTGGCTGTGCATCCTTGGACAAGTCCCCGGGCCTCTGCTTCTGTCAAATGAGAGCGTTAGATTAGATGGCCTCTGAGAACACCTCCTGTTCTGACGGTCTGTGGTCCTCTGAGTGGGAGGATTTCATGGGTCCCTTCCTTTCAGTGCTGTCTCCCAAGGCGGAGCAGCCTCCTGGATTCTGCCAAGTGAGCCTGTGGGGACCCCTGCTGGGGTGCATCTGGCAAGCCCAGCCACCAGAGTCTGTTTCAGGGAGGGTTTCCAAAATGCCTCTATGTTTCCTGAGGCTACTTCCTTGTCTCTCTACAGCCTTGAATGAGCTCTTCACTAACACTGGTGTGAAAAGAAGTGAGCCAGTAATGATAAGAGGGAGGGAAGGGATGAGGTGGAATTGCAATCAGAAGAAACAAACAAAAAGTGCCAAAGAAGATTATATGTACTCAAATTATGCCTGAGAATCCTTTGGGAGCTCTTGATTATTTCACACTTGGATATAATCCTTGGAGCAGAGGAAACATCACTGGCGATTCCCAACTCATCAGACTTTTCCATATGCTAGATCAAGTGATGTAAAATATTTTACGCAAACATCCATACGTGTACTAATGAAGTAAAGATTTTACTTCAATATCTTGTGTGATATACACTGATATTTTCTTCTTTTCTATTTCATTTTTTTAAAAAACGTTAACAACAACCCATATGCCCTCCATAAAAGTGTGGTGAATTGGTGAATGAGACTAATTCTCTGCTTTTTCCTCTCCCCTGGATTTCTGTGTTTAGGTTCTAGGAGCAGCCATTGTGAATCAGCCGCTCTCCATACAGGTGATATTTTCAAACCCCCTCTCGGAGCAGGTTGAAGACTGTGTGCTAACTGTGGAAGGAAGCGGTCTCTTCAAGAAACAGCAGAGAGTCTTGTGAGTGCTAGGGGTACTCAGCCTTCACTCCTGTCTTATTCTGGGGTCAGCACTATCCTTTCTGAACACAGGCTCCCAGGCAAGGCTCTGAGAACACTGGGAAAGGGGAGACCAGCTTGCTGAGTAAAAAAGGGCTTTGGGGTGATTATAATGCCTACCGTTATTTGACATTCTCTTTTCTCTGCTGCAGGATTGGAGTCTTCAAACCCCAACACAGGGCCAGCATCACTCTAAAGACTGTCCCCTTCAAGAGTGGCCAAAGGCAGATCCAAGCTAATCTAAGGAGCAACAAGTTTAAGGACGTCAAGGGTTACAGGAACGTCTATGTTGACTTGATGTTATAAATTCTAGGACAAGGAGATAGATGCACTGATTTTAAGCTTCAGGAAAGGCAGCAAATTCAAATGCAAGCTGTATAATTCCCCACCACACCAGAGGCTTTGCAGGGCTCTTACGTGAGCAGCAGAGGAGATACCAGTGACGGATAGTCCCCTAGACCATTTGCACAGTAAACCCAGGACTCTGTTTAGGGCCCAGAGATTCTGTGGTGTCCTATCCATAAGTGTGAAATGGCACAGAGGTCCAATGACACTGGTTGGAGTTGGCCATGGCTTATTGCTCCCCAAGATGTCAAGAAACGAAGACTGGCTGAGCATTTCATGGTCATTTTGCCATTGCATAGCTAATTTCCTAATACAATAAACTCCAGTCCTGTTTTCATCTCCTTTGTGCCCATGTAATCACCATTTTCCCTACAGTAGCTCCTACTTGTTCCCTGGATGCTAGGAGTGTCCTATTGTTTCAATACCTGAACCTATTCAGTTATTCAAGAAATATTTACTGAGTGCCTAGTATGTACCAGGCACTGTTTTAAGTGTTGAAGATAAGGCAGTAAACAAAGCTCCCCGCCCCTAGGGAGCTTACATTGAGTGGGAGGGTGGGGGAAACACAGACAATAAATGTGTCAACAAATAAGGAAGGTACTTACATACTCGTATATGTATCAGTCATGATCCAGTTAGGAAAACAAAAACCTTTGTAGATGTTTCTACATACTACCTGCCATTTTGTGTCTTAGAAAAAAGCCTGGGAGATCTCTCACTTGGCCTTCATTTAAATCCCTTCCCCTATCACATCGAAGAGGAACTTGAGTTCTAACAGTTCCAGCCTTTTGGCTCCAAGTCCACCGGTGCATTGTGGTCCTGGATGGACCTGCGATGGCTGGCGTTCAGGGGATAAAGCCAATGACTAACGCAGTGAGGTCGATTTTTCAGAGGCAATGAAGTACTCTCAGATCTTTCTATTGGTTGCAGCTTATGTTTAATGGTCCTACTGAACACAAGGGAACTCCAGTCATTATCTCCTCTCGGACGCACGTGTTTCTTATGGCGCTGCAAAGTTCTGCATGGAGAAAGACATGATTCACTTGCCCACCAGGCACTGGCTATGTGACTGAGACAGCTGATTAGGGCATACATTAAATGCACACACATTAAGTAAATAAGTTAAATGCTTCTATTATATATCAACAAGAGGGTAAGCGTAGTTAATCAGAGGGAGAGAAGAGGGTGTGGTGGGAATTCCCTCCACATTGAGTGTAGAGTAGAACCCCTAGTGGATGGGCTGAGAACCAGGAGAACCCTGGCAGCAGGGAGCTGGAAGTACCTATATAGTAGTCCCTATTTATGTGTGGGGGATGCGTTCCGAGACCCCCAGTGGATGCCTAAATCGACGGATAATACCAAACCCTATATATACTATGTTTTTTCCTGTACATGCCTATGATAAAGTTTAATTTATAAATTAGGCACATGAAGAGATTAACAACACAATATAAAATAGAACAATCATGACAGTATATTGTAATTAATGTATGTGAATGTGGTCTCTCTCTCTCTCTCTCTTTCAAAATGTCTTTTGAATTGTTTCTTTCTGGAATTTTCCATTAAATATTTTTGGACTGCAGTTGACTGCAAGTAATTGAAACTGTGGAAAGTGAAACCAAGGTGGGGGTGGGAGGCTACTGTAATTATTTCATTCTGTAATTATTGCCTGACAGTCATGAAAAATGGCTTAAGGCAAACATCGTGGAGGGGACATCTTATAGAGACATGACCTTCAGAGTCCTTGGAATATTTCAGCTCCCACACCCTCGAACTCTTTCATGAATCCTGATTTTAAGACCACATTCATTAACTCTTTCACTCAACAAATATTCACTGAGTTTCTACTAGGGGCCAGGCCCTGAGCGAGGCACCAAGGATACAAGAAGGACCAGGGCCTGCTCTCAAGGAGCTCAAGTCTAAGCATGTGGTGAAGACAAAATAAACAGGAGGTTATAACACAGAGCCCCGAGAACCACCATTGGGGTACGTAAGTGCAGGGTGTTGTGGGAGCACTAGGAGGGGCAACTAGTCCCGTCTTGGGGTTATGGATCCAGCAAGGCTTCTAGGAGGGAGTGGCATTTAAGCTGAAAGATAAGCACTAGGAGTCCCCCCACACAGACTCCAGGTCGGAGGCTACAAGTCATGCAGATGGCTAGAGATCAGAGCAGGAGGGAACAAGGACCAGGAAACAAATGAGGCAAGCACTCGGGGATACAAGGTTTCAGATGGCAGTCTAAGGAGTTTGGACCACATTTTCAGGTATCTGTTTCCTCAAAGTCTTGGATCACAGTCATTGCCTGTAATGTCAGTGTTTAAAGGTGATTCTATTTGACAGTAACTGGGGCACTTGCAGAACTGAACAGACTTCATGTGATTTGAGAAGCACTAAAAGTACAAAGAGTTCTCCCCTCGGAGGCCAGCTTGAGCCTGCTGCTGTTTCAGGAGTACAGCCAAAAAGAATTTCATTGCAGAGTGCTCCTAGTTGGCCTTGGACTCCATAGGTTGGGACTTGTTTTCAGACTGTACAAGAGCATGGAGCTTCCTAAGGGGAGGCAAGCCATGTGCTGGACATACCAAGAGTGTTCAGGAAATGCTTGAGCTGGGGTAATGTATATGCTTGAGCTGTGGGAATGTGAGAAAGAGCTCTGTCATCCTCACCAAGGTAGAGGGAGAAGGATCAACATTAGAAACAGACGGAGAATCAAAGATTGATTTTAGAAACACATTGCTTACATTCCATATATTTGGGGATTTTCTAGTTATCTTTTTGTACTGATTTCTAGCCTAGTTCCAATGGAGTTAGAGAATATTTTCTGTCTGATTTTTCATCCTTTGCAATTTGTTGAGACATGTAGACCAGCATATGGTCCATATTGATAGATGTTTCACATGCTTTTGAGTATTTAGTCTCTTACTGGTCCTCTCCACTTTTGCCCCCTCTAAATATTTTCCCTATCTCAATCCCTGTGGTATTTTAAAAATGCAAATCTGATTGGGTTACTCCCTTGCTTAAAATACCATTCAATAGCTTTCCAGTGTTCTGAGATAAAATTCAAAATCTTCACCTCAACTCTGCCCTCAGTAACTGGGGCACTTTCAGAACTGAACAGATTTCATGTGATTTGAGAAGCACTAAAAGTACAAATAGTTCTCCGCCCTGGAGGTAAACCCTGCCTTACCTCTCCCTATCATAATCTATGCTCCGGTTCAAGGCTTTCCTTTAGTTGCTCCCTGCCTTAGGAGTTCTGCACACACTGCTCTGTTTTCTCCCACTCCACCCCACCCCACTCCTTGCCCTATGAACCTAGCTAACTCCTATTTATCCTTCCCCTTTCTCAGCCTAAATATCCTTTCTCAGGGAGGACTCTCCTAACTTCCACACCTGGGTCCTAGAACTTGAAACTTCTCTTTTATAGCAAGTAAATAATTAACGGTATAAGCACTTAGCGCTTAGTCCTGTATTGGACTATAAACTCCTTGGTGGCAGGCACACATCTATCTAATATATTGCTGTATGTATTATCAATGCCTCATTCAGTTCCTGATGCACAATAGTGCTCAATAAATATTTGTGTCAGGAGTGAACAAATGAATCCTTTTTTGGGTACACACAGTTGAAAGTTTGCTATTCTGCCAGAGGCTGAGGAGCTGAAAGGTATGGGTGCAGTAGGAAGCAGGACAGACCTTTTTGGTCACTCCTCCCTCCATCTTCCTCACATTTCCCACTTACCTTCCCCAGCTCAACCAAAATATCTGTCTCAACATAGGCTCCCCACAAAGTGGCCCAACTGATCTACTGTTAGATCATGGGTATCTGTGACGCTCCATGGGAATTGTAGCAGGAAAGAGGGGATTCTCTTCGCTAGTATCAGAAGTGGAACAAACCTCCAACAGGGCAATCAGCAGATGATCTCCCCAGTGCCTTCCCATGGGGAGTTCACAGTGGTGAAAACAGTTCTTCCAGTCAGGCTTTTTCTTCTCTTCCAAGTTCTTTTTTTTTTTTTTTTAAATGTTAACATATAATATATGCTCATGTTACAAAAATACAAAAGGATATATATGTATGTGTATATCCATATATATATATCCATATATATATACACACACACACACACACATTTACTCCTAGTCACTGAATTTCCCTATCCAGCAGTAATAAATTTCCAGAATATTCTATATAAACACAAGTAAATTCATATATATTCTCCCCAACACTCACCTTTTATACAAAGGTAGCTTACTCTTTAGACTGTTCTATAGCTTGCTTATTCCATTTAACAATATAGCGTGGAGATTGTTCCACATCAGATTATATAGAGCTATTTCATTCTTTTTCATGCCTGTATAGTATTCTTTTCAATGCATGTCCCATAATTTATCTATCCATTACATTATTTATGGTCAGATAGGTAGTTTTCAATATTTTGCTATTATAACTACCAGTGCAATGGATATAATTGTATATATTTCATTTTACACATGTTTGGTTATCTGCATGATAGAATATCTAGAAGTAGAATGGCTGATCCAAAAGTACAGACATTTAAAGTGTTGGTAGATATTACTTAACTTCCCTTGATAAAGCTGCATTACCGTGTACTCCTACCAGCATTATAAGAGAGTAACTATTTCCCCACATCTTCACTAACTCAGAAAGTTGTCAAACTATTTTATCTTTGCCAGTCTGATAGGTGAGAAAAATGATATCCCAGGGTAGTTTTATTTTGCATTTATATTAAATGAGGCTAGACATATTTTCATGTATGTAAGAGATATTTGAATTTTATTTTCTGTAAACTGTCCATGAGACCCTCACCTATTTCTATTGATTTGTTTTTTTAATTGATTTGCAGGCACCTTCTACCTTGTGATATGAATTCCAAGCATTTCCCCTCAGTTTGTTGTATATCCTTTAACTTTGCTTATGAATTTTTCCATGTAAAAATTTTTAAGGAATCGAATTTATCAGTCTTTTCTCTATGGTTTTTGAGGTTTGCATAATATTTTAAAAGGCCTTTCCTAGGCTGACTTAAAAATAAGGCAGGCTTGGAAGAGATGGTGGGGCTCTGGCTTCCGCTTTTAGCACATTTTTTTTCACCAACAAATTCTACCTCCTTATCTCTTTCACACAGATGAATCCCAGACATACATATTCTCTCTTTACATTATCAAAAGAACCCACAAACATCTAGCAATTTGCAGCACATGATATGTTTAGGGCCTGAGATTTGAGATTGGATGTGGATCTCCTATTTGGATCATCTCTTCCAGAGTCTTCCAGTGTTGTCCACATATGTCTCTGAGGGTCTTTTGAGGGCACAGAAGCAGCAAGCTAAGAGGTTTCTCCTGGGGTTCTCCAGCTGAAAGATCTTTCCTACTCCACCCCCTACTCCAGCCTGCCAGGCATATCCCTGCCTGGGCCACCCGGCACAAGAGATAAATGAAAAAGGGTAACTCCCAGCAGCTGTTTCAAAAGATACCAGTGGGGAGGCAGTAGGGAAGATGAAACTTGTCAGGGAGCTCACAGGAGAAGCGGAAGGAAACTTCACTATTTGCAGATTCTTAAGCCAACAAAAGTACCTCTATCACTTTCTATCTGGAAGACAGATTCAAAGAGGGAGCCCAGAGCAACAGTTCAAGACAGGCATTTCCGGTGGCCAAGTGGATAAGAGCAGCCTGCAGGCATGGGACAGGGTGAGCCAAGCCAGCTCTCCAGGGGGCTTGCTGGACTGTCAGCAGCCCCTCCATCATTATGTTTTCATTAAAGGAAGTAGGATGGTGGTGGAGGTGATGGTGGTGTGACTATGGCGAGGAGTGGTGGTGGGTGCTGGTAGTGACGAAGGTGATGGTGGTGGGGCTATGGTGTGGCAATAGAGTAGTTGGTGGGGGAAAGTTGGTGGTCATAGTTGTGACGATAATGGTAAGATGGTGATAGTGGTTAACGTGGATTTATATTCTTGTCCCAGGGTCATTAAAACATGACTCTTCTCACTGCGTTGTGATACTTACGGGAGATGACTCTGGGAAAGCATGAGGGTGTCATAGCTTCAAGGCTAAATGGGAGAGAAGAGGAAGTAAGAGTCAGGGAATCCTACTAAAAGGGGCAAAGGCAAACATAACGCAAAAAACAGGCAGACCCAGAGGATGCAGAAACATCAGGGGCCACTGCCTCAGTCTGTTATTACATTTACAAGTCTCATAAATTCTCATTGTAAAATGAGAATTAGACTGTCTTAATACTCTCAGGCCCCCTTCTTGTAGAGTTTTTCTGGGCTGCATGGTGCTGTGTGTTTGGTGAGCCTTTAGGTGAAACAGCCAAGTATGATCTTGGGAGAGGTGGTTCTACTCTCTGGGCCTTACTGTTCTCATCTATAAAACAAGAGAATTGGACTTAATGATTTCAAAACCACCTCTTCAAATTATTTGACTGTGGGGGCGGCTGGTTAGCTCAGTTGGTTAGAGCGCGATGCTGGTAACACCAGGGTTGCTGGTTCGATCCCGCATGGGCCAGTGTGAGCTGCGCCCTCCATAACTACCTTGAAACAACTATTTGACTTGGAGCTGATGAGTCCTGGAAAAACACTCTTAAAATAAATAAAAGTTAAAGAAAAACAACAATTATTTGACTGTGTTCTAAGAAAAAAATGAGTAGGGGTGAGCAAGATTCTGGATTTTATTCATTGTTTTTGGATTGGGACCAGAAAAGAAGGTCCACAGTGTGAACAAGCATTGCTCTTAATAATAATAATGATGATGATAATAATAATAATAATAATAATAATAATAATAATAATAATAGTGTTTCATTTCATGGGACTTACTATGTGTCTGACACTGTGCTAAGTGTATTACAGTAATCCCCACTTAGCCATGTTTCCATTTTCCACAGTTTCAATTACCTGTGGTCAAACATGGTCCAAAAATATTAAATGGAAAATTCCAGAAGTAAACAATTCATAAGTTTTAAGTTGCATGCTGTTCTTGTAAGGGTGAAACTCAGTAGATCAATGAAATTAAACTCAGTCAGTTTACAGTTTAATTTATCCTGATATTCAGCTGTTTTGTCTTTGTTTCTCCCCTCACTAATTAACTATCTGTTAGTTCCCTTTCTCAAGGCTACCCATACCTTACTAATTAACATCCTAACCTGAAAAAAAGCAGCTTAACTCTTCAGGCGCCAAGGAATCAGGACTCTCGATCTCAACTCCACAGTGATAACTTTCCGGCTGTGGACAGTAAGATTTAAGATAACACTGAGACAGACCTAAGGCCTTGGAAGGTGCCAGGGCATGACTTCTCAGCTATCAGCCCTGAAGCCTGCTTTCCTTTGTTCTTTCCCATTTACCTGCCTATAAAACCCCTTAATCATTTTGGCGCGGGGAAGGTGGTTTTTTTAGATGTGAGTATGCCATCTTCCCTGGCTGCCGGCATCTAGAATAAAGGGCGCTTTTTCTCCTCACCAACCCTTGTCATTGTAGTGTTTTGAACTCTTCGGGCGGCAAGCGGCACTGAACCTGAGTTTGGTAACCTTTTGAGTAGCATGATGAAATCTCACGCCATGTGCTCCATCCTTCCTGGGATGTGTATCATCCCTTTGTCCGGTGTATTCATGGTGTATGTGCTACCCACCCGTTAGTCCCTTAGTAGCCATATCTATTATCAGATTGACTTTCGCAGTATCACAGTGCTTATGCTCAAATAACACTTATTTTACTTAAGAATGGCCCCTAAACCATTCACACAACTTTTATTACAGTATATTATTATAATCGTTCTATTTTATTAATACTTATTGTTGTTAATCTCCTACTGTGCCAAATTTATAAATTAAATTTTATTATATGTATGCATGACAAAACATAGCATGTATAGGGTTCTGTAGTATCCACAGCGTCAGGCATTCCCTGCAGGCCTTGGCATGTATTCCCCGCAGATAAGGCAGGACTACTGTATATGCATTACTTCATTTAATCTCCACGACCCTGCAAGAAGAGTAAAGGAAGAGGAAATTGAGGCTCAGAATAGTTAGGTTTCTTGCTTGAGGTGGCACAACTAGTAAGTAAGTAAATTGAGCCAAGGATTTTTGAACGCTCGTCTCTCTGACTCCAGGGTCTCTGCTTTTACTTAGTTTCCACACTTACCTAGACACCTTGGTTTCTCTCTTTTCCACATAGCCCTGGGGATTAAGAGCTGTGACTTTCAGGCAGCAAGAAACAATGAAGAGCACCATACCAAGGACATCAGCTCCAGGCGTCTCATTGTGAGGCGGGGGCAGCCCTTCAGCATCAGGCTGCACTTCCGGGCTCCAGTCCACACATTTCTGCCTGCGCTGAAGAAGGTGGCCCTCATTACACAAACTGGTAAGTGGGGCAGGCCTAGACCCCTTTGGCAGCAGGATGGGGGGTTCTTTCTCTAGCACCCCCTCAGGGAACTAAGGGGCAAATGGCCCACATGGCACCTGGGCCTAAAGAAGTTTTGCTCACCCAGCAGGGCTGTTATGAGGAGGAGATAATGTACATAAATGTTGCTTTTCATGATTCAGAAGTTGCTCAGCATCATTACCACTAAGGGATTTCTTCTGGTTGCAAATATAATAACAGTTTTGTAGAAAAGCCTGAAGGGGATCTAATCCAGGCTGAATATCACATGCAATTGCTACTATTTATTGAATCTGTACCACACATCAGATATTGGGCCAAACGTTTTACATGCAAAATCTCACATTGGCCCGACGAAGCGGGTATTATGACTATGTCCATTTTATAGACTATGAACCTTTTGCAGATGTAGGTCCATGGGCACTGAGAACCTGTGAGCTCACATCACCCTTTACTGCCTCCCCTTAGTGGATGGGCCTCTTTTATTCTCTTCCAAAAACAATTTTTACCTGCTCCAACTTTGTGACACTTGGCTTTATTACTCTGAGTTGTGAGCAAGATGTCTAACTGACCAATTCGCCTGTGTGTGAGTTCAGGAGAGCAGCCTTCCAAGAACAACGGAACCCAAGCCACATTCCCGATTTCCAGTCTGAGGGACCAGAAGTGGTGGAGTGCGATGGTGGAGGAGAGAGATACCCAGTCCTGGACCATCTCTGTGACCACACCCTCAGACGCTGTCATTGGCCACTATTCACTCCTGCTGCAGGTCTCAGGCAGGAAGCCACGCCTCCTGGGCCAGTTCACACTGCTTTTTAACCCCTGGGTTCGAGGTGAGTTTGGACTTGGGTCAGTCTGGGCTGCACAGGGTACTCAAGGCACAGGACCTGGGTGCAGTTCTGGCAGGGAGCGCCTGCCCCAGGACCCAGTGGACTTCCTCTAAGGGCGGCACCAGCAGTTGTTATTGTGGTGTCTGCTCCATGGATGAATGGCCTCTCAGACCCTGGGTCCTGTCTTGGTGTCACCTCTGGCAGAAGCAGCCTTTCCCACTAAAGCAAAGGCTTATCTCACCACCAAACCCTGGTGCTGGCTCAGGCTATTTGGTTACAGGAGTTGAGACTCACTGAGATGACCCTGGGAAAGCTACCTTTTACTGTAACAGTACAGGGGGTGAAAACTAGAAAGTGCTTCAGGAATGGAGGCGACTTGAGGAACGGACTTCTCTGATTCCTTCCTGGACTCGCATAGTCGATCTCCAGGTGCATTCAGGTTTTATGGGTCCTGAGGTTTATATAATTTGGGGAATTTTTTAGAGAAAATGAATACAAAACTTTGAATTGCTAAGGCCCTTTCCAGGGCCTAGGGAGGGCCCCCAAAACTTCACCTTCATCAGCTTCACAGTAAATCTACCCTGTTTCACTATCTCTGCTTCTCTCCACTTGTTTGTTTTTTTCTTACTACTACAGACTGTGGGTCCTCTGCATACTGATCTAAGTACTATCTGACTGGAGCCACAAATTAAATGGCCAGCTTCCTGTAGCTCAGCAGTCAATGGGTGGGCTTTCTTGGGATCAGGTGACCTCCTGAAGCCCCACCAGTGGCCACCTCTGGCAAGGCTCAGCCCAGGCTGTTGGGGCTATTTCATCTAGGAAAGGTTGTCATGGTTGACATGGCCCAAACAGGAGCCAACAGGGCCTCCCTTCCCATTCTGAAGACTGAGTCTATCTTTCTTTCCTTTTTTTAAAAATCTGCCACCACGTACCTTCATTCTCTGGGCTTCTTGAAGGGTTGTTTAGGGGAATAGAAAATATTTTCTCCTGGCTTTCCTGTCCTCGCTACTCCAGATAACAAGTCCATAGCCTTTTCATTTCAAGAGTTTCACTGCCAGCCTGAAGGGGCCTCATTACAAGGCAGGGCTGGGACATGAGAGGAAACGGGGAAGTAGAAGAAATCTTTCCAGGCTCCTGCAGCCCTTGTCTTTGGTCCCGAGTTCCTGACTCCCTTTCTAAATGGCACCTGAATCCCAATGAACTTCCTCTCTCTACCTTTCTTGCCCACGATGGAGCTGACCAATCCCTCAGATGGCCCTGACTGTTCTCAGTTCAAGGCTTTTTTTCAGGCTCCAAGGGGGTGGGCAGGTGGAAAAATAGATAGGAAGTAAAATCCATTCAGGCCCCTGCCTTTGTGGGTGAGTGTGGATTCAGGGCCCCTTCAGGTGGGGGAGGCCCCATGGCTATCCACATGCTGACAGACTCTCAAACCATTTCGTTCCAACACGGAGGCTTAGTGTATTCGCCTCACTGACTCTGAGCCCACATCCAGAGTTAGGCCCTGGCAGCCCGAGCAAAGACAGTTCTGGGAAAGTGCTCAGTTCAAAGGGAACCCATAGTCTTAACTCCAGGGCAGGATTTCTGCCTCCATGCTTGGCTAGTAGGAACCTGTCTAGGAACAGCCTTTATATGAGTATGTGTGGAGGTGTCTCCCTGAGCAGGAGTGAGTTATTGCCTCTGTTCAGCTAGGAGGTGATTAAGAGATTTTCAGAGATTATCTGGGACTCAGTCTCATTTTAGCATACTTGGAAATGGGGCTTTCCTAAATTCAAAAGGAAACTTTACATCCTATAATGAAAGTCAGAGTCCTAATCATAAGCAGGAACTTTATGAAAGGGGGGCTGCACCCAAGTAGAGAAGTGTGGAGGGTGGGGCCACCTGTGCTCTGACAGTGTACTTCTCAGAGCCCTGCAGAGCCTGGAGCCCAACACCTCAGTATGAAGTGATTTCCAAAGAAGCGATGTCCAGATGACTTCACAGAGAGTACTCAGGACGGAGGGGCAGGAGCCGAGGGCTCCTTGGGCACCTGGCTCTGTGATTTTAGGCCCCATGTGTTTTAGGGCTTTCTAATATCCTATCTAATATCAAATCTGTTGATTTGAATACCCTCATCCCAGCTGGATGCCTAGGGGCTTGGGGGGAGAATGGTTGGGAAAATGTTTTTTCCTTCTAGTCCCCAGGAACCAGTCTAACCACCCCCCAAACTCCACTCCCAGTACTAGATTCAGGGAGAGAGACTTGGCAAGCAGAGCAGATTCCCTCCCACCCTCCATCCCAGCTTCCTAGAGTGGTCAATGGCCTCTTTAAAGCCCCCATACTCCTCCCCAACCCAACTCTCGGATGAGGACTGTAGGACAGACACCAGGAAGAGACCTTGGGAGGCCTAGACCCACTTGGACACCCCCAGGACGAAAGCCAATGCTCTGGCTTCCACTTTGCCAGCCCCACTGCTCCCTCGGACCCTGTCTCGCTAAATGCTTCTCTTCTCTTCTGCTCACTCCTGTCAATCATTTTTTAAATTTTTTTTCTGAAATACTATTTCTTTTTTAAAACATTGAACTTGTGAGAGAGACATGACAGGCCCACGGGAAGCTCTCTGGGCTGCTGCAAAATTCTCTTAGGTTGATAGCACTCTGGATACACATGTCTTCTGGGAACCAATGGGCTTTCAAAGATTGGCTTGCTCCTGTCTGCCTGGCTATGAAGACCACCTTGGCTGACCCAGAGGGGGTCTGACCCCTTTCCCCACTCTCCATCAGAGGGGAGGCCAGGTCCCAGTGAGGACAGTGAAAAGAAGTTCTTCCTCGGTCCTCATCAGATCCCCGGAGCTGAGGGAGAGACCTGCAGCCAAACCTGACCTGGACAGGGAGGGCAGAGGCCTGGATGTGGAAGGCAGGCCTATCACCCACAGGCCCTCATCCCTGCCTGCTTCTCACCAGGGGATGCTGTGTTTCTGGAGAATGAGGCTCAGCGCAGAGAGTACGTGTTGAACCAGAACGGCCTCATCTATCTGGGTACTGCTGACTGCATCCAGGAGGAGTGCTGGGACTTTGGCCAGGTACGGGGGCCTCCGGGGAAGGTGAGGGGTTACCCCGTAACTTTCAGTGTTCAGGCCAGACAGAGCTGGCAGATCCAAAACTCCTGATCATGAGGCCATGTCTCTAAGCAATTTCAGCTCAGTGGTGCCTTTCTTTCATCAGGGCCACATCAAACCAGCCTCCAGAGTTATCTTCCTAAAGACCATACAAATTAAACCTCTGTTAAATCCCCACTGTCTACAGGGCAAAAACCAAATCCTCTGGCATGACACACAGGCCTTTCACAGCCAGGTCGCTGCTTTCCTTTCCCCAAGAGCCACCCATGCTGCAGCCCCTGGCCAGCCCCTGGCCATGCAGGCTGATTGTTCCCTCTGCCTGGAATAGCTTTCCTTCTTTATCCCCTAGGAAGCATCTACCCATCTTTTAAGACCCTCTGAAATCCATCCTCAGCCGCCAAAGGCAGAGTGAATCTCTCCACTGTGCTCTCTGCTCTGGGTTGGCATCTCTCCTAGAGTCCTGGTCATGTTGCTAAGATCTACAGTCTATGTGGTTACATGTCCCTCTCCACTCCTAACCGCGGGCTTCTCAAGAGCAGGGGCTGCCTTGATATCTTCCACACGTGTCAGTACCAGCAGGAGCAATAAGAGTGCATGAAGTGGGTAAAGATAGAAATGAAAGGAAACAACACAGCCCTGGTCTTCAAGAGCTCACACCCTATCAGGAGAGTCAGACAACAGAATAGGCAAAGGACTAGACTTCCAGGCCCAGAGACCGGGTCGGGGGGGGGCCGGAGTGGGGGTGGGGGGCAACAAAGCCAGGGCAGAAGGAGGGAAATCTGAGTCTGGGAGAAGGACCAGGTGATGGGGATTGACTGGGGGGGGGGGTGCAGACCCTTTGTCATGGCCCTGTGTGGTCCTTACAGTTCGAGGGGGATGCCATGGACCTCAGCCTGAGCCTGCTGAGCATAGACAAGCAGGTGGAGAAGTGGAGCAACCCCGTGCATGTGGCCCGAGTTTTGGGTGCCTTGGTGAGTGAGAGGAGGGGAACTGTGAGCCCTCTGACAGAGCTGCCCCCCTCTATGGCGCTGGATATCTTCAAAAACACCAATGGTTCCCTCCTCCCAGGGTACGGAGATAGTTCCTGGAGAAGGGCATGAGTGAGGAGGGGAGGACAGTAGCATCTACAGGGGCGATAGAAGCGAAGGGAGATATCATCCTTTAGGATGTAAGCCAGCGAGGACTAAAACTGGCCTGGATTTCCTCAGAGCACTCCCCTGTCCCGCTTCCTCCTCACATCCCAAACTGGAGGCCTAGATCCCCCAGGGAGAGACTAGGGTTCATCTTACTCAGGGTTTGCTGCTAAGGTGGTCAAAGGGACGTGTTTTTATTTTTAAATGTTTTCTACAAAAATGCTGACCATAAAGCTACCTTGGTGCGTTCCCCATTGTCCCTAAAAGTGCTTTCACAGGAGTAATGTGTTCCCCATTTCTTCTTGTGCCATTGGACTCCCCCCTGAAGAGGTGGTGAGAGATAGGAGCAGCCTGCGAGGAAGAGGAATCTTAGGAGGAGTGGGCCTTGAGGCCCCAGGTGCAAATGCCCTCGAAGGAGTTAGGGCCTGGCAAGTGAAGGAGCAGGGAGCCCAGCCCCCGTGAGGGGCCACGCACACTCCTCTTGTGGCTGGAGCTTTCTTTGCCAGTGTGGTCCACAAACCCCTTGCTTTCCGAGGACTTGTTAACAAGGTGGATTCCTGGACCCCACCCCTAGAGATATAACCCAATGGGCTAGGGTAGAGTCCAGGAACATGCAGGATTAACAAGTTTTAGGTGAGTCTGATGCATACGGTCTGTTCACTATGCTTGGAGATCTGTGATGGGCCCTCCTCAACCTCCATCCTTGCCCTATGCCCTGCCCCCCCACCCCGCCCACAAGTCCCTTCCACCACGGAAGCTATCCTGGGCTGGGACTCCCATAATAGCCACCCATTTGCCCAAACAGCTGCATGCTTTCAAGGAGAAGAAGGTCCTGCCCACGCTGCAGATCCAGGCCGCCCGGGAAGGGTCCTTGCTGAACAAGCACAGAGGCAGCATGCCCATCCTGCGGCAGTGGCTCAGAGGCCAAGGACGACCTGTGTATGATGATGAGGCCTGGGTGTCCGCTGCTGTTGCTTGCACAGGTACAGGTACAGAGCAGGCTTGCCTGCTGCACCCACAGGTCCCCTTGGCTACTGTACAGAGTGTCTGCCCTGCTTCTCGGCTTGCCCTGGGGTTCCATGTGGGCGGGACATCTCCCAAAGCAGGCACTTCCTCTACTCATACCTGGTTCAGGTACACCATCTGGCCAAGAACCTAGTTCCTTGTCCTGGACAGCTCCTCCTGACCATCTTCTGCTCCTTTTCCCCCTCGGCAGAGTTGGGCCCATTTGGCAAACTCTGTTCCCAAACTCACTTTCTCCCCCAAACTTGCCCTCCCCTGTCCCAGTAGAGAAGCCCCCGGTGCTTGGCTGTATCTTCTGTCAGCCTCCCCCTGCTCGATGCTCTGCCCGCTGTGTAACTTGTTTGTACCTCATTTCTCGGCTTTATAGGTCCTGTGCCAGGTGTCAGTTCTAACTTCCTGGTGCCCATACCCCTCTTTTTCTACAATGTCACCTGGCATTTAAGACAATGACTGCCCTGTGGATCACTGAAAATGCTAGCCATGCTGCTCCCCTCCCAACCTTAGGCGTCTCTGGTGCCCTCTGACTCTGCCCCTTCCACGCAGTGTTGCGGTGCCTGGGAATCCCTGCCCGAGTCGTTACCACGTTCGCCTCAGCCCAGGGCACTGGAGGGGGCCTGCTTGTGGATGAGTACTACAATGAAGAGGGGCTTCAGAATGGAGAAGGCCAGAGAGGCAGAATCTGGTGAGAAGCCTGAAGGTCACAGATTGGAAGGGCTCCAAACCTGCGTGGTATGACCCATGGGAATCCCCGCACCCAGTGCCCCAGGCACCGAGAGGAGACCTTCACGATTCTTGGAGGCAGGACACTGATGGTCAGTAGTGGCAGGCACACCCCTTCCTGGGAGTGTCACAGCCACTTTTACACAGTGTCCTTCCATCCCCCTGGCAACAATGACTGCCATTTCTAGAGCCTCTTCAGGATTCCCTTTTTTCCCCACTTAAATTGTTCCTTTTGCTACCTTCAGGATCTTCCAGACGTCCACAGAATGCTGGATGACTCGGCCTGCTTTGCCCCAGGGTTATGATGGATGGCAGATTCTGTACCCCGGTGCTCCTATAGGAGATGGAGGTAAAGCTGGGGGTAGGCCCAGGGCCACCCTGGGCTGCACAGAACTGCATGGGCTGAAGGAGTCCCTCAGAGAGGAAACAGGAG
Organism: Rhinolophus ferrumequinum; assembly: GCF_004115265.2. NCBI lineage: Eukaryota > Metazoa > Chordata > Mammalia > Chiroptera > Rhinolophidae > Rhinolophus > Rhinolophus ferrumequinum. The sequence continues at coordinate 62,552,611 of NC_046289.1, forward strand.
CAGCAGGTGGTCTAAAGGGGCTCTGCATCCTCTAAAAGAGGAGAAGTGGAAAAAAGGATAGTGGCTGGCAGAATGCCAGTGAGCACAAGGGGACAAACGTGTTAGTGATCTCAGCCCCAGGCTGTGGGGAGACTAGCCCCACCACAGAGCAAAAGGCAAGAGCGCTGAGTCTCAATGAAGGGCAGAGAGTCTTAAGAAAGTTGATGGATGGGCTGGGTCAAGGTCTTATAGGGTAGGACTTCTGAGGTTCTAGATATGGATGAAGAAATTACCAAGACAGGCCATAAAAGGATGGCTCTTCCTTTCCCAGGAACAGAACAGTCACAAGGCCTGGCATATAATAAGTGCTCAATAAATGTGACCTAGTCCTATCGTATCTGTAGCAAAACTGGCTTTGGAACTCCTGTGTACTATGTTCCTCTGAGGTTCTACCTGCCAGTTTCTGAGAGGGATCCTGTCACAGGCCATAACCAAAAAGTATTGCCACTAAACAGTTGTGAGTTTCATCTCTACAAGGCCCTTGTGGAAACCCTGCCCAGGGCCCACCTCTGACCTTGATCCTGGGGGAGGGAAAATAGAGTCTAGGATGGGGACTGAGGTATGCAGCTCTGACCCAAGCAGAGGTCTGGGCGTGGCTCCTCTTGCTCACTGACCTTTCTCTCCCTCAGTCCTGAGGGCCTGTGATCTGGTCCCAGTCAGAGCAGTCAAGGAGGGGACACTGGGGCTGACCCCTGCAGTATCAGACCTTTTTGCCGCAGTAAACGCCTCATGTGTGGTCTGGAAGTGCTGTGAGGATGGCTCACTGGAGCTGACCAACTCCAACACTAAGTATGTTGGCAACAACATCAGTACCAAAGGTGTGGGCAGTGACCGCTGTGAGGACATCACTCAGAATTACAAGTATCCTGAAGGTACTGGGCAGGGGAGGGCCCCAGACTTCTTAGCCCCTGAACCAACAAAGGGAAGGGAAGGGATGGGCCAGACGGATGCAGGCCATAGAGAATTGCCGTCCTTTCCCCATCATATCATATAAAACGGGGTTTCTCAACCCCCTTTGATACTATTGCCATTTGGGGCCAGGTAACTTTGTTGTGGGAGCTATGCATCATAGGACATTTAGCAGCATTCCTGGTCTCTGTCCACTAGATGCCCCACTAGCACCCCCCCCCACACACACCACCACCACCAGTTGTGACAACCAAAAACATCTCCAGACATTTCCAAATATCCTGAGGGGCAAAAATTTCCCCCGGTTGATAACCACCACTATAAAACCACCCCATGAAACTGCTCGAAGATGTTCTCCCTCTCCCCCTCTTGTCAAGCACCCCTTAATCTGTTCCTCCTCATTAGTTAATGGCACCACCATCCAGCTCTTTGTCCAAATAAGAAGGCTTGCACTCGCCTCACCTCTTCCCCGTTTACCATCCCACGTTACTCTCACACCTGTCTTCTCATCTCCTTCCCCACCGTCTATGGGTAACCGAGGGCCTCATCAGCGCTTGTCTGTAGTGTTCCAACAGCCTCCTAACTGGAGCCCCCGGCTCCAATATCTCCATCATTATTCCCTTTCCAACTTTCAGTTTCCAGATGAGCTTTCTAAGACACAAATATAATTATGTTACTCCCCTGCTCCAGAGTATTCCTTGACCCCCATTGACCTTGGAATAAGTCCAAACACCTTCATCTAGGAAGATTCAAGTCCCTGCCAAAGTGTCCTCAGAGACAGTGTGACTTGTCCAAAAGCTTGCTCTCCCAACTGTTCAAGGGGCAAACTCATAGCACTTGAAAAAGAACTTTGTCCTTGAGTGACTTAGAAGGGACATGCTTTATATGAGGTAGATCTTTCTAGCACAGATTTTTTTTTTTTTTTTTTTTTAGCTAAATACGGCCTTAGAGGTTTGCAAAGCTCTTGTGACTTTGGCATTGAGCAACAGTGGGTAAATGAATCTTAATCCTGGGCTTTTATTAGAAGGGTCTATACCTGCTGGGTAAGAGGTCTGCCTTGATTCTCCCCTTCTTCAGGATCTCTTCAAGAAAAAGAGGTGCTGGAGAGAGTCCAGAAAGAGAGACTGGAACATGAGGAAGACAGTGAAATCCATCTTCCTAGTCTTGAGACTGCCGACCCTCTGTACCTGTTTTTGGAAACGCCCGGCTCCCTACCCCAGGGAGGCGACATGCAGCTCTCTGTGACCCTGGTTAACCTCAGTGACCAAGAGAAGGAGGTGCAGCTGGCAATTGGGGTACAGGCCATGTACTACAACGGCATCCTTGCTGCCCATCTCTGGAAGAAGCAGCTGTCTTTGACACTCAGTGCCAACCTGGGTAACTCTATGGCCCCACCAGAGGCCCATACACCCAGCTCCCACCCTGGGCAGACAGTAGCTATAGGGCTCCCCTTGCAGGTCTGAATAGGTGGCTTCTAGCCCCTGGGGTCCTCTCTCCCTCAACATATATTTACTGCGCTTTGCACAGAAGAAAAACCCCACAAAAAACCCACAATTCTGATTGCAGTAACATAAGTAAATAGACCATAGCAGCAGGGTACAAAGTGTTTGATAAGGTAAACAGAGTACAGTGGTAAGGCCGTATCGCACCCAGGCTGGAGCAGGCTGCCCCCAAGTAAGTCAGACTGCACTTGTTCTTAACAGATGAATAGGAAGGACAGCGATGGACAGAAAAGTGAGTCGTGAGCATTCCAGGCAGAAGGAACAAGTGCACAGGCTCCTCCTCCCAGAAGTTCTTATTTAATTGATCTGGAATGGGGTCCAGGCACTGGTATTTTTTTAAAGCTCCCTATTATTTTAGGGTTGAAAGTCCCTGGACAAGAGCAGAACAAAGGTGCTTCAAACTTTGCTGCGATCCGAATCACCTAGGGAAGTTTGGTGCTCAGCCTGCACCCCAGACCAATTAAATCAGAAATTCCATGGTTGGAGCCAAACATCAAAAACAATTTTAATTCCTTGGGTGGTTCCAACATGCAGGCAAGAGAGAACAGTGGAACAGAGCTTGCCTACATTATTGCAAAAGCCTCCTAACCACCACTCCTCACCGCTGCCTCCAGTCTCTCCACCACGTTTCCTTTCCAAGGGGTTGGGAGGAGTGATAGGGGAGCTGATGGGGCCAGATCACGCAGGAGCTTGTGTATCACGCTAAGCAGTTTGAGTTTTGTTCTTTGGGCAATGAGGAGCTGGTGAAAATTTCTAATGAGAGAGTCAATGTGATCAGAAATTCACTGAAAAAAAAAAAAGAACTTTTGGCAGAATGGAATGGAAGGGGTCATGTTAGAGTAGTGGTTCTCAACCTTCGCTGCACACTGAATCACCTGGGAATTTTAAAAATACTGTTACCGGGGCCTCATCTTTCTGGCTTCAGTGAGGTCCCGGCGCCTGTGCATGGTGTGTGTAACTATTGCTTGTTTTGGGGTACACACACTCGGCCCTTTGCACTGACTCCACCATCACGTTTCAGTTAGGAGGATCACCACCAGCCTGTCCTACTCCAATTTTGAGCAAAGCCCACCTGAGAACAGCTTCCTCAGGCTCGCGGTCATGGCAACACACTCCAAGTCCAGCCTCAGCTGCTTTGCTCAGGAAGACATCGCCATTTGTAGACCATGCCTTGTCATCGAGGTAGGCAGCCATCTTCCCCCAAACTGCTCTCATTTGCCACTACTCAGGTCCCCATTTCAGAAGGAATCAGAGACCTTCAATCTTCAGAGCAGGTATGTGCAGCAGGATTGCCAGAAAATGCTAGGTTGAGAGATCCTTTTCTTGAAAGAGATGGTTTTTTCACATGTGCTACTTGAGTTCAAATCTTCCAACTTTAGTTGGTTAAGGAAAGGTTTCTAAAATCGGGGTCTTCCCAGTTGCTGCCTCCAGACTTATAGAGATAATAGTCTACGTTTACTTAGTACTTTATACATAGGCCAAAGTATTTTCATCTCCTTTAATTCTTTTAATACAAAAGCCCTGTGAGGTGGAACTGTCCCCATTATTCAGATGAGGAAACAGTCCTAGAGAACACCATGCCCAAGATCATAAAAATGGGACATTTTTAGAATCTTATGGCTCTTGGTCCAGTACTCTTTCCACGTCTACCCTGGCCCAAATGAATGTGATTTGGTCCTTGCCCTCGAGGAGTTTATAGTTGGGTAAGCGAGACACAACATTTGGTCATCTGTGTAAGTGCTTTAATAGAGGTACAAAGGCACTATGGGATAAGTGACGTAAAGGGGATTAATTCCATCGGGTGGATTTGAGGAAAACTTCATGGAGGAGGTGGCATTTATACTGGGCCTTGAAAAATGGGTAAGCTTTCTGTGCAGAGGTGGGAGAAAACCCTGGCAGGCAGAAGACTGAGCAAAGAGGCCCAAAGGAAGGGAACCTGAGGAGTGTGCTGGGGATGGGGAAGTACCCGATGTGGCTTGGATGTTGTTTATTCAAGGGAAGGATAGATGAAGTCGGAGAGGTGGTTGGAGTCAGACCACAAGGGCTCTGAATGCCAACTGAAGCTCAATTCCAGACATAATGGGAAACCCCCCAAGGTCTCTAAGTGAAGGAGAGGCACCATCAGAGATGGTCAGTGATGGATCAAGGATGAGAGGGAATGCAGGAAGACCAGGTAGAGGGGTAAAGAAGTCAGCTGTGATATGTGGGTCAGGGTATCAGCGGTAGGAGAGTACTTGAGGAGGGTATGGGGAGGGTGCCTAGGAGGCGAAGGAGTGACTGTGGCTCTGTGCTCTTGGCCTTTGCACCAAGTTTTGCTTCTTCCCACAGATGCCAGAGGAAGCAGAGCAATATCAACCTCTTAAGGCCTCAGTCAGCATCTGTAACTCCCTAGATGCAACCATGAAGGATTGTGTAATCTCCATTCTTGGAAGGGGGCTTATTCACAGAAAGAGGAGATACAGGTAAGAGACCACAGCTTCTAATCCCACAACACATCTCAACTGGTCAGAAAGGCAGGGACCCAAGATTAATGCCTGTCCTTTTGCTATATCCATAGACAGAGCAAATATGCTCTGAAGTAAGGGATTAGAACCTCTCTCATCCCGGGGCCACCATGTGGTTAGGCGGACAGGAGTGAGGGAGGCTGTGTGCTCCTTAAGCATCCATCTGACCCTGTTTGCTGTCCTGATCATGCAGGAAGAGCAAGCATATTGGTGGTGAACGCAGGTGAGGGGGTTAGGGCTAGGTTCTAGAGAATATCACAGGGAGGGTAGGCTGCATTCTACTAATGCCCACCACAATATTGAGTTTTATTTAAATATTCTTTTATTCTTATTCCCTACTCCCATGCCCACCATCCTTCATACTCTTTTGTTAGTATGTGTAAAATGTACTGTTGCTTCATGAACCTGTATTTTTAACTTACATAAATGATATTCTTTTTCTTACTTTTAACTCAGATCTGTTTTGAAGATTTATCCACATAAGTCAAGTCCGTTGTTTCTGCTACATAATACCCCATGGTCCCATCCCCCACTTCCTACTGCTTTGCTTCACAGTGATGGTCACCCAGAGTGCCTCCAACTCTCGGACGCCACAAATACTGTGGCAATGAACATAACCACACATGCCCCCTTATATACTTATTTGAAACTTCCATGGCCACGAATGGAATTGCTGAGTCATAGGATATGACCTGTTTTGACCAGGTTCTATCAGATTTGTTTGCAGAATTTTGCTAAATAGAACAGAAAAGTAGGAATACAGAAACTGTCGTTGACTGCTGGAGGGAGTGTTTGTACTCCCTCCAGCAGTCAACGACAGTTTCTGTATTCCTACTATTCCTCCATTCTTGGCAATACCCAGCTTTCTCTTTCTTCCAGTCTAATAGTAATAAGGTAATCTCTCATTATTGTTTTAATTTGCAACTCTTCATATGCTTATTAGGCTTGTCCATTTCCTCCTCTGCAAAGTTCTTTGCCCACCTTTCTTTCGGTGTTCCTGCTTTTTTTCCTTTTTGATTTATAGGCGTTCCCTGTATAGTCTAGGTATTAATTCCTTGTTGGTGTTAGATGTTACAAGTATCTTCTTTCATTATCTCTCCTCTGATTATGTCCACTGCATCCTTCATTGAATACGAAGTATGAGCAAACGGTGAATGTTTAAATAAAAAAGAAATTATTACAGTAAAGGACACATTGCCATTAATACCCCTCAAAGTACTCCCCCTCACTTCTAACACACTTATACCATCGTTCTCACCACTTTCTGAAGCAGTTCTGGAAGTCCTCTTTCGTGAATGTCTTTAATTGCACTGTCATGGCTGCCTCGATGCCCTGAATCATTTTGACTTTGGGGAAGAGCCAGAAGTCGCAAGGTGCCAATACGGCAGATGAAGACACACTGTAATGTTTTTATTGGACAGAAATTGCCGTATATCAGAAGTGATGTGTGACACAGAGCATTGTCATGATGGAGGATGATTTACGGCACACTTTAAAACACAATTTACAGATCAATTGTGTTTTAAAGTGTGCCGTAAATCATCCGCTTTATTCTCTCAACCGTAGCTCACACCCCACTGACTGCACTGAACAAGTTGAAACTTGTCACACACAGTTACTAAGGTTTGATGCATCGCTTCCTGTACTGAAGACCCCTGCCTTTCTGTTGGATGGCACTCGACAGCAGCATTCACTGTATTTTGTGATCACAAAGGAAAGGCTCCCCGTCACACATCGCTTATGGTATATGACAATATCTGTCAAATAAAAACATTACGGTGTGTCCTCATTCACCTTGTTCACCAAATCCGGCACTATGCGACTTCTGGCTCTTCCCCAAAGTCAAAATGACCGTGAAAGGTAACCGTTTAGAATTGAGGACATCAAGGCAGCCACGACAACGCAACTAAAGACACTCATGAAAGAGGACTTACAGAACTGCTTCAGACAGTGGCAAGAACAATGGAATCCGTGTGTTCAAAGCGAGGGGGAGTATTTTGAGGGAAATTAATGGCAATGTGTCTTTTACTGTAATACATTTTTTTAATTTAAACATTCACCGTATTATTTGATCACACCTCGTACACGGTATACAGTTTAGCATTCACAACGACTATTCCTACCATCCCTGAGGTCCCTGACAGGTTGTCTGGTTATTGAGCCACTGCCTCAGCCTCATGAAACTCAGTGAGTCATTCTTGCCAGTAAGTTGAGAGGAGGGACTGCCAATATTTAACCAGACTTTTGTGGTCTCCCGGATCAATTGTGGAGCAAAGCTCCACAAAGGAAATCTGCACCATTCCCTCAGTCACCATAAGAAGGTCCATAGGCAGGCCACAATGCAACAAACGCCAACTGTTGACACATTGACAGCCCAATATGCCTGCCATACCAACTGCATTTAGCAAAACTACAGCCTTTCCGAACATACCCCAACACTGTTACCAAGAGTAGGACCAGACTGATGTCACAGGTGATAAAAGAAACAACAGACGCAACTTGGATGCCCTTAGCATAGGACTTCTCTTCTCAAAAACGCAATTGCTCACCATGGGGAGGCTCCTGTCTTCTATCCCCTTAAAACATCCTGTTTCAACAGCAAGGTGTTTATTTCATCACAGCCTACCTCTTCAAGTAGGGAAGGATCAGAGTCACTGGGACCAGCAAAGGAATGAACCTGGGACAGAACTAGCACCTGTCTTTCTTTATTTCAGATTAAGTTCAGTGCGGCCCGGAAGTACCTTGTGCACCCAATTCCTGTTCACGCCGACGAAGGTGGGGCTCCAGCGGCTCACTGTGGAGATGGACTGCAACATGTTCCGGAACGTAACCAACTACAAAAGTGTAACTGTGGTAGCCCCTGAACTTGCGGCTTAAACTACCAGCTCTAGTGTATCACTCGCCTCAAACACACCCTTGAATCTACGATCTAAAACCAAATGTGCTGGAAAGGGAAACTTTGCTTATCAGACAAATGAAATCTCCATTCAGGTTGAGCAGAAAAGTAACTAAGAACAAAACTAGATTCCCAGAAATCATTAGAAAAGACATTCATTTTTGTCACCCCAGCTTAAGCAGCTCTGAAGACTAATTGTCTTAGAATAAAAACTACTGGGCTTGAGTGATAAAAGGAAGCCTTTGAAAAGGTACTCAGATAAGTACGTTGATATTTTTCTGGTTCAGGATTTTTCATATTACTGCTAACTAAAACATTCATTAACTCATAGGTAAGGAAAAGAACCTAACATTTAAATAATTTTTATATTTCTGATGAAGTGGGACAATTATTTGCTAAAAATGGAATTTTTAGATAATCCTAAGATTACACTGATTAGTGCTACCCCTGATCATTATACTTAAAGATCCAAGAAGACTGAAAAAAGTTATAAAATATCCAACATAGTACCTGAGAGAATGATCTTCTAGATTCAGCTATAGATAAGCTTTTATGAGCGATCTATATTCATAAAGTATTCCACAATTAATGTCTGATGTTAATGACCTGAATTTGGTCTAGTAGAGAATTATGAAAATTATTAAGTATATAGAAAATAGGCCCTATAAGAAAAAATAAAAGAATCGGATTGCTTTTGTACAAAGTTATGATTTTTTGTTGTTGTTGTTTACATTCTTTTATTGCTTTGGCACTCTCTCAGTTTGATTTTAGTTCCTTCTCTTTATGATAATTCTTAAAAATACAGAACGACACTTCGTAAAGGTAAATCAGAACTCTTCACTTAGGAATTTCAACCCCAAGTATATACTAGTTGCTCAAAAGAATGGGGGTGCAGTTGCTGAGCTTACCTAAAGAGAACATAGGGACATCAGAAGGGCAGATGTGATAAATTACACCTATACAAAGAAAAGGACTGACACTAGAGGTTGTGGAGATCTGTAGTATATACTTAAGGCCCAAGTCAGGTCACCAGAATATACATCACTACAGGTTTACCTTGTTTCCAATATACGATCTTCCAGACTGATGCAAAAATATAATTAGATGGTGATGGTTTTGCGAAAGGATTAACTGAAGAGCCCCTTAAAATTATATAAACTCTATATAAACTCTCTTATACATTTAAAATTTTTTGATTTATAAAAATTTTGTATTTATATTTGGGGACACGTAATATGTTAACAGAGAAAACAATATAGGTATATATAAAAAACAAATCTGGTTCAATGAAGTGAACAAACCTAACCGATGAGCTCAATACCACAAAGTAATTTTAGAGGCATGGAGTGACCCAGAATAATACTTAGAAGGACCTATCAATAAGAATAGTTATATAACATTTTCAAGTATTAAAAGGGATTTTAGAGTCATCTTCTATAAATAAAGTGTTTTGTTCTAAATATACTTCTGATCAGAATCAGATTTTTAGATCTATAAACCCGAATAAAAGCAATGTTCTAGTCTTGCTGATAGAAACTTTGGAAGGGTACTCATTTAACCACTGGCAGGTTAACATTTTATTGAGACTATCAACATCTTTAACAAAGAAACAACACACTTTATTGAAAATAGGGAATAAGGCAGCTTCCCCAGGAACCTCTGAGAGGTGATTCAGGAACACAAACTCATGCTATTGTATTTTGTATCTAGCACAGAAAAATATATCACACATATGGTTTATAAATAATTGCCAGTCTGGCTTAGCCAACAATCTTTAGTAATAGTGTCTCTTGATCGACAGGAACTCCCTCCCTTTCAATCCAAAAAGCATTCTAGCCCCATTTTAAAAGCAGATATCAGACCCTGGATGTAATAGTAAGAAAGGGAGAGTGGACAAATGAGCCTGAAAACTCATAACTCAAGTTCATTCTGAGTAAGTTCCTTGATTCTGTTCATGCAATGATCAATGGCATTGATGAGTAAAGGGATCAAACTATCTTCTGGCTGTGGGGTCACATGACTCGCTCTGCAAAAGGAATGGGGAAAAAGGCAAGTCAAATTTATTAGACTGTCAGGGAAAAAAACCTATCCTCAACAGGGAGCACAGAGGAAACTATAGTAAGAAAAGGCAAGTTTCTTTGCAGAAAATCAGCTGCTCCAAAACTGAAGCTGAAAGAAAACACCACACCCACTCCTTGAAATGGGCGTTTGGGAGTTGAGAATGGCTGGGTGGGTTTACTCTTAAAAAGCTCTTTGGGGAGAAGTCCTCATACTCACTTTGTAATTTCAAGTGCCTTCTTCAAAACAGACACAAGTTTTGCAGACTAGAAAAGAAACAGAGAAGTTTTATTTTTATGGGAAAGGCTCACCCTGATTATGGATTCTGTTCTATTTAGCAAAATTTTATTAATATTGTTGCTGTAACACTTTTATAAGTTTTTAAAAATATTTTTAAATTTAAAAAAACAGCAAAAGGACTATAACCTGAATTTGTCTCAATCACTGATAGCTCAGAATGTATAGTAGAAACAACTAATGTTTCTCTTCTATGTACAGAATTTTAAGAACATCAATGACAATATAACATGAGGATGTATGTATGCTACTAAAATATAGTACATATTTAAAATTTTTATTTGTGGTAATTAACAAGGCATATTGCCAAAGATATTTATTTCTTAGAAAGTCAATTTTTAAAAAGTGAATACAAATAAAAAAAGTTAATGCCCAAAAGGATTCTATTCTACTTCAAGGTGTTTGCGCATTGTGAAGATACATTTAATGAATCTACTTTCCACTATCTAATTTATCAAATATTATTAGGATTGAAACATCTGATTGTAGAATACAAGCCATTTGGCAGTTTTACTTCTCTTATCAATAACATTAGAGAAGAATTTGAGTTTATAAAAATAAGAGATTAGAACTCTCTCTAGTACAGGACCCAGGACTTGAAAGAATACAATAAAATCAGATTTTTAATGAGGGCTTGATCTTCCATGGTTAAATCACACAATGTATTTATATTAGAACAGAGTATGTTTCTGGAACATTTATTTTTGCCTACAGTAGGAATTAGAAACGTATGACTTCAGGTTGAGAGGATCTGAAAGCACTGCAATAATTAAGACTTTCTTTTCTTCTTTTCTTTTTTTTTTTAAGGGTGGGGGGCGCAGTTCATACTGGCCCATGCAGGGATCGAACTGGCAACCTTCGTGCTACCAGTACCAAGCTCTATTCAACTGAGCTAACTGGCCACCCCAAGACTTTCTTTTCAAAGCAGCATTTTCTAAGTTCTTTGGGTTTTTCTAAATGATCACCCAAGTGGTTATGGAAAAGTACTATCAGAGCTAATCATTAGAATAAGTCAAGTTCAGCAAATATTCATCAAGCAAAAACAAATGTAAGAACTAAGACATTACTGTTGTACTTACATCCAAGTGTAACAAATAAATATATTCCCGATAGCTTAAGTATAGCTTAAAGCAAATACTTTAGTATTTAGTATAGAATTAGTGAAATTCTACCAATTAGGTCTACCAATGCAGGTACTCACATTGAGTCGCACAGTCAGGTGGCACATAGGTGGATATATGCTCAGAACCAAGTCATCCACACTACAGATAGAAAGCAAAAATAACCATTAACAAAAAAAGAAACAAAGCTCAGCTAGGTGGTTTCCAGCACACAACTGAGGATGCAACTAGTAAGAAAATGACTCTCCCAGGAATGCCTATCAGTTCCTTAAATTGGGCAACCAATAAAGAATCAATTCAACAGTATTTACTCAACATCTACACACCCCATTTTCACTAGGAAATGGCGGGGGGGAACCACTTGGACTGTAGCACGGGACATGATTAATTCAGTTAAAAATGTGAGGATCTGAAACCATCAGTTTAATAACTAATACAGGTGGGGTTCATCCACACAATGCCACGAAAATGAGCACCTCTTTAACCAAGTGATCGAATTTAGTCCTACCAATAATGGGACAAACTAACATCATGCGCCTCCCCAAAATGACACAATGAGAAGCACAAAACACTTAACTGTGATATTCTTGCCAAAAAAATGTTTAACCTGAATATAATCTGTAATCATGAGAAAACAATTGTTAAATCCAGACTATTGGCTATTCTATAAGACAATTGACCTAGATTCTTTAAAAATGTCAATGTCAAATAAGACTAAAAGGGACAAGTACTGTTCTAGTTGCAAGAAACTAAAGAGATGACAACCAAATGCAGTGACACCTTCACGAGCCTGGAATTTTTTTTTAAAAAAAAGGAGCTATGAGACATTTTAGAGACAACTGGGGAAATCTGAACATTAGATAATATTATATTCAGTGTTAAATTTCTTGGATGTAATAATAAGAAATATTTAGGGGTAAAATGTCTGCAACTTACTCTCAAATGGTTCCCGGGAAAAAATGGTACAACTATCTATAGAGAAATAAAACAATATAGAAAATATTGTGAACACTAAGTGAATCTAGATGAAGGACGTGTGGGTGTTTGCTGTGATACTTTTTCACCTTCCCTGTAGGTTTGAAAAATTTCAAAATGAAAAACTGGGGAAGAAACCTTGGGATGACAGCACAAGCTGAGATCAGAATGCTGCTGCTCAGATGTTTCAAGTGGGGTTCACACTCACCTAGGGCTGATCTCATCAGAAATATCCACAATGTCATCCAGCTGGGCCACCTGATCCTTCTTCCCGTTTTCTGCCACTGAGATCTGGATTTCCTTCAGGCAGGCTTTGGATGTTCTCACCAGTGCAAGGCACGGGATCATGAGCTCTTGATCTTCCTCTGACCAATACAAGTCCTGATTGTTTGGACACCCCCACACATCACCGTGATTGTCAGAGTTGTCCTCAATGTCATTCAAGAGCCCATGGTAAGGGTCACATTCTTCCACAGCCTAAGACATATGATGATTTATGTAAATGCCAAATAATAAAAAGTAGATATTGTACTTTCAGCATCATGTCTGAGTTGTCCCAAAACCTCTGCCAGCTACTTCACTAATGGTTGGATCACTTCATCAACCCTCTTGCTCTCCTAGTCCAGCAATGGAACAGAGGGGAATGACACAAAATCACACACTGGCATGGGGTGGGATGTGGGAGACAGGAGTGAGGAGTGGATCTGTCTGGTCAATGTCAGGACATCTCTTCTCATTATAACCAATTCTCATCTACTGGTCACAGAGTTGCCTTCCGAAGACCAATAAAGACAGAGGTCCTCTTACCCGCTCCACTTCCTCATGTGCGTCCTTCACTAAATCCACACTCTTTGTCAGCATTAAAAGGGCTGCAGCTTTGTTATCTGGGAATGAAAAATCATAAGCACTACAATTAGAGGAGAAACCCAACAATTCTCTTAAGTCTGCAAAGGACAACCAAGAGTGTTCCCATTTGAAGGGAGTGTCAAGGACAGTCAATAAAAGCGGCAGTTTAAAGTAAAATTCTGACCTATCTTCTAGGTACCCAGAGAGGGGACTAAAAAGCTCTTCATCCTTCACCACAGGAAGAAGTAAAATGGTCACATGGCGTTTCTCATCGTGGTCCTCTTGGACGACTACTGCTTTTGGCCTAGCTGGCTCTACCTCGTAACCGCTTGTGTGTCCCATAATACTGCTCCTGGGCAGGACCAGGAGAACAAACCACATTTGTTCAACGAAAGACAGAGGGGAAAAGGGAGTTAGAATTTAGAAGTATGAGAACTAAAAAGACTGGTAGAAAGTATTAATACTTACCTTTTGATGTTGGCAATAAACCATATATATTCCACTAAATTCTTTTTATAGGTTAAATATGTATATGCATGGTACAAAATGATGTATAAGAATCTAGTATGAGGGGTCTGTCTGCTACTAGAATCAGTGGCCCACTTCCCACTCTTACCCACCTCTTGGTATCCGAGGCACCTGCCTGCATGCAACCCAGACGCTGTTATAGGAAATAAGGTCATTGTTCTCGGGCCTGAGGAAAGGAACCAATAAAGATACGTTAATAATCTAAGTTCCTGTCTCCTAAAAAGATCCTTCTTGCTGGTCATTATTCTCAGTTACTAGTAACTTTGCTGTTGAAATGAAGTTTCTCCCTCCCTGAAGCAAGGAACCCCATTAATTAATAAGCCAACTGTGGCATCACTACCTCTGAGCTGGAGGGATACACAGCACTTCCACAAGCTGAGCCATGCCATCGACGATGTCCACAGTGGCACTCCGGACCAGCTTTCTCAGGGTGGTTCCTGTAGCCAAACCCAAAGACTAAGCAGCCTGGTCTTCTTTCCAGAAGTCACCACCTGCTTTCCTGAGAATCTAAGCACTACAGAACTTGAGGTAATATGTACCCACGTGCTTTAACTGGAGTGCCAACACAAAAGGCAGGTCTGACTTATATCCCCATGTCATTTTTTTGCTCCTCCCACCATTCCTGAGTGCTGTTCTCCAAAAGAGATCTGGAACAAAATCTTTTCATGAGAGCATTTCGTTAAGGACAGTGGTCCCTTGACACTTGTGCATAAAACACAAAGGTTAAACCATTTGTGATAACCCTGAAGATCCAGGAGACATGTATTCATTTATAATTTTGGCATGATTATAATCAAGGCATGGATCTACGGGCAGGGCTGGAGGCCACTTAACCTATAAGGGAGCTGAGAAACACGGTGCGATGTAATGTGGGTGAAGGAGACTGGGGATAGCCCAGGCCTGAGTATTGGCTGAGATTCAGTCAACATCTGTGGTGGTTAAAATCGGTTAGAGAGGCAAGAGCCAATAAGAATTAAAACCTTAGAGTCAGGCAAGGCAGGGGAGATGGGAACACAGCACCTGTATCTAAAGGCTTATTGATGGAAGTTACTTACATTATAAAATTATTAGGTTGATGCAAAAGTAATTGCAGTTTTTGCAATTATTTTTAACCTTTTAAACCGCAATTACTTTTGCACCAATGTAGTATCTTTGCATTTTGTGGGATAAGTTACCTCACATGATCAAACTGAGGAAAAGGTAAAAGTCTCCGAACACAAACCGTCATGTTAGCAAAGATCTACTCTATACATTCACGTGTACATAGTGGCTTACCCTGATCCTTGGGCAGTGAGTAGTATACTGCAATAATTGCCTTGATGGCAGCACGGACCTGTTCACAGAACCTCTGGGTTTCCTATGAAGCGATAGACCAATTTCAGAATGGAAAAAAAAATGGATTAGATATGGTCAACCCTTCTACTGTGGAAGAGAGACAAAAGAGAGCAGACGTCTGGACAGCATCATCAAACACTTTCTGAAGTCCTATTACGAGTTAGGCCTTGTATTATTCTCATACTATAGAAGAGTGAGCTAGACACCAGCTGCTGAGCTGGTAACTCAATAAAATATTAAGTAGCTGGAAAAATGTATTCTTGCTATCTGCTATGAAACAGTCACCTTATCCTAGACCAGGAGTTGGCAAACTATGGCCCACAGGCCAATCAGGTACACTGCCAATTTTTGTAAACAGTGTTACTAGGATAGCCATGCTCTTTCATTTACATATTATCCATAGTTGTGTTTGTACTACAGAGTTGAGTAGTTGGCCTGCAAAGCCTGAAATATTTACTATCTGGCCCTAGACAGAAAAAGTTTGCCAATCCTATTTTAGACCATTAACCAGGTATCTTGTCTCTCTGTCTAACAGGATCACAATATACCTAAAGATAATTAGTATGGACTCTACAATGCTCAATGTTGACTGAGCAGTCACTGGCATTCTCTTTTCTTCCTTTTCCTCACTTTGCTACTCAATTCTAAGCTAGTTCTATGTAAAATGTGGTCTAGAGATTGGTGCCAGTCCATAAAGCGTTTGTTACCAGTCTGGGATGAATAAGTACAGTGATTGAGAGTGTTTAGAAACTTTTATGGTAATCTGACATTGCTTCAACCACACACATAATTTTATAAAAATACCAGTCCATGTGGAACTGGAATTAAAACAAACAAAACCATTCATCATTAAGACTAACATGCTGAGATTCTAAGAAAGCAATTGAGATTCAAATATATATAATTCAAATAAAAAGCAAATTCTAAGTTTTCATCTGAGTGAAACCACTGACCTGAACATGTATGGAAAAATAGTCCTATACTGCCTCCTCATGGTATTTTACTAACTGTAAATTTTAGGAGCAAGTCCTAAGTGTATCTGAAAGAAAAGAGTTGGCAGATAAGAAAAATAAGGTAATATTACTACTCCCTTTGAAAAAAATACTTTCTTCTGCAAAGCTTTTTTTTTTTTTTTTTTAAAGATTTTATTGGGGAAGGGGAACAGGATTTTATTGGGGAACAGTGTGTACTTCCAGGACTTTTTTCTAAGTCAAGTTGTTGACCTTTCAGTCTTAGTTGTGGAGGGCGCAGCTCAGCTCCAGGTCCAGTTGCCATTGCTAGTTGCAGGGGGCACAGCCCACCATCCCTTGCGGGAGTCGAACCAACAACCTTGTGGTTGAGAGGACGCGTTCCAACCAACTGAGCCATCTGGGAGCTCAGCGGCAGCTCAGCTCAAGGTGCCGTGAACTGTTCAATCTGAGTTGCAGGGGGCGCTGCCCACCATCCCTTGTGGGACTCGAGGAATTGAACTGGCAACCTTGTGGTTGAGAGCCCACTGGCCCATGTGGGAATGGAACCGACAGCCTTTGGAGTTAGGAGCACAGAGCTCTAACCGCCTGAGCCACCGGGCTGGCCCTGCAAAGCTTTTAAAGTGCTCTTATACCATTCATCTCTTGTTCCCTCATCACAGATCTCTGAGTTATGTAGGGGGAGAGAGTTTATCATTGTAGGTGCAGCAAAGATATTTTTCCATTTCAAAACATCTGGATGTATGGACTGAAAAAGAGAATGAAACTATTGACTATGAAAATCAAATAAGGCAATGAGTATGCCATTTTTAAATAAACTTATCCCAAATTAAGTATACCTCGCTCTAGAAAAACTGGGCATAGGGCATACCTGATCACAAGTCAACGTTTATTTTCATTCGTTTTATAATAAAGGGTTATTAAAAATGTATAAATTCTTTGTTCTAGCAATTCCACTCCCTGGATTTTTTTTTTACACACATACTCAAATATTGTATTAGGCAGTTTATCACAGTATTGTTTATAATAGCTAAAAGTTGGAAACAGCTTAAATATCCACATAGAGTACTGGTTAAATAAATAACAGGCACATGTACTCTACTGAATACCATGCAGCCATTACAAAGAAATGAACTTTATATGTGCTGCTGAGAAACAATTTGCAAGCTATATTGCTAATTTGTTTCAAAAAGAAGGTTCAGAAAAGTGTTTATGGTATCCTATCATTTGTGTGAAAAGCAGCAGGCATACACACATAAATGTGCATATGCTTAGAATAGATATGAATAATCAAAGGAACTGAGGAAGGAAGACAAACTTTTTAGCACACTTTGATATCTTTTGAATTTCATACTGTATAATTGTTACTGGTTAAATATAAAGAATAATTCAAAAGGGTAAAAAGGGTATTATGCAATATAACAAAAAAGGTGCAGCTCCGACAGCAGATAGATCCTAATTTAAAATCTAATCCCACTGCTTATTACCTTAACCTGAGCCTGTGAGCCCGCTTACTCATCTGTCAGATGGGGATCATATAGCTGAAAACAAACTGCAAGTGCGTAAAAAAAATTATCAGAAAGGAAATAACCAGGATGCACTTCAAAATGAACCAATACAATTTAGATGACCTGCCTACTCCATGCCAAGTACTGCACTTGGCAATGTAGTCTTCACAACAATCCTGTGGGATGAGAACTGCAGTCTTATTTATGACAGATGATAATAAATCCCCTGGTTTGAGTGTAAAAGGTGGAAAGAAAATGGAAGGATTCCTGAAGAATAACAAGGCAGCGCAAGGATTCCAGGAAAGTAAAGCCCACCTGTGAGGACGGCAGTGGCAGTGGAAGTCTAGAGAAGACTTCGGTCATAGTCGTGGCTTCCCTTGACACTTTCACAGCTGCCTCATCTGGAGGGGGAGGGGGTGTGACAAAGCAGGAAGCAGGAGGCAATATGTTAGTGCCAAAAGGATAAGGCTGCAGCTGCTGCACGGACTTTAAAGATAACGCGTTCTCTCTACACCCTTAGACGTAGAGAAAACACCTCCAAAAATCAATGTTTTATATTTCAACCTCTGAGGGTATATGGTGAGGTATCCCCGCAGAGAGGATGCAGCGGGGGGGGGGGGGGACAGCGGGGGAGGGAGGGGTTGGGACGCTGGGAGAAGACAGGAGAGGCACTCACTGAGTCTCCTCCAAAACGTCTTCCGATTGAACTCCTTGGTGGTCTCCCGGGCTTCGCCGACTGGGTGTGCGTGGCGTGTGGGCCGCCAGGTGGCAAAAGAAAAGTAGAGGTTAGCGGAGACACCTCCGGCCCCCCACCTCCTCCGCCCGGGTCCCCGCTCCACAGCTTGCCCGCTTCCCGACCCAAGGCTGCCCCTGCGGTCGCCCGGCCCAACAGCATCCGCTCACCCCGCACTCCGGGCAAGAGCAACCGCAGCTCCCCGGCTAAAAGCCGGAGCTGCTCCAAAGGCGGAGTCAGGGTGGAGATCGCGGCTGCAGGTGCACCTGCGCCCGCCATCTCAGCAGATCGCCTGGGGCCTGCAGACAAAAGACGCCACAGCAGCGGCCAGAGGCACAGCGGTAGTTGCTCCACTTCCGGGCGTCACAGACCTGGGTTAGTTTCCGGCAACAACCCGCCCCGCCCCAGCGGCCCAGCCACGCCCCCTCCCTCCCCAGAGGCCGGGTCACGCCTGACACCCACTCCCCGCCCCCGACCTCCTCCCTCAGGCCCAAGGCCCGGCCGCACACGCAAGGACCAGTCCGCGTTATTTCTTATTTATCATTCATTTATTTGATTGGTTGAAAACACCCCCGACTAAGGAAGCAGAAAAAAGGGACTGGGAGCTATAATAATAGCTCAAGGGTAGTCAGGGTCAGGCTCAAGTTCACACTGGTTCCCTTTCCCTAAAGTGGCACCCTTGACAGCTAGGTACTGTGCTAGGTACTTTACATGAGGTAAACCTAAAAACACTGGGCTGCACATGCGCCCATACACATCCAGGCCCTCCTGTAGATCTAGATGCAGGCTTTCTCTTCACAAAAGTAAATCAATCCTTTGCTTTCTTGAGGAAGGAAGGAATCATGGCATTATTTAGAGACTTTTCTGCACTCCATTCTGCAGGAATGAATAGTGGGTAATTTCCCCAACTCCCAGGCGTCCAAGGAGCAGCAGCTCCCCGAAGCGTGCCCACCAATACTGGCTTTCCACCTGCTGCTGGGGCAGAGGCCTACAGAGGTGGATGGTGAGACGTGGCTTTCAGGAGCTCAAGTGGCTTTTTAACTGCACTGTGAAGGTTCCAAGCTTGTCGGAGTTCCGTGTCCACACACAATGAATGAGAATAGGTGTCAGCAATGTCAACCAGGTCCTTAAAGGGGAGAAGAAAAACGCTAGAGTTCCAAATGTCATATGAAGAAAGTAGCAGGAATAAATCTGCCAGATGTACAGCAGTAACATAAGAAGGTGAACAGGTATAATTTTCAAGCGTTTTCCTTGATGGAGATGAGACCTGAAGTTGTGACCAAAGCACCGCTGCAGCAAGCTCCAACACAGGTAAGCCATCAAAGGGATGTTAAAAAACGCCAACTGGAAAGAAGAGCAGAACAGAACCACTAGCTTACCAGCAAGTCCTCCAAGGGGTCAGGGTAGGGTCTAATACATTATTGGTGGCTCCTAAGAATATGTTGCTTTCTGTTTTGAGGGTTACCTCTGATTCTGATTCGTTATGCTTTGATCACATTTGGTTATAACACTAAAAACAGTTGACTTGTAGTTAGTTATATAGCTGCCTGTATCCTTTTCTTCCTCGTAAAGGCAGGTGCCCTTGATAATGTTTAAGGTGGAAATGAATTGATGTGTATACACATACACATACTCTTTTTTTTTTTTTTTGGCAGAGTGAGAGGGTCATGGGTATCAATATTTCTTTTTCTTTGTATTTTTCTTTGAAGTAGCATGATGAGTACTGGAATACAGATTAGAAGATTTAAGTTATAATCCAAGTTTAACTGCTGTGTCATTCATTCATCACCCATTAGGTGGCAGGCACTGCTATACTCTAGGCTTGGGACATACTGGTGAACAAGTCAGAAAAGATGCATCATAGTGTTTACAGTCTAACAGAGAGAAGCAAAACCAAATAAATAAATAAACAAATAAACAAACGAACAGGAAAGATAATTACAGACTATGAGAAATTCGATGAAGGAAATAACTGGGTCATGAGAAGGCAACTGGGAAATGGGCTCTCTGAAGCCCGAAGGACAGGCCTGAGTCAGTGGAAAGAACTGCATTCCAGACAGAAGAATCAAGTGAAATCCCAGAGGTGGGAGAGGTCTTGGCCTATTTAAGGCCAATGGGCCTGGAACATGATGAGCCAAGTGGAAATTGGGACAGTCAGCAGGACCAAGATCATATCACTGCTCTGTTTAAAGGGTTTTAAGCTGAGAAGTGAGCTGATTAAAGTTTTGAAAGGACCACAGTGGATGCTCTGTGGCAAACTGACAGTAGGGAGGCAAAAACAGCAGTAGGAAGACCAGTTAGGGGGGTCATGCAGTAACCCAGAAAAGAAATAATTATGATTTAGACTATGGTGGTAGCAACCGGGATTGAGAGAAGCGGTGGATTCAAGATATGTATTGGAGGTAGAGCAAACAAGGTATTACTTGTTGATGAACTAGATACAGGGTACAAAGGAAGGAGAAGAACTGAGGATACATCCTGAAGAAACTGGGTGAACTGGGGAGCCATTTATTAAAATTGCAAAAACTAGGAACAGTTTTGTGGGTAGAAATTAAAGGTCCTATAAGAGATATACTATTAAGCTGAGATGCCTATTAGATATCTAAAGGAAGATGTGAAATGGTAGGTGGAGATATAGGCACCTGAAGTGCAGAGAAAAGGTCCAGATCAGAGATATAGATTTAGGAGTCATGGGCCTAGATCAGGGGTGTCAAAACTGCGGCCCGTGGGCAAACTGCAGCCCGCAATCCATTGTTAATTGGCCCGCAGCAAATTCCAAAAATATATTTAGTTTACTTAAATAAACCAGGTGAGGCAATACGTACTTCACCTTGAGTGAGTGGCCCGGCTGTTTGTGTATTTTACCGCATATGGCCCTTGGTGAAAAACGTTGAAAAAAGTTTGGACTCCCCTGGCCTAGATGATACATAAAATCCATTACCAGTGTACTACTTATTCAAATATGAATATAAACCCACCCTTTGGTAAGACTCAGGTTTTACTTAGTGTAAGATTGCTCCTGAGAGACAACCTCCATTTACATAATAGAAAATTGAACTGGATCCAGGACATATGTACATATGAAATACTGCTATACAGAGAATGTTGTGGCCTATGGTCAGTGATTGCAGAGGTCTTCTCTATTTGTTTATCTCTAATTCTGCTGATCATGTTTTACTGTCCTGTTATGAGGCTGTGAACTCATTTTGAATAATGTTTTTGGACCTCTTCTAAAACTTCAGATCATCACCTCCAGATTTTGGTCCATTGGTCCTACTAGGTGAGTAAAATAAATAGGTAAATAAAATAAAATAAAAAAGTAAATACCTTTCAAACTGTTTAGAGATTTGCTACAGGTCAGGATTTTGTGTGTTTGTTTGTTTTAAAGGCATCTCAATCCAAATGTAAACCAATATATCAGTGTTTCTCAAAGAAGTGTACTAATAAGACATTACTAGAAAGCCCAGGTCTGGTTTTGCCCAGGGCAGCTCTCACTGGATAGCTAACCCACTTTTTGTGTATGTCTATTTTTCCTTTCCTCCCTCTGAACTATTTTCCTTCTTCATTATCATAATCAGAAGTCTATCATTTATTCTATCATGAGTCCCTTATTTCATTTTTTTGTCAATGAAAAGCTCAGTGAAACAAACAACAAAAACCAAAATCACTTTCACCTCTCCTAAACCCTGCCTGCCAAAAATATATTTTAGATGTTTAAACGACAACAGTGGAAGAAAGAGCTTAGGAAGCACTCAAAAGGCAAACAAAACACCAGCTATTAAAGTCTTCCCTGCCAGTAATTTAGGAAACATGATTTATGGTGTTCAATTTGGGATTTGGGATTTAATGCGTATGTGTTATACAATTAGTCCAATAAAGCTAAGGTGTTCTTAAATTGCATTTCTGACTTCTTACCTGGAGAATTCCAACCATAAATGTTACACTGCCTTGTAGGAAATGGCCATCAACAAAGATCCCAAAGGAAAAGCAGCAACCTATTTTGCCCTTAGTAATTTCACCAATAAACCATGGTCCTAAAGAGGCAATGGAGAAGAAATAAGAAGCTTAAATAACTATGACTCTGTAATATAACTATTACATACATCACAAGATGCATTTACAGGAATAACAAAGAAATATGAGACCATTCATCTGTAAGCATTTTATTTGCATAGCTTTTCTTCTTTGCTAACCTCTATGTTGCACCCAGTGTCCTAGCTAACCAGCTATTTGCTCCTCTGCTCCATATTTCTCTGATTATAAAATTATCTGAGTACATGCTATACCTGGAATAGATATGTAGCTTGTAGATTCCAAAAACATACTGGAGTACATTCATAAAGATTAAGAGATTCTGTTGCAATAATAACTTCAATACAAGGCATTAACATTTCCTTTAAGAAGCAAAGGGGTAGTCCTCAGAAATTAATTTTCCGGATAACTGAGATTTACTGCTTTAAGCCATAAAACTTCAACCACTTTCATCTTTCTAAAATGCACTTCTCTTTTTGATTAATACTAACGAATGATTCCGGCCTTTTCTTGCTGAACCATAGGCTTTGCTTTGTACGTCAACTACGTACTCAGGGTGAATATGTGCAGAGTTTAACTTGCTTCTTTATTTTAATTTTTCATCTGTAATGCCAGAATGACTTCTCTTCTGCCTACTATTATTCACTGCCCCTTCTCAGTATCCAGGTTTCTGGAACTACTATGTTGCTAAGGATGATTAAAGAACAGTCAGACTTCCTTTTCCAAAATGCAAATACCATAATTTCCTGGTCAGAGTAGAGTTCAGCTTTAAAAAGTCATACATAATTTTCTCAGAAATATATCATGTAAACTCCATTAGATACAAATTAGCCTAAAAAGAGTGTTTTTCCTTCAAGTTTCAATTTTTAAAAGAGGAGGAACTTCTCCCCTCTTAATGTTTTCTTTTACAGCCAGGAACCAAATCACTTGCTTTGCCTCCTAGTGTAAGACAAGTGTCTAAAACAGCTTCAATCTATCTTCCAACAAGAAAACTGGCCTCCAAGGGGAATCTGTCACAGCTTGTTATACATTAGTGTAAAATGTCATATTTCTTTTTTTTACTACTTTGTGTTCTCTGGTCAGAGTTACTAATGAGCAAAGAAAAGTCCAAAGGTAGAATAAAAGTATGAAACAAAAACTAAACAACAAATAGCCTAACTGACTTTTATTCCCTAAGGTACATTAGTAAAAAGCTTTAAAAAGAGACCCACCGTGCTTTCTGCTTCCATAAGTGGCTAAGTGACTTTGTAAGTATTGGGTATAATAATTAACATAACAGCAGAGCTCAGACATGCCTACGTGCACTGCTCATCTCAGTTTCTCTCTTTTCTCCGCTGAGTTTTCAGGAGCCACGCATTAGTAAATTATTCACTGAACAACATACTCGGTAGGCACTGTGCTTAGTACTGAACATTGAGGTGAACCAAACAGATAGGACATCAATGGATATGCTAATGAGGGGAGAGGTGATAAATACAGAAGGTAATCATTAATTGCGATAAAGTAATGAAGGAAATAAAAAGCATGATGAAATAGAGGGCAAAACTTTAAGGTAGTCAAAGAAGGCTGCTCTGAGGAGATGGCAATTAAGCTGAACTTGTATCTTCTGTTCGATTTCCATGCAAATTCTGCAATGGTCTCAGCACCCGTAAGTTAACTAAATGTCCTTTAAACATGGTAGGAAAGAACTGAATTTCCCAAGCGCATATCCCAGGAAGTGACTTATGAAGGAACCATGTGCCGTTTGTTATGCTCTCCAGAGCCTAAATGATTCTATTGTCAAAATTCTCAATATATTCTATGGCAGAATTCACAATCTCAGATTTCTAATGGACTTACCCAGCATTGTATATAGAGTCAGCAACAACACAGAATAGTAGAAGACATTTATTTTGCTCAAGACATGAAGGGAAAATGAGGTCAAATTAATAAATCCTGGAGGTCCTAAAGAGAATATATATTGAAAAATACAGTAAACACATACAAAGTTCAATTTCTTTATAATATTTTCTAGAAGACTTCCCTGGGTAGCTACTATATATAGTCAACAAATAGTTTGTTATATGGTAACTATACAGATGACAGCACTTTAAATTCATAGGTTGGCAGGAATTCTGATAAGCCGATTCACTTAGAATTGCAGAGGGTAGGAAGTGAATTTCATACAAAGCCTGATAACGCATGATTTTTCTCACTTTGTGTGTTACATGCTTGCTATTCATTCCTCTCTCCGCTTCTTTCTTGTTCTAGCCTGCTACTTCTCAAAGTATTAATCTACGTATCCACCTGTAACATTTATTATTCATTTCAATTAAACAACCTTTAGCCTTAGAGGAAGCTATGCTTTAAACTTTAAGCAATGATTCTCTACTTTGGCTGCACATTAGAATAACCTGGGGGAACTTTTAGAAAATACTCATGCCCAGGTCTCAGCCTCCAGAGATTCTGATGTAACTGGCCGGAGGAGGCCGGGAGCTTAGGCAGCAACCCAAGTGATTCTAAGCCACCAGGACTGAGAAATACTGCTTTAGGGCCATGCTTCTCAGACTTAACTGCGCATTGGAACCATCTGGGGAGCTTAAAAAATCCTGAAGCTTAGGTCCTACCCCTATATATTCTGATATAATATTATTAGTGCTGTGTAGATACTGAGATTTTAAAAGTTCCCCAGGGGATGCTAAGGTGTCATCAAAGTTGAGAAGTGTTGTTTAAAGAAAAGAACTGATCTGCGGGTGGAAGAAGGGTTTTGAGTCTCTCCTCTCTCTCTTATTAGCTATGAGACTATGAGACGATATAACCTCCCCAGTCCTTAGTTTTCTAATCTTTAAAATGGAGATAATAATACCTACCTCACAGGATTGTTGTAAAAATTACGTGAGATAATACAGGTAACAATATGTTGTAAATTTTAAATAACTACACAAAGATATTGGTATCACCACATGAGGCTGGGACCCTCCCTCAAACATTTATTTATTTACATTATGAGCAGGAAAATATATGTGTTCAATAATGTTTCTTGAACTTTTTCATAGAAGTTATATATATATATATATATATATATATATGCAGGAAAACATTCAGTAGGATGTGTATACTACCTATTCAGTTAACCATTTTACTGTTTAATCATTACTATAGTACTTCCCTCCCCCATAATCAGTCCCTGATCCCAGACATTTCACCCAAGGCAGGAAGGGATAAGGAAAATTTAATTCAATATAAATTATATTAACTTTTGCTCTGAAAGACACATTAGAGCTAATTGTCCAGCTAGGTATTATTTTTAGGGAAACATGGTATGTATCAATTAAACATCAAGAAGGACTATAGGAATTCAGAGAAGCAACAACAGCTCATTATGACCTGGAATGGTTGCAGAAAACAGTACAGAAAAAGAGGGATTGAGGAGGGTTTCAGGTGAACCCTAAAGGAGGAACCCTAATATATTCTACGGCAAAATTTAGATAAGTTTAGAAAAGTAATTTAAATTAGATAATAGCCTGGGAAAAAGCACAGAAACAGAAATGAACATGGTATGTGTAGGGAACAGTGAAAAATTATCTAGGCTGAAATATAGGTAACTGGTTGAAGACATGGCTAGTTACCATGTTTCCCCGAAAATAAGACCTAGGCAGACCATCAGCTCTAATGCGTCTTTTGGAGCAAAAATTAATATAAGACCCAGTCTCATATTATATTATATTATAAGACCCAGTCTTATGTTATAGTAAAATAAGACACATTAGAGCTGATGGTCCTCATAGGTCTTATTTTCGGGGAAACACGGTAGATAAAACCAGATTGCGGAAGATCTTTAATGTCTGGCAGAAATGCTTGATCATTTTGAGCTATATTGTGATTCCCCCCCCCCCCATTTTGGTTGACCCTAATTTTACTGCCAGGTAGCAGCAGAAAATTGAGGGGGTTTTTTGTTGTTGTGGTTTTGTTTTTTTGTTAAAGTTTATTGGGGTGACAATTGTTAGTAAAGTTACATAGGTTTCAAGTGTACAATCCTGTAATACATTATCTATATATCATGTTGCGTGTTCACCACCCAGAGTCAGTTCTCCTTCCGTCACCATATATTTGATCGCTTTTACCTTCAGTTTTTTTTGTTTGTTTGTTTTTTTGTTTAAGATAAGAGTACTGTGGGAAAGGTATGATAGTTTGAAGGATGCATCTCACAGAGCTCAGGCAAAGACAATGTGTATTTATCAATTGGTGGTAGTGAGGACATTACGTGATAGTTTAAAATAAAGTATTCTAAGCATAAAAGGAACCATGTCTAACCTTTGAGCTCTAGACATCTTTGATGCCTAAAAGTAATGAGGATGGAGAGCTGGATCAGCACTGTCATCACAAAAAGGACTCGGGCCTGCAGAGAAATAGATGGTAATGTGAAACAGATACAAGGATACAGCTTCAGCTTCAATTAAAGTTTTTAAAATGGCCTCCTTAGCAAAAATGGAAATGATGCCATTAGCAGAAATGACTATAGGAGAAAAATATATGGTCAAAGAAAATCAAACATCTGATCCACCAAAAAACAAAATTATAAGTTGTTTCAGCATTACTCTTTCAGAATTTGGATACTTAGACAAAAGTTAAAACTAAGTAATTTTATATAGTTATATAAAGTGATCACATTAAAATAGTCTACTTTCATTGTACTAGAAGCATAATTTGTTTTGTTTTATATAAAGTGGTATAAGAGTAAAGAAAACAGCACATTGTAGCTGAGTGAACACAGACTGCATTTTCTTTTTGCTTTCTCCATCAAGAAGTCATTCACTTGGTGATTAACTACCAGTAAAGAGACATGTAATCTAGGTCCTTGTTTCTCCAAGTACTTGTTTTCATGTTTCCCCGAAAATAAGACTGGGTCTTATATTAATTTTTGCTCCAAAAGACGCATTAGGGCTTATGTTCAGGGGATGTCATCCTGAAAAATCATGCTAGGGCTTATTTTCCGGTTAGGTCTTATTTTCGGGGAAACATGGTATGGTCCCCAGATCATCATTGGAATCACCTTGAGCCTGTTAGGAATGCAAAATCTTAGGCCCCACCTCAGCCCTACTGAATTAGAATCTGCCTTGTACTAATATTCCCAGGTAATTCATAAGACATCAAAGTTTCCAAACCCTGATCTAAGTGACTATTAAAAATCTTCAAAAGAAAAATAAATGACACCGAAAAAATTGTAAAATTGAGATACAAATGTCCATTAGTCATGTTTTTAAAAAACTCAATAACACAAGTAATAAAAGAAAGTTAAATAATAATCAATGCACATTTTAATTTCACCTCTCAGGGATAGCTTTAGTGTATATACTCACATAAAGTGTATCTGTACTAAAGCCATCCCTGAGAGGTGAAATTAAAGGAGGTTTAAATTTTTTTTTACATTGTAGTGTATATTATCTTTTGTATATTTTATTAATACCCATGATAGGTGAGATCTGAGGTAAATAGACTATAAATTGTCACAGCTTCTCTGGAAGATAATTTGACAATGTATATTAAAAACTGATGGTTGCTAGGTGGGGGGGGGAGGGGGAAGGTGAGGGGATTAGAAAACAGTCAGTAACCACAAGATGGTCATGGGGTTTTGAAAATTAATTTGGGGAATGTAATCAATAATGTTGTACAGATTTTGTAGGGTATCCAATGGACACTTGTCCCATTTGGGAGACCACCTCAGGGATGATGTAGATGCCTGATCACTGCACTGTACACCTGAAGCTGAACAATAATGAATGCCAACTATAGTTTTATATATATATGTGTGTGTGTATATATATATATATATATATACACACACACATATATATATGTATGTATATACTTACAAGAAGCGGAGTACAGCATTAGGAATAGAGACAGTGGAAATGTAATGGCTCTGTGCGATGTCAGAGGGATAGTGGATGGGGCAATGGGAGTTCACACAGTGTGAGGGATATAAAAGATAAACGTCTAAGTATTAAAAAAAAGAGAGAGAATCACATTTAAAAAAACTAAAAAAATACAAAATACTCATTTGTTCAAGAAATATTGATTGTGGGCCTACTCTGTGTTAGGTATACCATACAAAGATCCCTGCCCTCATGGGGCTTATGTTTTACGGACAGAAACAATTAATATAATAAATAATAAGTAATTTGTGCAATTATATTTATTAAGTGAAATATATAATGTGTCTACTCTTTCATTCAGCAATTCACTTCTAGGAATATATCCCCCCAAAAACTAATATATGTAAAATCTTAGTCTACAAGCAGTATTTATATAGTAGAGGGAAAAACTGGAAACAAATGTCCAACAATAGGGAAGTGGTTAAGGTATATCTACGACAATATAATGCAGCCAATAAACATCATGTCATAAAATAATATAAACTGATGTGAGACAATAGTTAAAACAAATTCCTCAATGGAAATAAATCAGATAACAAAAGAGAATTAAAAGTATATTTATCACTTTATATTAAAAACTCATATACAAATGTATATAAGAAAAATAAATACAGAGTATCATAATCACAAATACAATGGTTATAATGCGTAATGTGATAAAAGAATTATGTGGGACTGATTTCACTTTATTTCTAAATTTTCCAAGTTTTCTATATTTAGCACTATTATTTATGTAGAAAGAAACAATATTTTTAAAAGACCCTAATCCAACTTAGCACATTCCCTATAATTATCTCAGTTAGCCTGGTTTTATGGTATTGGTTAGAACTAGGTCCAAAATAGGTATTACTTATCCATGACTTTGCTTCTTTTAATTGAAATCAACATAAAGGATTTTATTCTTCTAGATAAATAACTAAACTTTTCATTTTATAAGGGTTAGCATTCTCATCACACGATTATTTATGACTCTGGACCTACCAAACCTAGTAAAAACACTCATAACTTTTAGTTGAATT
The DNA here is from genome assembly GCF_004115265.2 of Rhinolophus ferrumequinum. Taxonomy (NCBI): domain Eukaryota; kingdom Metazoa; phylum Chordata; class Mammalia; order Chiroptera; family Rhinolophidae; genus Rhinolophus; species Rhinolophus ferrumequinum. The sequence goes on from NC_046289.1 coordinate 62,581,796, forward strand.
TACTTACCACCATGCAGTGGTCAGTAAGAAGAATAAATGATGCCAGAGGGTCAAATCGGAGATGAATATCCTCTTGAAGAGAAAATATGTGGTGAACACTCTTACGTCTTCCAGCAGAATCCTAGTTAAAAGCACAGCAGAGAAGTAACTCTCATGCTATTTTTTCATTTACTTTTAATTCTTCCCATAAGCACCTTAAATAGAACTTCTTTAAAACCTTATAATTCTAGATTTACATTGGAAATATCACCATGTACTTTCTCTTAAAAAAAAAAAATCTGTATTTCCCTATGTTCAATGTAAAGGCGTAAAAGCAACAAACCAACAGCAATGAGCTAGCTAGTGCCGACTGTGTCCTTAAAATACTGTTTTTCACTACAAGGAACCAGTGCTCTTTAGAGAAATGGCTGATTCCAGGTCTTGAATAAGAAGTACACAAGAAGGGTTGGGAATATCTTGTCATACCAGAAAGCAAGAAAACTAATGATGACTACTAGGATTGTATCAAAGGACGTAGTGGCCAACTTGGAGAGGCTCCCACTAGCCAAAGATGGAACAATTCAAGCATCCAAAAGAATAAGTGCAAAAAAACCCCAAACAAACCAGAATAAGTGCAATGGATTGAAACCTACCAAATATGTTTTCTTAAATGTTGAATTCATAATGATATTAAAAATAAAAGACTCATTTGGTTACCTTTGGCAGATGCTAGAAAAGCAACTCATCATTCTGAAAACTGGTTTAGAAAGGGGAGGGTGGGGGAAGAATTAAGAATTTATCTTGCCTTTCTTGTATGAACTCTATATCGGGGTACCAAATAGATGAGGGAAATGTTTTCTTTATAGGACTATTCTAATTAATACTCCTATAATAAGGAGTGACAATTTGAATGTTACCTTTTTATAACTCTGATGAAATAATGGATTTAGGCAAAAATCATCAATAGCTGCGAGAAATCCTTCAGTGAAAAGCTGACTGGGTCCTTCATAATGAACAGAGGGATTAGCCAGCAGTGTGCTGGAGCTGACTTGACTTGTTCACAGTGGCCAATTGGTACATTTTCAGGAATTTTGCAGGCTGGTTGATGTTGTGTTGGTAGTTTAAAACCAGCTGTGGTAGGAGTATTTATATTATGAAAATTGGTATAAATCAGGGAAACACTCCAAAGCCAGATCCCCCTCCTCAAACCTTCCCCAAGCTGATTGTTAAATGTTTACCAGCACACTATTGGATAAGGTTAACAATACCGGAATACATTGGTCACTCTTAACATTACTAAAAGAGAGACAACCAGATATTACAGTCTTCTAAGGAAAGCATAAAACACCAAATGAAGTATTCTTGCTAAAAAAAAACAAACAGACTCAAATCAAACAGCAAAAATCCAGAATATAGGAAACTCTTCAAGATGGAAGATCCAGTTTCCAAAGAAAATAAATTGTAAGGGGAAAAAAAAGCAATAGGGATGGGAGGGAATCTACAAATTAAAAGAGACTGAAGAGACAAATCCACTAAATGCAATATTTGAGCCTTGTTTGGATTCTGATTTGAACCAACCAAATGCAATATATATGTATGTGTGTGTATACATATACACACATATATACATACATATATGACAAATTGGGAAAATTGAACACTGCCTCAATAGTTTGATATTAAGGAATTACTGTTAATTTTTCAAGTGTGATATAGTATTATGGTTACATTTATAAAAATAGTGTTTATCTTTCAGTGATTCATATGACATATTTACATATAAAATGACATCATGATGCAGGGAGAAGTGGATGGGGTATAGATGAAACAAATTGGTCATGAGTTGATAACTGTTGAAGTTGGCTGATAGATAATGGGAATTCATTATAGTATTATCTGCTTCACATATTTAAAAAATTTCCCATCATAAAAAGTTTATTTATAGTGAAAAGAACTCGTACTGGTGTTTATCAAACTTTGATTGTTCAAAATATTCTTATTTTAAATAATAAATTCTTGTTTTAAAGCAGAGATTTTAATTTTCAGATATAGAAATTTCTAGCATCTCTAAATTGGCAAAGTAGACACAATCTTCTAAAGTACTGGTTCTCAAACTTTGTACATCAGAATCACCTGGAGAGACTGTTAAAATAGATTGCTGGGTCCCATCTCCAGAGTTTCTGGTTCATAGGTTTGAGATGGGACCTGGGAGGTTGCATTTCTAACCAGTACCCAGATGATGTTGATGCTACTAGTTCAGGAACCAAACTGGAAATTGATCTAAAGGTCTAGTTGACACTATGCTGCCTGGAACCTATAGATAATTTAATAAATGTAGTGGGCAGGTAAAATACAAGATAATAAATTGATGTCGCCTCTCACAGATTTTTTTCTCAAACTTATTTATATAGTATACTGTATTTAAAAGGACAGAACTTTCCCACTGATGAATGAGGGGACCAGGTACCCTATTTAATATTCAGTAGATTTTTTAAAGTTATACACAGACAGTAAACATATCATTGGTTGCCTGGAAATGAGAGTGGAAAGAAGGCAGTTACAAAACAGCACAAGAAAAGTTTTGAGGGTGATGTATTGTATTGATTGCAGTAATGGTTTCAAGGATGTATACGTATGCCAAAACTCACTAAATTGGACTCTTTAAATATGCAGAGTGTTTTGTATGTAAATTATACTTCAATAATGTTGCAAGAAATGTTAAACATATAAAAAGGATATGTGTTTCACATTTTTATTAAGGATTCAACTAAGCAGCCGGAAATGTCTCAAGGAATGTGAATATGATTTTTTCCTCATAAAACTACAGAAGCTGGGGTTCTGAAGCAATCCAAGGATTTGGGAGTTCCCCATTCCTAAAGTGAGCTGATCTCTTATAGTTGCTCCTACTTCTCCTCCATGACTATAAAGAGGGACTATTCTACGTAGGTGCACTTGTACCTCAAGCCTTTTTTAAATGACCTACTTCTAACATGAAAGACATTAAGAGTTCATCCCCAGCCGTCCCTCCTTCCACATCCTCCCTGTGTGTCTCTTCTTCCTCCTAAGCAGAACACTGCAAAGATGGCTGGCATTGCAAAGTGCCTTCTCTTGTTTCCTCATGAATTGGGGATAAAACTACCCACCATATAGGATTGTAATGTGATTAAGTAAAAAATGTTTAAGTGTCTGGCATCTCCTTATGGGAAGTTAGTAAGCTGCTCCTTCCTGCTCAAAATCCTTCTCTGACCAAAAAACAAAACAAAAAAAACCAAAAAGACAATGAAAATAATTTCATGTGTTTCCTGAAGGATTACTTCATGTTTCATACCGACTTAATATTAGAAGATTAAATAGTTAAAAACTGTCATCAAATCATAAAGTGGTAGAAATTAACAGATTTTTATTTTTTTTTAGAAACTAATTTCTGAGCACAGTATATCTCCTAAGAGTTTCATAATGTTGATGAAACTGCTCTATTTTGGTAACGATGACCACTTTCTACTCTGGCAGATGTTAGTGAATTAAATGCCACGCAGGTTGAAACAGAATATGGCCAGGCAAACTGTTAACTGCATATGCTATGAATGCATACTCCTCAAATAAAAAAATCCTTTGATGCCTTGCAAATTCTCAGACCTAGAGCTTTCAAAATAATGACACAATTTTCCCATAGTTGGAGACATCAATCAGAGGCATGGATACATAAATACATGTTTTCTGACTTATTCTATTATCTTTTGGTATATCAGGGAATTTTCTCCCATTATGCAAAAGTTGGAAGAAAACAAATGAATGATTCCCTGGGATTAAAAAAGGGTGGACTGTGGCCATTAGCTACGCACTCCTCTTTTCCTCTGCCAGATTTTTGTCTAATAGTAGCATTACTTCTGAGTGCCCATTTTCAGAACATACTAAATCGAATGTATCCAAATTTTTTATCAAACTTAGTTTCATCTTTACCCATTAACTGAAAAACAAATCAGAGTTCAGTGTAGTTACAACCTAATCATGTATACAGCAAATTGAAAATTACTAACTTACCTGGACAATTACTTCTATGTTATGTGTCCTATTATTGTAGTTTCTTGGGTTCCACCTCAGTGTGAAAATAGGACCAGACAAATGAACAGCTTGCCCTAAATGAACTCCATCAATCTTAACTGTGACAGAAGTAATGGAGGATAATGAAAAGGCCAAGACTCTAAAATGAGAGCATATATAAAACACATGGTTTTAGGTATCTGCCATTGTTTTTATAAAGGAGAATAACCCTATAATAACCCGAAAAGATATAAGTATAGGCAAAACCATTACATTATACTGTAGGGACCATTGTTCATATGATGTGGTTTCTTTGTGAATGGTGGCTTTTGGAGTTGTATAATTCAGCAAACCTGAATTGGTGAGAAATTAGGAACTCTTCCTTTACTTTTTAGAAAAGAAAATCAATTTTCTTTTGACAAATCAAACTGGAATAGATCCAAAGTTCTTTCTGAAGAAACTCCTGAAGTCCTGGTTTTTCTCATAGGCAGAGAATATAGGTTAGACATCTCACTTTGTTAATTTAATGTCAAGCCTACCTTGTACTCATTTGGTTCCCATCCACTCATTTGGTTCTTCTATCTACCCAGAAGAAGGAATGTCACAAACAAGGCTAAGTTTACCAGGTCCCAGAGATTATAAAACCTAAATCTGATATCCAGCTCCTACTAAAAAACCTGACTGAATGAGGTACGCTTCACTTTACTAGTGATCAAAAGAGTATATTAGAACAGCTTGATACCATTTTGTCCAGATTAAGGTTTAAAAGTACAATATCCAATAATGACAAGAATGCTGTGAAATTGGCAATTGTATTACCTGGTAACAGGTAGTATGTTTTGTTTTGTTTTGTTTTTTTAATTAAAGTTTATTGGGGTGACAATTGTTACTAAAGTTTCATAGTTTTCAGGTGTACAATTTTGTAATACAGGATCTATATATCACATTGTGTGTTCACAACCCAGAGTCAGTTCTCCTTCCATCACCATATATTTGAATTAGTATCTGTTTTAAAAAGTAATTGGGGACCTTATGCTCTGCTGGTGGGAATTTAAAATGGTACAGCTGCTATGGAAAACAGTATCGCGATTCCTCAAAATTTTAAACTTAAATTAGCATATGATCCAGCAACTCCACTTCTAAACATATACCCCAAATAATTGAATGCAGGGATTCTAACAGATATTTGTACACCTGTGTTCATAGTAGCGTTGTTCATATGGGCATTATTCATAGTAGCCAAAAGGTAGAAGTACAAGTGTCTATTGACAGATGAATGGATAACAAAATGTGGCCTATACATACAATGGAATATTACAAAGGAAGGAAATTCTGACACATGCTACAACATGGATGAACCCTAAGGGCATTATGCTAAATGAAAGAAGCCAGTCATAAAAGGAAAAAGGGTTCCTCTTATATGAGGTACCTAGAGTAGTCAAATTCATAGAGAGAGACAGTAGAATGAATGTTGGTTGCCAGAGGCTTGGGGGAGGAGGGGACAGGAAGTTACTGTTGAATGAGTAGAGTTTCAGTTTTGGAAGATGAAAGTTCTGGTGGTGGATGGTAGTGATGATTGCAAAACAATATAAATGCACTTAATGCCACTGAACTGTGCACCTAAAAATGGTTAAAATGATAAGTTTTATGTTATATATATCTTATCACAATTTTTAAAAAAGGAATAATGATTTTAGTTACACAAAAAAAGTAAATGGACAATCTTTATCAAAAGTCATACAGGAATTCAAACTCTTTCACTTAGAATCCCACTTCTGGAACTCTAAAGAAATTATTCAAATGAAGGAAGACTCTATAGATATTAGATGTTTATCCCCAAATTAGAAAAAATATAAAAGATCACCAGTAAGATAGGAAAATGTTTAAATTGTGGTGCATTTTCTCTGTTGAAATAAGAAAAGTAGGAATTAGAATAGATTGTGCCCTATGATTACAGCTGTATAAAAGCATGCCTAAAAGAGAATACCTGAAAAGGAAAATTAAAAAATGTTAATAATAGTTCTATTAAGGGGTAAGAGGTGGAGGGGGATGATATGCATATAATCCCATACCCTGTTTTCTAAAGGTAGTTGTTGTATTACTTTTCAAAATAAAATTTAACAGAGTATATATATTAAAAAGAGTGCCCTCATGTTTATAAGTCTCTAATCCACATTGTCAAATTCATATGGCAACTATGAGGGTATATTCAGTTCCTTAAGGATTATGTAGCTTTTGCTTTTTTGGAAGGCTATATAGCAAAATGAAAAAAATATGTAATGTAAAATTTTAAAAGTAGAATACAAAAGAATATGTACATTATGATGATAGCAATGTAACAACATGCAAATAAAAAGGTGGAATACACAAAAGTAATAATGGTAGGATTATGGGTTTCTGGATGGTTTTTAAAAATTTAGCAGCTTAAAAAATACATTTTTGTAACTGAACTGGAATAAACAATAAGCAATTTATCTTTATATAATGTTTAATTGTTGAGACAACTAAAGTGGGTAATCTCATAGCTGTTACATGGTAATGCAGTCATAATGATTTATTCTCCATCAATATCAAACTGAAAGTAAATTCTGAGAAATTGCTACATACCTGATGTGGGTTGAGTGAAGGACTCTTTCTAGTGGTTCATGTTTAGCACAACTATAGAGGAGGGACTTTGGATTTGTGATAAGAACCACAGGCCACTCGCCAAAGATCAAATCTGCAAAGCTAAAGAGGTCATGATCGAAAGCAAAGATGCGGTACCTAGAGACCAGAGGACAATAGGGCAATTTAGTCTCTTCATATTTTAAGAGGCATAAATGTTATATAAGAACCAAATGTAAAAATATAAAACTATACTTTCTGAGATCATGAATTTGGATACAGAGTAAACAATAGTTTCTGTCTTCTTCCTTTGCCCTTGTCATTTTATATTTCACATTTGTCAAAACAACTGGGATCTAACTGAAGCAACGAAAGGAACTGTGCCCTAGAACACTGCCTGGTACATAGCATGCATGCCTTAATTTTTAAATAAATGTTTGTTGAATTAATTCATTTGACTTCTATACTTTAAAACTGTTTTGAACCTGAGACATTTATCAAAAACCTAATACCTGACATTCTTCATCCCATCAACAAAGCTACATAAAATTTTAAAATAAACACAATTAGAAACCTTTTCCTCATCTTTTAAATCTTTATATCTATAATTTCAAAGAAATTAACAAAAGTTATCTTGATTTTCTAAATGCACAATAAAAGGTTAAAATACTCATTAAAGAATAACCGAAGTTTTGTATTTTCTAACTTTTAGAACTGAAATGTGACTTTAACTATGGCAGAAACAATAGTGCTCACCAAATACTCCACGTACTCCCCTGCATTTCCCAGTCTCCCTGGTATTAGGTTGGGACCATGTGACTAGTTCTGGCCAATGGGCTGTGAACAGAAGTGACATGTATCACACTTCTGGTCCAAAGTATTTAAGAATGGGTATGAGTTCTCCATGCTCTCTTCTCTGCCCTGGAATTGAGGTGTTGAAATAATGGCCTTTTAAAATGGAGGAAGTCTAAATCATTGTCACCCAGTGAAATAGTTACCCTGACTCATACCAGATTTACATAAATGAAAAATTAGACATCTGTTGTGTTAAGCCAAGGACATTTCTAGATTTATTACATCCACAACAAAGCCTACTGTAATATTACTAATATATTTTTTAAAAAAAACTCTTCTATTTTACTAATACAACTTAAATGTTTAATAAGAGCAGGTAAAGGTTAGGTCCTTTCAGTAAAACTCCAGATAAACCCCAGGGTTGGAACACAGGAGAGCAGGTGGAAAAAGAAAGAAAGAAAATGGTTACACAATTAACATCACTTAACTTGTTAACTGTAGTATTTATAAGAAATAAAGAAGCTGATCAAGGGTTAGGAAGGCTGTCTGGTAAAAGGTAATCCCAGCCCAACCCACAGCCTCACAATCATGAATAGACAGGTCTTAGCTCAAAGTAATTACAGTAGCCAACTAATTACAAGCTTCCAGCGTAGTTCCTACACGGATTCTAGAAAAGCCAACTGAAATAAGTGAGTATCTTCTAAAATGTAAAGCTGTTTTTTAATTAACAGAAGTAGTTAAAAATGGAAAGAAAACATTCAGCTCAACAAATATTTATTGGGTGCCTAATATCTTCAGAGCATTGGGTTTTAATAAATTAAACAGCAATTGATAATAGTTAAATGACACTCAGTGAAATGATACTCACCTATACTTGAAAAGATTTCATTTAAATAGTTTTTTCAAAATGTACAATGAGATGATACTCATCTATACTTAAACTACTACACTTACATAGTTACTATCAAAATATATATTTAGTTCTCTCTATATATTTAACTAAACTGTATGCTTTTAACAAATAAGTAATGTTTTTTCTTAGAAAGACTTTAACCTTAAACCAACTATCATCTATTTTAAGAACTTACATCACTAACATCTTGTAGCAATAACTAGAAAAGTAGATATAAAATTTAGGGGAACGATAACATATTTCTAGTCCTACTGTTTCTCAAAGTGTGGTCCATAGAACACCTAGTGTGCCTTAAAAAAAAAAAAGTAGTTTCTCGGGTCCTAACCCAGACCAACACAATCAAAATCTCTAGAGGTAGGACCTGGAAATTTTTATTTTTAATAAACTCCTCCATAATTCTTGTGCACACTAGAGTTTGAGAACTACTTCCTAATGGATGTGTCTTGAAAATCCAACATAACCTAGTAACAGCAAATATAACTGTTGCAACAATGTTTCTGCACAAAGATTGCCAGGTATATATATTCCTTCAAAAACATAGCGATATCACAGGTTTGCCTTAATTGGGATCACCCGTGATAGCAATAAAAAAACTATCATTGATTTAGCAAAACTTAACATGTATAAGTTTTATTCTGTGGGGTAGTTCCTTTACCTTCTGTTCTGCTTCCAGTCTCCCACCTCAAGTTCCAAAGTGCCCTGGAAGTGACGAGTGTGCAAAACAGGCATCAGTCCACCCAGCGTATGGAGGTGCCCACACAAATAAGCTGTAGCCGAGCTAACCAATGAAAAATAAATGGAATAATGAACAGAGATAACTTATAGTGCTAAACTAATAAAAATAGCTCTTCAGGAAAGCAAGATAGGTAGAGCAACAAAAAAGAATAAAAAACAATTCATTTTGATTTTGGAAACCTGCCTCACCTCATTATTGACCGAATTCCTGGTGATGGAGAAAGAATAGTGGATGTTGTAAAGTGTCCAAACCAAATACTATGGTTGCTCCTACTACTTTCTTTGGCCAGTAATGAAAGCTCCTGCATCCGTTTCTGAAATGGAAGAAAAATAGGAGGATCTTTAATTAGGGCTCAGGCTGAAATCTAACATCAACAGATTAAACAACTCTCTTGAAGCTTTATAATAATAAGTATATTTTGCCTAGGGCTTAAACTCTATTAATTAATGACCTATATGTACCTTTGTAAGTTCCAAACTATTTTCACATACATTATAATTCACCTGATCCTAAAAGTAAGTCTGTGCTAAGTAAGGAAGGTATTATCCCCATTTGATAGATACGGAAACTGAGAAATAAAGAATAATCTTTAAATTACATAAATTTATTTATTTATTTATAAATTTCTTTATAAAAATAAAGAACCACTGATCTCTTCAGCCCTGTATACCACACTGCAATTAATAAAGAGGACACTGAAACTAAATTTCTAAAACAAGGTGTACATATGTCCACAGAAAGCCTATACCTGAATGTTCATAACAGTTCTACTCATAATAGCCAAAAATGATAAATCTTCAGTTAATTGCAGTATATCCACACAATGGAATACGACTCAGCAAGAAAAAGGGAAGAACTACTGATACACACAATAATATGGATGAATCACAGAGACATACTGAGCAAAAGAAACCAGACACAAGAGTACATACTGCATGATTTCATTTACATAAAATCCTAGAACAAGCAAAACTAGATCTATGTTGACAGAAAACCAATCAGTGGTCCCCTAGGACTAGGGCTGGAGACTAAGTACACAAGAGAACTTTATGGGCTGATGGAAATGTTCTGTCTTCATTGTGGTGACAATTACACCAGTTTATACATTTGTCAAAACTCTTCGAACAGTTGAAATGAGTGCATTTTACTGTATGTAAATCATCCCTCAAGAAGTTGATTTCAAAAATAACTTGTACATATATAAATATACATTAATGTTATTTATAAAGTGCTTATAGCAATGAATTCCGGACCCGCCCTCAGGGTTTCTAATTTGATAAGTCTCAGGTAAAGCCTGGGAATCTGCATTCTATAAGACTCCAGCTGATTTTCATGCACAAGATCCTTGAATCATACCCTAAAAAACATTATTCTAAGAAGTACATTTTAAAATAATAAGTGAATCAACTCTATCTAAAGACGCTTGGTAGATCAGAAATAAAATAGACCTTCATTAAAGAAAAAGCCTCACGTAACACAATACATCTAACAATATTCTGTTCACTTGATTTCAAGCTCGTCTGAACCCTCATATCACTTTGAATGGCTTTCAGCACTTAGCAAATTCTGCCTTTTACTGTAGTTATTTCTGCACTGGTCTTACGTCCCACCGCTAGATTAAATATTCTAAGAAGCCAGGAACTTGATCTTACCGCCTTTGGATTCTTACATATGGGCACATATGTCATGCATATGGGCATGTGCTCATTAAATATGTAATAAGTTGACATTTGTTGCACCAAGAAACAATGAAAGGTTCTCAGAAGTGACTTTCCAGACAGTTTCAATCCAGCAACAGTTTTCACCTAGCTTACAAAAAAATACTTTAAAAGAAAGTTATTTACTTCAATGGTTTCCCTTCTCTCATTTAAAAAAAAAATATAGGGGCAGCCGGATGGCTCAGCTGGTTAGAGCGCAAGCTCTGAACAACAGAGTTGCCGGTTCGATTCCCACATGGGCCAGTGAGCTGCGCCCTCCACAACTAGATTGAAGACAACGAACTGCCGCTGAGCTGCCGGAGGGGCAGCCATTGGCTCAGGTGGTTAGAGCACGAGCTCTTAACTAAAAGGTTGCCGGTTCAATTCCCGCATGGGATGGTGGGCTGCGCCCCCTGCAACTAAAGATTGAAAACAGCACCTGGAGTTGGAGCTTAGCTGTGCCCTCCACAACTAGATTGAAGGACAATGACTTGGAGCTGATGGGCCCTGGAGAAACACAGTGTTCCCCAATATTCCCCAATAAAATTAAAAAAAAAAAAAGACATGTATTTCTTAACACACACACACACACACACACACACACACACACACGGTGCCAAAAAAATGTATACACATTTTAAGAAAGGAAAATCTGTATTAAAATTACGTTGATGGTAACTCTTTGAGCACCTCTTGTAATTGCAGAAGTCAAACACGACTTGTAGTCATCTTTTGTTACCAGTATATATTGAGTATTACAATTTTAATACAGTTTTTTCCTTTCTTGAAACGAGTATACTTTCTTTGGCACCCTCTGTATATACATAGATATATCGATCTTTAGTTAAAAATGGCAGCTGTGGGGATTTAGGAATATACCATATTCCTAGTAGTATACAAAGCTGTATGCCCTGTAGTACATAATAAATGTTTTTTGAATAAATATAAAATGTGAGGTCCTGCTTTCGCAGACTTTGGTACAAGAACAGGAATAGCAATAGTAGTGCTGAAGTAGCCGGTAATTTCTTCTAGCAATAACTGTAACTACAGTAAAAGTTTTCTCAAGCATTTCTAGGCAAGAACTTATTTACCTAGGGTATCTTTAAGTCAGCCACATGTATCTGAGAAAAAAGAAAATAGGTTAGCTACAAAGGGAAGTGAGATTTTTACTGTACCTCATCTAAAATTCCAAAGAAATTAAAGGGTCTCTTAGGCCCTGGATTTGGGGTGGCATCCAAAGAGATGAAAGAATAGTTGCCAAAAGGAGTACTGTGGACATAATGGAAAGAACCATCCCTACGTACGGCAGAGTATTTCCTAAAAAATACAAGATAATAAAGTTTTAGTGCAATCATAAAAAGACAGAAGAAGTTTAAATTTCTTCCCTAATATCACACTATATTTTGCTTCCTTTGAAAAGGGAATTTCCTGACCTGACAGAGAAATACACTAAACTAGATCCACAATGGATAAACTGATTAAAAGAAATTTTAAAGATTTTCTCCCATTGTCTCTGAAGAGCCAGGCTAATTCATCAGTAACCAAAACACAAAGTCGCCAAAAAGTGTGTTAGTGGGGGGGTGAGGGGTGAGGCTAATTTAAGCAGTCCACTAAACATTTAAAAAAAGATCAATCAGAATCCAGTGAAATGGTATTTACCAATCATTAAAAAATTTAGTGAGTCCTACCAAGTACCTACTAGAATTCTTGGTGCAGTGAGATACACAAGGTGTTTACTTCTTGAAACAGGACTCTAGAGGCATAACTCACAATAAAGCCCTGTAAAGATGAAGTTATCAAGCCAGCAGAAAAATGATAATCTAAGCTTGGGTCAGTAAATCTTTTTCAGTTCCCAAAAATATATGGATAACATACACAGGGTCCACATCCAATAATTAAAGTCCTCACCCCCTTAAGTGTCAACAGTGTTCAGGCGTCCATAGAGTAGGAGAGTGGAGTAGGGAGAAAGGGTTGAGAACATAGTACACAGGCTAGGCACTCGTTAGGTGTTTGTTGAATAAATGTGAAGGGAAGTCTAGATTACATTGGGGTTTACCTAGGATAATTTTATGTGAGCCCCATGTCAAACGTCAGAACATTAAAATATCTAAGCATCCTAAATGATGTTTTAGCCACCGTGTTTCCCCGAAAACAAGACCTAACCAGAAAATAAGCCCTAGCCTGATTTTTCAGGATGACATCTCCTGAATATAAGTCCTAATGCGTCTTTTGGAGCAAACCTTAATATAAGACCCGGTCTTATTTTTGGGGAAACATGGTAAGAGGATATGTGAAAAAATACAAATAAACTTCTGAAACTTAATGTGCTATCAGGGAGCTATATTTAAGCCACAACAGCCATCAAATATACCATAAAATAAATATATTATTAAAGATATTACAATTAATAGTCAATTAATTATATTGCCTCTTCTCTTGATATTTTTAAAATTTCTATTTCAGGACTTTTTCCTTATACAATTTTTATTTATATTTTTCCTGCTTAATTTGTTTTCAGAGTTATTTTCTGGATATAACATCACATGTTTCCTTTCCTATATTTTTGACACATTAAAATCCAACTACCTAAAAATAAATCCAACTATTTAAAAGAAGAGACTAAAATATATGATAATAACATTTTTTGAATTCTGGATTTTGGCATTCTCTGGAGCATTCTTAAGATCGAGATTTAACTTTAAGATTTTTTTCCCTTCACGTTAATATTTCTATAATATCTGTATGTCTAGCAAAATTCCATTTATTAAATTCAGATAGTTTAGGTGGTTAGAAACAAAAATATAAAGGTAAGAAACTTTAAAGTGACTAACAACTTTACTTTGCCAATAACCGGTCAGATCCTAAGTCCTATTAATTCTTTGAAAACATTTCTTAAGTCTGTTCCCATAATCACCATGAAACATACAAACAGTTAATAGGAAGTAAAAGATTTCCATCTCTGTCCTTTTCCTTTCTCACATTAACAAAAAGGACAACCTCCTCTTCCAAATTATGGTGACTCTAATTACGTTAACCAATTCTTTTTGACCCATCCATCATCCTCAAATTGATGTCACCATCCCCATATCCAGGAAATTTGTTCAGATGGGCTTGCTCTCTATTTATTCATTTCAGGCCCCTTCCATATTATAACTGGTCAACTGAAGGACGCTCCTATTTGGTCTACATAATTCCGAACTTTTTTCTTTTTTATCCCTATCTTTTTTTTTCTTTTTTGTTGTGTGATTGCCTTCATAAAATACTATTTTCATTATGTTATTTTTCTCCTTAGGAACCTATACTGGATTATGAACTATTACCCATCACATCTAAATTTCTATGCATGTCACTTAAGACCTCCATAAATTGGCCCCAAGCTACCTATCCAATATCATATCAGTACTCAATATGAACCTTTATTTTGGTGATACCAGTTTCCTTACTGCCCCCAAAGCTCATTCTAAAGCACTTTGGGTTTTTTTGCCTAAAATATAACCCATGGAATTTCTTACTTGTCCAAATGCTACCCATCTTTTAAGACTGGACACAATTTTCATTTCTTTTATAGAGTCTTCTCTAACTTGCAACTAGTAGATAAACAAGTTCTGAAGATCTAATGTACAAGATAGTAATTATAGTTAACAATACTGTATTATACACTTTAAAGTTGCTAAGAGATTGATCTTAATTGTTCTCACCACAAAAAAAGAAATGATAATTATGTGACCTGATAGAGGTATTAGCTATGGTGGTAATCATATTGCAATGCATAAATGTATATCACATGAATATGCTGTACACCTTAAACTTACACAATATTATATGTCAAGTATATCCAATTAAAAAAATTGTTTAATTAAAAAGTCTTCTCTATGTCCACCCCAAGCTGACCTCTGCCTTTTCTGATTTCTCATAGTGATTATGTATAACAAATAATCTAACATTTCATCAACTATTCCTTCATGTTCTTTTCTAATTGTTTCCTAAACAATTTGTATCTCCCTTAGCTAGATATCCTTGAAGGTAGAGGGTATATTTTTTAATATTAATTCTTGTATCTCTCATACTATCTAACTAATGATGGACTTTCAATAAATACTTGTTACTTGATTGACTATGTAGAACAAAGCTATTGAATGAATACCCAGAAACTGAAAGTGAAATTACAACCAAAAGAAGAATCTTAATACTTTGAAATTAGAGAACTGGTTTTCTAACTCAAAGATTCTTTCTCATTCACTGCCTTTTTCATACTCATGGCACATAAAGAAAATTTTCATATTTGTGTGATATGCTGGGATAAAAGGACAAAGTGCCAGGAGTGACTAACTGGATCCTTCAGCCGCCCCAGAGGCTGAGAGAATCAGTATCTCAGCATTCCTAAAACCCACAGTAGTCTAGTTGACAAGCTCTGATCTAAATGATTTCTGCTATGTATCAATGGAAAAAAAAAAAAAAGTCTGTATGGAATATTAAAAGTACAGCTAGCCAACAGAACGCATTAAAGTATATGAAATAAAAAGAATTAAAGGAAAGAAAAAGTTCTGAAACAACTGAATCTGTCACACACACACAGAAAGTATCCTTTTCTAAATTTCTGTATATAGATATTTTATCTGTTAAAAAATGTTTTCACCCATTCATTGAATTGATAGCTCCCTCCTTGTAACACATCATGGT
Source organism: Rhinolophus ferrumequinum (assembly GCF_004115265.2). Lineage (NCBI taxonomy): Eukaryota > Metazoa > Chordata > Mammalia > Chiroptera > Rhinolophidae > Rhinolophus > Rhinolophus ferrumequinum. The sequence continues at coordinate 62,597,241 of NC_046289.1, forward strand.
CTGTCTTCTGTTCGTGATAGTACCTGTAATAATTCTCGACACTCTCCAGACTTGGAATGTTGAACACATCTAATTAAAAAGAAAAGAGCAAACATCATCTACATTAAAAAGAAAAATGCAAACATGTTAATGACTGAAGAAAAATGACAATTCTTTCAGTAATACTTTAAATGGTAGAATGCCAACTAATTACATTGATAATTTTTAAAACTTGATAATAGAATTCAGATTATCTGGAGACTTATTTAAGGCACGGAGCATACTGGAGAATAATGAATACTTTGAATTATGTACTATTCAGAATATAAATCAAGTTGAAGTTAATAAAATTGGACAGTTGTTGCTGCTATTTTTTTTAAAAGAATTTATTGGGGAAAGGGAACAGGACTTTTTATTGGGGAATAGTGTACTTCCAGGACTTTTTTCCAAGTCAAGTTGCTGTCCTTTCAATCTTAGTTGTGGAGGGTGCCGTTCAGCTTCAAGTTGTTGTCCTTTCAGCCTTAGTTGTGGAGGGCACAGCTCAGCTCTAGGTCCAGTTGCCGTTGCTAGTTGCAGGGGGTGCAGCCCACCATCCCTTGCAGGAGTCGAACCGACAACCTTGTGGTTGAGAGGATGCGCTCCAACCAACTGAGCCATCCAGGAGCTCAGCGGCAGCTCAGCTCAAGGTGCCGTGTTCAATCTTAGTTGCAGGGGGCGCAGCCCACCATCCCTTGTGGGACTTGAGGAATTGAACTGCCAACCTTGTGGTTGAGAGCCTACTGGCCCATGTGGGAATCAAACTGGCAGCCTTCGGAGTTAGGAGCATGGAGCTCTAACCGCCTGAGCCACCGGGCCGGCCCCTGTTGCTGCTATTTTAATCATGTGATTCCGGAAGTCAGAAAGGAGTGGAATCATGCCTGATATATGGATCCATGCCAAGTGCTTCTAAATTGATCACTTTGATAACATGGCCAAAACTCCTCTCTTCTTAAATCACAAAGAAGATTCAATAAGAAGGGAATTATATAATGCTAGGGTTAAGGTTCAGGAGATCACAGAACACTTATCTGGAAATATAATGATTTCACAGAGCTTGACTGACTGGTTGCAATAACTAAAATTGTTTGACTTCCAGGATCCACTACATTTCTAATGACCTTAGAAAGTAAGCTGTAAGTAAAATTTAGGTCAAAAGAAATATTAACGTGTATGTAATCCTCTTGCTAAGTAAGAGAACAACTCCGTTATAGTTAAATTTTAGTAAAGATTAGTTTCCCATCTTAGCACAACATACAATTATTATACCCATACTACAAGCATTTATTTTTCTGCAAGTCCAATTAGTTTAGTATGAACTCCAAAGGACTATCCAAATTATTTAATCATGAGAGTCTGTTTGCTATTTATTACTTGAAATAAGTCAGCAGCTTAGCTTGAAAAACTTTTTTTTTTTAATTGGGGAAGGGGAACAGGACTTTTATTGGGGAACAGTGTGTACTTCCAGGACTTTTCCAAGTCAAGTTGTTGTCCCTTCAATCTTAGTTGTGGAGGGTGCCGTTCAGCTTCAAGTTGTTGTCCTTTCTGTCTTAGTTGTGGAGGGTGCAGCTCAGCTCCAGGTCCAGTTGCCGTTGTTAGTAGCAGGGGGTGCAGTCCACCATCCCTTGCTGGAGTCAAGGAGTCGAACCAGGAACCTTGTGGTTGAGAGCCCACGCTCCAACCAACTGAGCATCCCTGGAGCTCAGCTGCAGCTCAGCTCAATGTGCCATGTTCAATCTTAGTTGCAGGGGGCGCAGCCCACCATCCCCTGTGAGAGCCGAACTGGCAACCTTGTGGTTGAGAGGACGTGCTCCAAACAACTGAGCATCCCTGGAGCTCAGCTAAAGCTCAGCTCAATGTGCCGTGTTCGATCTTAGTTACAGGGGGCGCAGCCCACCATCCCTTGCAGAAGTTGAACCAGCAACCTTGTGGTTGAGAGCCCGCGCTCCAACCAACTGAGCCATCTGGCCACCCAGGAACTGAGCAGCAGCTCATTGACTTCATTCTAGTTGCAGAGGGTGCAGGTCGCTGGTCCATGTAGGAATCGAACAGGCAGCCCCGTTGCCCAGACCTCGCGCTCTAACCAACTGAGCCACCTGTCCGCCCCAAAAAACTTTTTAAAAAATACACACATATTTGCTATTTATTGCAAAAAAATTTGACCTGTACCACTAATTAGGATCAGGAAAAAAGGGAAATGGAAATATAGCAGAGAAAGTTGTAAGTCAGATATCCTATTTTCAATTTATAATTCCTAGTTGCTTTGTAAGAGGGCATTTTCTGATAAAACAAATAATTGTGTATTTCAAACCAGATAGAATTATCTGTTTAAAATGGTAGTTTTAAAAATGTATAATTAGGTGCTCATCAGCAATGAATAATCAAATGAACAGACAAATGAAGTAATTAATCAATAAGAAAGTCAACCTTTATAAAACAAACAAATCTACTACCATCAGTATACATTTAGAGGCGAGTTCATTTCCTTACTAACACAACAATGATAATCTAAAACATGAGAAGGGATTATCCATTTCTTGCCCCATGTATATGGGGATTTATTTTCAATTTTAATTTTTTAATGTATATACAGTAAAATTCATTCTTTGTAATGTACAGTTCTATGGGTTTTGACAATTGTTATAGTCATATATCAACCACTACAATTAAAACAGTTCCATCACCCTCCAAAATTCTCCCATGATGCCTGTTTGTAGTCAACCTCTTCCCTATCCCCAACTCCTGGCAACTGCAATCTGTTATCTGTCTATAGCTTTGTCTTTTCTTGAATATTATATACTGGAATCATATAGCATGTAGACAGACTTACAGGTTTGACTTCTTTTACTTAGCAAAATGTGTTGTTTTTTTTTAAACATTCACCTGTATTGGTTTTGCTATCTTTTCTTCCATGTAAAGAAGAAAGGACTATAGCAATGGCAAACAGTGACATCAGGAGTTTTAAAAGCACATATTATCGTTGTACTTCAGAGTTGTAGTCTTCAGTATATCTAAACCTGTTACAATGTCCTATTTTATAATTTTACAATCTAAATTGGAAAATGTAGGCGCCTGAAGAAAATAAAAATATAGTCTTAATTATATGTGGGTTTTGACTCTTACCATGATTTCCTTTGATATCAAGCCACTTGGTTTTTTCCATGACCCTTGTCTTCTTCAGAATACCATGGTAAGTTTGCCATTCTACCTCATGCTGCCTAGATCCCAACAGGTCTTTTGTTTTGGCATCTGTCAGGTCTCCTGTAGATTTACATAAGAATTGAATCACAATGCAAAATGAACCCCAGGGGTCAATTTATTTTTAATGCACACTGAAGGAACAAAGATACTTAAAGTACTCAACATGTGTAAGCATAGCCATTTGTGTGTCCATTTATATCCAAAGCAAGCCATCTAGATTTTCTCAGCAATGCCTTTGTTTTTTTACAGGTCAACAAGTGCCTATATTACCTCCTATGATATTAGAAATGGGCTATGAAAAAATATATCTTTCAAGAGAGCATGAGACTGTGATAAAATGAAAACTCTTTATAAGAAATTCCAACAGTCTGGGCAAGTGCCTGATATCTATGGCAACCATCTTTTCCAAACCCAATATCAGAATACGTAATCTGACCAAGTATTATTTTTACAGCAAGAATCAATCTGGAAGGTATAGTTTGGTCAACGAAATACCAAAATTTCTAGAAAACTAGACAGCCACTTAAAAACAAGGTTTTCCATAAAATGAGGACTGCTACTCCATCATATCAGCCAATACATTTCAGTAAGGTGGATGGGATGAAACACCCAGCAGACAGGAGAGATGCTTCTTTCGCTTCTTCTCCAACACAGTTTGGGAGCAAATGGTTAAGGGCTCGAAGACTCTACAGAACCCAAGTCATAGAAGTGCCAAGGGATGAAGGAAAAATGACCTGAGTCATTTGAAGCCTCAAACAATTGACAATATAAGGTTAACTAATACTGCAAAGAACATGAAAAAGTTGTTAGTTTTTTTTTAAAAAAAAGATCTTTTGATTTGTGGTTAAAGGGCTTTCCCTAATTCTCTCTCAAATTCAGAATTGCAACAACAACAAAAAAGATACAAATATAGCATTGTATCTGTTGAAATGTATCTGAAATGAAAACATTGAGTCTTGCTTCTACTGCTTTAACAAAACCTTGTTATGGAAAGTCTTTTAGCCTGGATCTTGACTCCGTTATCCATAGGCAAAGGGAATTCTAATGTGCTTCTCCTGTACAGAAGGACTCACCTGGGCTGTGGCTATGGTGTTCCCAAGGTCCTCAAGGTGAAAACCTGCAGCCCTGGCTAGCATTCTGCCTTCCAGACCACAGACCAACAGGACAGCACAGCAATCCTCCCTACCTGTTGCTAGGACGAGAGCTGGTTGGATGATGTCAATAGTTTCAGAACAGAACTTCTCTAAGTCTACAGCTCTCCCTGGATCGTGAAACCTGCTCACGTGAATGTCGGATATCTGCCGAAAGCAGGTGTTAAACAGAGATCTGAGTCAGGAAGAGGCAGAACGGACAGAGTGACTTAGCAGCTCTCTCCGGGGTTAGGAAAAGATAAGATGCAGTACATCAACGAACCTCCACCCCACCCCCACCCCCAGCAAGCACCGAGCCCCCAAACCTGGAGCTTGGGGACTGAACAGGCACGGGTTGCGCCCCAGCGGAAACTGCCCGCGTCTCACTGAGTCATGCCAGCTCTGCACCCACCCCCGTCAGGCTCCCGCTGCGTCACCTGCAGACCCCAGAAGATGTTGGTGGCTCCGAGGCCCGGCGCCGGGTGCGGCCTCCGGGGGACGTGGGGCCGGGGCAGCGGCGAGGGCGAGCCGGCCAGGCCGTAGTGCTCCAACAGCACCGCAGCCAGCGCCGCGGCCGCCAGCCCGGCGACCACCCTGATGGCCAGTCCTGCAACCATTCCGCCCGCCCGGGCGCGGCCCTCGCTGGTCCCGGGCGGACACCGCGCAGCACCCTGAGGAGCTGCTCTGGCCGCACTTCCGGACTCTATGGTCGCAGAACCTCCGCGCAGCTGACACCTGCGCCTCCTTGAGCACCTGACGCTTGCGACAGCTCACGGCCGCCGGTGGCTCTGGACTCGGTTTGCAAAAGTCATGCGGCTGAAAAGCAAATGGAGACCTCAACGCCAATCGCGGTCACCGAGGAGTGACAAGGAAGGTGCCCTGGTCCGAGGGGCGGAGGCTAGAATTCTGACTCCGCCTTAGTCAGTCATTCCTGACGTCGGTGAGTCGGTTTCCTTACCAGTAAAACGGAGTTAATAATACCTCCCAGGAGTACTTCACAGGGTTATTGTGAGAATCAAAGTATACACGAGGACGCCTGTTAAATTGCAGAACAAATGTGACAGGTGGCTTTCTCTGGCCCCTTCTGATTACTGACGATATACTTCTATAGGTTTTTCTGTAGATGTAATACAGATGTTTTCTGAAAGTTATTTTTTCCTAAACTTGATTTCATATGTATTTGGTTACATAATATTCCAATCCAATGGTATACCATTCATTCAATACATTTTAAATACTTCTTATAGGCCAGGCACAGGAGAAGAATTAGATTCAGGCTGAGGCAAAGAGTGAAGAAATAAAATGGAGTCACTATAATTAAGCTGCTAAATTATAAAAATCAAGTAGGCTGAGACAGAGAAAATAATTCTATTCTCGATTTAACTAGCCTGGAAACTGAAACTTTTGAATTTTTCAGTTGTGCATCAGTGCCTGGATGTACCTAAATTCCCTAGATAAACCACTAAAAGACTTAAGAAAGAATGTTCATGTGCTAGAGATGTATGTATCTCTTACAGCTAACCATTTGTCATGCTTAAGAAAGAATGTTTCATTATCCAGACCACTGGACATCTGGAAGATTACTATCCTGAGTCAATCCATGGACTAATAATACAGGACTGACTTTTTTCAGACTTTGTGCTTTTTGCTATGACAGCTCTCACATTTTCTTTCTCATTTGGAATACTCTAGGTATTGCCCAGCTGTATTTTCAATTTACAAATCCTAAGCCCCTTGAATAAAACATTGTCATTTTTAATTTTAGCAAAGCCTCCTGATTCATTTACGCTTGGTTGACAGGGTCTTGTCCTTAATTTATCTAATCATTCCCTTATTATTGAAATTTTGGATTATTTATTATGTTCTGAATGTTATGCATAAGCATTTTTATACAAACAGCACTCTTTTTTTTTAACCCCTGTTGAAGTTATTTTCTTGGGATACATTGCCAGTATTGGAGTTACACCGATTTCAATTCATAAAATACTTTTTGAGTACCTTTGGAAGCAAGACATTGATCTAAGCAGAAAATATAAAGAAACATAATGGTAAGTAGCTAAAGAGCCATGGTTCATTATCTCAGAAGTTTATTTAGCAGAGAGAAATACACAAATACATTTCATATCAGATGAAAATGCCATTTGCCACAAGAGACAACCAGATATAAAAGGTTAGAGGAACGTTTAAACCTAGAGAGATCACATCTTTGAAGAGAATCAGGAAAAGTTTAATTAAGGAGGTGGCATATGAGTATAAAGGCTGGACAGTATTTCTGAGTGACAGAGATTAGTGTTGGGGTAGGGAGAAGCACTTTCCACCAGGACCTAACAACATGAACCAAAGCATTAAGGTGAGAACATGCAGGATATGTTGAGGAGGCAGTGAGTACTTTATTTGGCTGGGTCTGAGTTATGCCTAGAGGAATAGTAGCAATTAGACCAGCCCCTTGCTTTGAGCCACATTGTAGAAGGCCTCTGTAAATGCCAAGACTGAAGATAGATCTGGCAACAGCATAGGGAACCGATTGGACAAAGGAGAGGTTTAACAGAGGATTATGTTAGAGGATATTGGAATAATCCTGTGTTGTGGTCAGAATGTATCCCCACAAAATTAATCTGTTTGCAATCCTAATACCCAATGTAGAGGTGGGGCCTTTGACCCTGCCCTCGTGAATGGGATTAGTGCCCTTATAAAAGAAGACTCTAGAGAGATTCCTGTCCCTTTCATCATATGAGGACACTGACAAGTCAGTAGTCTGCAACCTGGAAGAGGGCTTCACCAAACCTGACCATGCTGTCACCCTGATCTTAGACTTCCAGCCTTCAGAACTGGGAGAAATTTCTGTATTTATAAGCCACCCAGTCTGTGATACTTTGCTAATGAATGGACTAAACATCCAGGTAGTTGACTATCCAGGTAGTTAACAATCTGAAGAAAGAAGATAGGGGAGTGTGACATTGAAATTAGAAAGAAGAAACAGATGTAATATAATTGTAAAGACAGAGAGAACAGAATTTGACAGCTGATTGGATATTTTAGGAAAGAAAAAAGAGAGAGTTAAAAGTTAATGTCAAAAATTGGAACGCTATTTTTCAGGGAGAGATCCAAGATGGCAGAGTAGATAAACTCTGTGCTTGCCTCATCCCGTGAACACATCAAAATTACAACTAAATTATTGAACAACCAGCCTGGAGAACCATCTGAATATAGCTGAACCATCTGAATCTAGATATAAAGAAGCAGCCACATTGTGACTGGTAAGAGAGGCAGAGATGTGAAATGGGCCAGCCTTAAACCTCTGTGTGGCGGTTGAAAATCTTGGCCACAGAGGTTTCCCCTCAGAGGGGCGACGGACCCTAGACCAAAACCAGGCTCCCCAGCCCAGAGTACTGGTGCTGGGAAGACGATTCCCACATCTGGCTGTGAAAAACAGTGGGGATTTTGACTATCTGAATGGGATGAAAGACTGTGGGAAACCCAGACATCCTCTTAAAGGGTCCATGCACAGAATCATTAACAGGCACTCACCCTGGGCTCTAGTAGAGTGACAGTGACTGGGGAGTATCAGAGACATATGGGGATAGACTGAGGTGTGTGGCTTCGTGGTGAGGACTGTAGGTACAGTTGTCATTTTCCCTGGGTGGGGTTCTCCTCCCATGCAGCTGGCAGGCAGGCACCATCTTTCCTCTGCTATATGTGTGGAGAACACTGTCCATATAAATAAAATTTTTGGTCTAACAGTCCACCACTAGAAAATATCTGGATGGATATCCTTAAACCAGATTTGGAAGCTATGGTTGAGATGATCTGGTTTAAAACACAGGCAATGTGGCATATATAAAATGCATTTGGAGAGACCTTGGAGGAACCTCAAAGATATGAAAATCATTTTCCAGAAATGGAATACCACAAGAGGCTGTGTGATAGAAGATAGGAACAGACATGCTGTTAAAAAATTTTGAACAGAGAAACATGGCTTAAAGTCACACAGGCCAGCAGTCTGAATTGCAGACCTGAATTGTCACCAAGTTGCTTCACTCATGGTGCTCAAAGTGAGTAGAAACAGGAATTTATCTGTTTAAGGATGGTTAATGATCATCCAGGGAAATACTGGTTTGGCCAGCTAAGAACTACAGATCAGCATAAAAAGTGGCTCTCAGTTCCAGAGAGTCAAAGGAGAAAGGTAGATTTCTTAATATCTCATAAAGAGAGCAAGCAGCAATTCACCATGAAAGTAAACTTTCCTAGAACTAAAGTCAAGGGAGAATTTATCACTTGGACATTTCACAAGTCCAAGTGTACACAAACAAGTACATTGTTATCAGTAATCATAAATTGAACTCTTCATATGTGACTCTCATCAACATAAGATGGATGTAGAAATTGTCTTCAGATCACTTTTTCTTATACTAACCTTATTCTAGGTATGTAACATAAGTGGAATCATACAATATTTGTCCTTTTGCATCTGGCTTATTTCACTTAATGTTTTCAAGGTTCATCCATGTTGTAGTATGTGTCAGAATTTCTTTTTCAAGGCTGAATAACATTTCATTGTAGGAATATACCACATTTTCTTTATTCATTCAGCTATTGATGGACACATGGATTATGTCCACCTTTTGGTTATTGTGAATAATGCTACTATAAACACAATATGTATCAGACATTTTTAAAGCTTTTTAGGGAGCACTCCATTTACCTCATTAGGAAAACAGGAACTTGAGTAGAATTTCATCTAGTAGGTAGTTAAATCTCTGTACTGTATAGGGAAACTGAAACACCTGCAAAAGTAAGAAATCATAGATCAAGGAAATTCTGACATATGTTACAATATGAATGAACTTTGAAGAACATTGTAAGCCAGGCACAAATTGACAAATACTGCATGTTTCCACTTATATGAGATACTGAGTGTAGTCAAATTCACAGAGACAGACAGTAGGAAGGTGGTTGCCAGGGGTTGGGAGGAGGGGGAAATGAGGAGTTAATGTTTAATAGGTACAGATTTTCAGTTTTGCAAGATGAGAAATGTTCTGGAGATGGATGGTTGCACAACAATATGAATGTATTTAATGCCACTGTACACTTAAAATGCATATTTTAAAATGGTTAAATGGTAAATTTTGTTATGTACCTTTTGCCACAATATTTTAAATAAAAATAAGTAATAAAAAATAAAGGTGGGAGGTTTGATATTATGTCACTATTAAAATGATCACATTTATAAGTCATTTTATTATTAAAAGAGACAAGAACCATATAGCCACTTTGGAATTAGTTATTCAAGGCAAGTTTGGACAACATCAAATCCATTCTTTACATGTATTTAAATGCATGAGACAGATGGGAAAACAATTATAAGATTGTCAGCTTTCACAATCCTGTGATACAAATGCCATTTTGCTATATCCCTGCAATGAAGCATGAATCCACAAGCCTTTAAAAAAAGAAAATGCAAAGAACTAATGCCCCCATCAAAAATTAGAAAAAGCACCGAACTCACTAATTACAACTAAAAACTACCAAAAACATATTTTTGTTACATTATATGTTTTTAAGTATTTAAAGTTAGTCTTCCAGGAGAAGCTTCTCTCTTCGAATTGTGTGCAGTCATAGTTGTGTCATACAAGCCAGAGTTCTCTCCTGAGAGCAGGATGCCGAGTGAGGGCTTACAGTTATGAACTGCAGACAATGAATAAGTATCGTTCTATATGTGGATCGCACTTTTTAGCTCCTGGTCTTCTCTGTAACTAGTGTTCTGGATAGGAGTTTTGTGTTCAGATATTTTTTATGAAACTTGCTTTTTAAAAAACCTATTGTACCTCTTTGTCAAATAGAAACGCCCCCAACCATCCCCCCAAAAAAGTTAGCCTTTATTTCTTATGCTGAGAGTGGACACACTGGTATTCATTTTATTGTTAATCCTTAACTTGTATATACCCAATCATTACTAGTATAAAATATTTACCACAAAATTCTTATCAGAAACATTTCATCAAAAATATAATAAATTCATACTTTATTTTATCCATTAAAAAAAGAAAAATATGCACTCTAAAAATGAAAAATGTGTACTCTATTTGACCTGGTATTTCTATTTACAATAACTTATCCTAAGGAAAAATATGGATATTTACAGAGATTTTATCAATATGTATGTTTTTTAAAGCAAAGTTTATAATAGAAGAAAATTGGAAACAAACTACAGTAAATGGTCCACAATGTCTTAAAAATAGAATGACACAACCATCTAAGAGAATGCCATGAAGCAATCTTAAATAATATTGAAGAAAAATACTAATTATATGGAAATGTGTTAACATGCTAATGAGTATTTTGCCAGTATAATGCCATTTTGCGCACACATACACACTCACACCTGGAAGCATATATACCAAACTTTGGGATAGTTAGATTATATGAGATTATAGGTTATTTTCTTCTCTTTGCTTATCCATATTTTCTGAGTTTTCAACAATGATCGTGTAAAGAGGAAAAAAAGAACTCTTTTGGTTTTGTTTTGGGTTAGCAAAGTTTTCTATAAAGGACATTTAGTAAATGTTTTAGGCTTTATGGGCCAGACTGTCTCATTGCAACTATTCAACTCTACCATTGCGCAAAAGCAGCCATAGTGAATACATAAGAAAATGAGGTTGGCAGTGTTCCAATTAAACTGTATAAACACTGAAATTTGAAGTTCATCTAGTTTTATGTATTTCATGTATTATGAAATATTCTTCTTTTGATTTTTTTCAACCATCTGAAAATGTGAAAACCTTTCTTAGCTTAAAGGCTGTAACAAAACAGGCAGGCGGTGGATTTGGGAGCCATATTTTGCTAACCCCTGTTCTAGGACAACTATCCTTTTCTTGCACGACTCATGTTCCTGCGGTGATGAATTATCTTGATTTTTCTATGTTTAGTTTTCCAAGTTCTTATCACTAAGTCAACTTCCAACTCTCCACCCATTAGTGTAAACCTCTACTTGGTACTTCTAAACCCTTCAAGTAGTGTGTCATTTTTATTTTTCAGAAGCAGTCTCTTCCAGAGTTTTCTGACTTCTCACCTGGCCTGTTTGTTCACCATGTCTACTGCACAGCTGTTATCCTGGTATCTGCTTTCACTCTGTGCCTTAGGATTCCTTTTCCCTTTCCTCTCTGTTAGTAACACAGTGTTTTCTGTATTTCTTGTACTCAGCTCACCTCCACTTTTATTATAAGTTTTGTTTAACATTTTCTCCAGAGAACCTTGCACAGTGCCTAGCAAAGGATGCTCAAAAAAATTTTTTTAAGGAAAAAGTTGCTTTGATAGAATATATAGATGGTTGGTGGGCTGCCCTAACAGGTACTCAAACCAGTATGGATCCAGCTTGGGTCCTCTTCCCAGACTTCACTCAGATCCTGAACAAATACATTTGTTCATGTCTATTTAACCTGTTCACCAAACCACTTGAATCCTATGATTGATGCAGTCTACTGCAAATTGGGGCTTATAACTCCTCCCTAGACTTGGTGGGAGAATCTGCTTTGTCTCTCTCTAAACTAGATTTTATTATCCTGGTAAGTTGAGCCACTTACTTCATGTCTAAACAAAGTTCCTCCCATTGAGCATTCAGTCTCATTCTTTCTCAGCTGCATACATCTTGATTCACTTCCTGACTCTCTTTTCCTACTTTTATTAGCTTTGGCACATACTTTATCTGTGTAATCCTCTTTTTCCACAGCCTTTTCCGCTCCACCAGAGCTGAAATGCTGTTGTGGTTGACTACCTGCAAGGACAGAATCCTCTGACTAGCAGTGCCTTCAAATGAAACCTTTGGATCCAGGCCTGAGTGTGAACCCAAGGTCTAGGCCTATTTATGACCCCCAACCTAGGTCTGACTCAATTTGAACCAGCAATCTGAGTTTCACTCCAGAAATGACCCCAAGTGTAGAAATCCTCATCTCTAAAATGAAGCTAACCCCCAAAAACCTAGGTCTCCAAGCCAACCCCAGAAATAAAACCTGTGAACCTAGGACCGATTCTTCCAAAACTGGTGCCAAAGCCTCCAGCCTTTACTTCATCACATTCTCAGGACTCTCCTGGTTCTAACATAGGGCTGATCCTCCCACAGCTGTGAGAATGACCTTAGTCCAAGACTGACAACTCCTGTCCTAATGGGGACCACACTCTCCATATCCTATTTTTGACTCTATTGACCTCAATGACCCCTGCTTCTCAGAAAGGGAGCCCCTTTCTTCAAGTACAATCTACCCCCACATGGAAATGTCATGCTCCACAGACTCCCTGAGAGGACGGACATATAGCCTTAGCCCCTTTCCTCAGCTCAGAAACCAGCACTCTTGGGACAGGTAGTAACAGCAGTAGAAACCGGGAAGGAATTGGAGTCAGAAGATGAGGATAGTGGTACCATTCAATAATTTTCTTTCTTTGTTGTTTGCTTCTTTAATATTTGTATTTCCTTTAGTAAGCACAAAAATCAGGTTTATGTATTGTTTTGTTTTCTAAACTAATCATGAAATAAGGAGTATCTCTCTCTCTCTGAAGAGTCTGGGTTAACTTTTCTGCCAAATACCCCAAAACAAACAACCATGAATTAAGCCAAAAAGCACTCCCCGTGCTGTATAGACCTTTCCAAATTTGCAGAGAACATAGGATTTGTTTCTGAATGAGTTCCAGTTTTACACCTGTATTCCAACCCTGCAACATTCAAGTTGCTACCCTTTTAAAATCATACCCAACGACTTGCCAATATCTACATATCCAACAGGTCAAAGATTAAGCAAAAAAAAAAAAAAAAAAAAAAAAAAAAAACACACCATGAAAAACCCATCCCAATGTTAAAAAGAAAGGAACTATTTCTTGACAAGGAACATGCCAGGCCCAACTGAGACCACCCAGGAACTCTAATCAATGAAAAAGCCAAAAAAAAAAAAAAGAAAAAAGGTGGGTGAAGGGATTAGAATTCTCGCACAAATAAAATGAAGGAATAACAGGAAGCTAGGATAATTACTAGAATTGTAAAAACACGTTGCCTGCTTCCACAAATGGAAACTTTCAGTTCAACCTACATGCTTAATATATACACACATGTACATATATATTAGTGTTACCTAACCCCTGAAGGGATTAAGAAGTGCAAATTGGTAGTTACAAAACAGTCATGAGGATATAAAGTATACACGGGGAATATAGTCAATAATATGGTAATAACTATATATGGTGTCAGATGGGTACTAGCCTTATTGGGGTGATCACTTCGTAAGTTACATAAATGTTTCATCACTATGTTGTACACCTGAAACTAATGTAATATTGTATATCGACGGTAATTGAAAAATAAAAAATTATTAAAAAAAAAATTCAGAGTCGACCTCAGTGTGACTGTATCATCTCTATTCAGAGCAGAGTTGTATTATATTCTAGGACGGGGTAGATAAACGTTTCCTGTAAATAGTCAGATAGTATATGTTTCAGGCTTTGTGGGCCATCTGGTCTCTGCAGCAAGTACTCAGTTCTGCTGTTGCAGCACAAAAGCAGCCAGAGACAAGTGGCAGTATTCCAGTAAAACTTTATTTATGAACACTGAAATCTGAATTTCAAATAACTTTCCTATGTCACAAAATATTATTTTGATTTTCCCAACCATTTAAAAACTTAAAACCATTCTTATGGTGGTACAAAAATAAGTGTTGGCCAACCATAGTTTGCTGACCTCTAGTATAAGCTTTTGGCAAATTGTTGCCTTAAACTTCTTTATCTTATCAAATTACTGTGAACTGCTGTGAACAAAAAGGTGTATTTTATTACATGGAGGTGATCATATTCAAAGATAAATTATTTTGAACCTCAAAAGCTGATATCTGAAATGCAGTATTTTTGGACCTAATTAGTTTTCGAACACTACTAGGTCCTTTAAGGAAAAGCCTACAATGAACATAGGAGAAAAATAGTTAAGTTTACTCTTAATAGTTACTAAAAATTTTGGCATAGCCAACCAATACAAAAACAAAATAAGCCCCCCCAAAAAACAACAACAACAACAACACAAAAAACAATCCTGATTTATAAAGTATGGGACAAGACCATTATAATTCAAGACTAATTATCTTTAATTTTAAAGCATCTTTGTACCCTCAAAGAAAGATTTTCATATATGTTGGTTTCTTAGGAAATTGGATGCCTAGAAAAAGGTTGTATGAGTTAAATGACATGACATAAAATAAATGATTATAATATGCTTTCCTTTATGATTACTATTCGGATTCATAGTAGTTCCTGGGATTGTCATTTAATTTATTTTAGTTTTACTGTCTCTTAATGTGACAAAAAGTGTATGTATATGTATTTTATGACAGGAAGAGGATCTTCGAGTACATTTTTCCAATTGTCATATCTTTTTTTTAAAGTCTAAAAATAAGTAAGGAATGTCACATTCCTTTTCTTCCTTATCATGTTAAGAGCTTATTTTCTCAATTTCCACTAATTTTCCTTTATCTTCTTCTTCCCTTCACTCTCATCTGCTTATTTTCCCTCTCCTTATTTTGTCTCTTGACTAGAAAGAAGGGCATTAGACTCTTCTATAACCCAACTCCCCTTGCGCTTTCAAAGAGGTCACAAATCCTTGTTTTCTTCATGCCCTAGTTCTTTCACTCAGTTCTTCCTTTCTTCTTTTTTCCTCTCCCAAAGTAACTATTGTGGTCTCACTTATTTCATTCTTTTAACTTCTGACCCACTGTTATCTTACCTCTAAAATGGGGACTATAGTGGTCTCTGCTTCACAAGATTGTTTTAAGGAGTAAAGGAGATAATACTTTTTGGGTTAATGGATTTTTCTTATGGGCTCACTGTCTGAGCCGTTTCAATCTCTGTCAGCTCCGGGTTTTCATCCCCTACCATGTTTCCATGAAAATAAGACCTAGCTGGACCAGCTCTAATGTGTCTTTTGGAGCAAAAATTAATATAAGACCCGGTCTTATTTTACTATATTATATGACCGGGTCTTTATAGAATAGGATAAGATAGGATAGGATAGGATAGGATAGGATAGGATAGGATAGGATAGGATAGAATAGAATACCAGGTCTTGTATTAATTTTTGCTCCAAAAGACACATTAGAGCTGATGGTCCGGCTAGGTCTCATTTTCGGGGAAACACAGTACATTTCTCAAAATCTTAAACTCTTCTGTATCTCTGTCCTCTGTCACCCTCTTCCTGACTTCGTAAACTTCCTTCTGTTCTGAGATCACCAGTTCCCACCTGTAGAACTTAGTATAAAGGCCATAAATTAATGATCTCCCTAGAATATGTTAACATAGTATGGCTCATAATTCAATTACATTACAATTCCTCTGGCCCAAGACCAAATCCTTGTGCATCTTTGGGGAAAGAGTTTACTATACCAAATACAGTAAAAAGTTAAAAAAAAAAAAGTAAAAAAAGTTCTAGAGTAGGCATCTTGGCAGCCTCTTGAATCAATGGAACACACCCAGCAAGAACTAAAGAGGAAACTAACAAAAAAGTGTATTAGGTGATGCTTTGCAGAGAGCAGTCAGAATTAGTCTGAAGAATTGTATTTCATCTTTCCTTACCATCATTGTGAAACAAGGAAAAAATCTAGCTTGGGTTTCAGCCAACCAGATAGCAGTTTTGCTATTCCCACCACTACTACATTTCTGTTACCTTTTAATACTAGTTTTTGAAAAGAGGAGTTAACTTAATCAATATATTAAATATGGTAACAGCGCCATATATTTGTATGGCACTTGATAATTGACAAAGTAGTTTCACATACATTTTCTTTCTTTTTTTTGGGGGGGAAGGGGAACAAGACTTTATTGGGGAACAGTGTGTACTTCCAGGACTTTTTTCCAAGTCAAGTTGTTGTCCTTTCAATCTTAGTTGTGGAGGGCGCAGCTCAGCTCCAGGTCCAGTTGCCGTTGCTAGTTGCAGGGGGCACAGCCCACCATCCCTTCTGGGACTTGAGGAGTTGAACCGGCAACCTTGTGGTTGAGAGCCCACTGGCCCATGTGGGAATCAAACCAGCAGCCTTCGAAGTTAGGAGCATGGAGCTCCAACCTCTTGAGCCACCGGGCCGGCCTTCACATACATTTTCTTGCGACCACTTAATCAGGCAATTTTTTTAAATCACAGTTACAGATGAGAAAATTGAGGCTCAGAGACTCTATGTGATTTGCCTAATACTTTGCAGGTAGGAAGGGGTGAAATTAGGATCGAAAGCCCAGGCATTTGGGATTCCACAGTCTTTCCCCTGTATCACACAGCCTCCCAAGAGTATAGGCTAAACTGAAGAAGATAAGATTTGCCTTTGGACTTTATAGCTGCCTTTTTTCAGCCTTTCTTTCTAACCATTCCTTTGGTGGCAACTGATGTGCTGCCCAGATTCCCCCTTGGGAACAAAACACTTCCATACTCCCCTAGCTGTTGGGAGTGCTGCCAGCTGCATTCCGCGGCAGGAATTGTCTCTACTGAAGAGGGCTGCCTTGTTCAAGGTGACCCCTCTTGCCAGGGCTGCCACATCTAATTACTCACCAACACGAGTGTATAAAGGCCTTCTCTTCTTGGTCCCAAGTCTGAAAAGCTAGCCCAGCTTCAGAAATCCCTAGAGAGTTGGTTGAGGCTTTCATTCCGACTGCATTGCCGCTCAGCTTCTCCCTCAGTCCAATCATGTTTCCTTCCTTTTCTTTCTATTCCACAGGTGTTGATCCCAAGAACTCTCCCTAATAAACCCTAAGCTAAACTCTGCTTCATAGTCAGCTTCTTTGGAAACCCAATCTCTAACACGATGTACAATCCCAGCATCTGTTAAACTAATCCCCACTGAAAGGTGATCTGATAAGATATTATCCTCCCCAAACATAACTTGCATTTTAATAAGGTCTCAAGCTGAAAACTCTTAAGATCCCTACGAAGGAGCCTCTAACAATGAAATAATATAAATGCTCGTTTATAATCTGGTTTTGGAAATTATGTAAGACCGATGCATATTTTGTGAGTTGATTTTTATTGTCTTTAAATTTATAATTTCAATTCCAATAATTTTTATCTGTGTTGTATTTTAGGTTTTTTGAGGTTTTTTTGTTTTTTGTTTTTTCAGAATATCGAACATCCATAATCTGGTAGGCAGTCACTGTGTGCTATGGATGTAAAGCTGAGAGCGAATTCTTGCTCTCACGAAGCTCACAGTGTAGCAGGTTCAACAGGTGTCTAAATAATTAACTCTAGTGTGATATAAGCCCAGAGCCACTTAAAGTGTAATGAAAACACAGAGCGAGCAATTCTGCTTATTGGAGAATGAGAGAATCTGAAAACTTTTCAAAGGGACTCGTATATAAACTGATCTTTAAAGAATAACCGGAAATCCCTTACTAGAAAGAGGTGTGGTGGGGGAGTGGCACTCTAGGCCAAAGGACGGACCAACCTATGCAAAAGCACAAAAGTATGCGACTGTATGGTATGGGCAAGAAATACAGTATGGAAGTTTAAGGTGAGGGGTGGCAAAGGAGATTAGACTGGCAAATATTTTTTCAAGCACTGTGGGGACAGAGCCCCAAAAAGCAGTTTCCAGGCTCTCGGCCTCACATAGAAAGGTGCTGGCTCAGGTAGTAAATGGCCGTCGACTGTGATCAAATGGCCATCAGCTGTGGCTAGTTGGCCGTCAGCTGTAACCAGTGAGCCATTAGCCATGAATATAACTGCCGTGGCTAAGCTAGCAGAAAAACGGGGGAGCTAGCAAGGAGATGGTGGCTGAGCCTGCAAGTGGAGCAGTGAGGGTTGAGAATTCTGTGGCTCCTGTTTCCTGTGTCTCCAACAGAGCCGCCAGCGAGAGTATAGTGGTGTGACTCCCCTACCTATGGCTCCGTGGGTGTTCCTTTTTGGCCTAGCCATATCCTGCATTCTTATGTGGGGAGCGGGACCAGAGACCCCGCCTGACACCCTGCAGGCCGTCCCGCATGACAAGCACAGTTGTTAAGGGCTTTCAATGCCATGCTTAAGGGTTAAATTTTACCTTAGAAAGCAGTTATCCAATACATTTAGGTAGGAGAGTTACATGACCAGATTTATATTTAAGAATAATTCTGGCAGGAGAATAGAGGATGAGTATGAGCAAGAGAGTGGAAATAGGGAGGCCAATTAGGAAGGCTGCTCTTCTGTAATCGATGAGGAATATCAAGGATTTGTACCAAGCAGGGGGAATCAGGCCGGCACTACAATCATCCACATAAGAAAATATCCCAGAAAAACAGGTCATTTGAAATGGAATCAGCTACAGGTTCTCCACTCTTGATTGCTCATTAGGGTCCTTTGGGAGAGATTGAAAAAAAAAGATACTTAGGTCCCATCCCTTTCTTTCAATCAGAATCACTGGAGTGAGGCCAGGCATTGAAATTTTTTAAAAGTTCCCTGATGATCCTGATGTGTAACCAGGGATGAAAACCTCCAGCAAAACCCATAAATGAGGAGTCTAAGGAAAACATAGTTCTGAGCATGGCTGTCCCAACTGTGTCTTTCTGGGGCATTGAGAAAGCTAATTATGCATATTAGTTGTTGATAATACTTCAAACAGTAAAATGGCACCTGTAAAATGACCTCGTAGCTTATTTACACACAAAGGTTACTGTGAACTGATGCTAATTAAAAAAAGTATGCCTTTGCATAAGAATCAAACAAATTCATAATCTTGTTCTAAACTAGGCCAATATACCACACTTAGTCTAAAACAGAAAAGAGCAGTGATAATTCATAAGCTTTTTTATCTATTTCATTTGGTTTATACCCTATAAAATATCTAATATAAATGTCCTAGGATATTAAATGTGTGCCAGATACCTGATGAATATTTTTGTTTATTTAACAATAGACATTACAACATACCAAGTGGTAAAATAGACTTAAATTTTTATTTTTATTTTTTTTACAGGAGGTAGGAGAGTGAAGTGGTTAAAGGCACAAATTTTGAAGCTAGGCAGACCGAGGTTTTGAATACAGGTTTTGTCACTTAGCAATTGCATTTCTTTAAACAAGCAACCTCACTTGTTGAAGCTATAATTTCTTTGTACAGTGACGATAATAGGAACTAACATCACAGGATAGTTTTGAGAGTCATACTTTAAAATGTTTCTAAAGTCTTTAACATAATAGTTGACATGTGTATGTATATGTCTTGGTTCTTATACTCAAGGAACTGAGATAAGGTAGGGCCATGACAGACTGTAACAGAAGGCAGTATTAATGCATCAATAAAGAATCAATAAAGAATCATTCAGTTTCAAAAAATAAAAACCACTTCTAGCTGTCTTAAGCAAAAAGGATATCTATTGAAAGGATATCAGGGACTCAGATTCTGCAGGAGGCTGGGAACAGCTTAGAAAGCAAGGCTTAGAAACCCAAAGAACTGCAGAGGACCGAGAAGCAGGAGACAAAATTGTCTTTTAACAAGAATAGTCTGAATGGACCTTGCTGCCTGAGGATATCAAGAAGAAATGAATTCTATCAACATGTTTGGGGACACTGTGTCCTGGAAATGACTTCCCACAGTGGAAAAACCTCCTCCCTCCCCTGCTGAATTGAGAAAGTGCTACCGGATGCAGGACAGCCAGAAAAAAAAACAAAAATGTCCATCCGGAATATTAGCACACATTGTACTGAACAATGCCAGGCACTGAGAGCTTTAGGTGGTGTCTCATTAACCTTCATAACCATCATATGAGGAAAATAGTCTCTGTTTTACAGATGAGGAAACCAAATTTCAGAGAGGTTAATTCATCTAAGGTCACATAACCAACAGCGGTAAAAAAGAAATTCAAATCCAGAAAGTTTGATTCCAGAGGCTAGGTATACAGCTACTAGTTCCTCTAAGAGGAGGGAAAGATCTCACCACATCTGGCTAGATCGGGGAAGATATTATCAAGGAGGCTTTCTGAGCTGGATTAATTGGGCATTTATCTATCTATCTATCTATCTATCTATCTATCTATCTATCTATCTATCTATCTATCTACCTACCTACCTACCTACCTACCTACCTATCTATCTAATCTGTGTGTCCACCCATCCATCTATCTAGGCACTGGGTATTTTATCCATCTTAAAAATGGATTAAAAAAACATTTTATACAATAAATATTTATGTTAAGAAAAACTAAAAAATACAGTTAAGTAGTAAGTAGAAAAAAATTTCCGTAATTCTGCAACCTAGGGATAACCAAAAACAGAATCATACTGTTTTAGTAACTTTCTTTTTCCACCCAACAATATATAGTGAATGTCTTCCCAAGTCATTAAGAATGCCTCTACAAGAGTGGCTCTCAAATTGTATGGTCTCAGGATCCTCTTATACTCTTAAAAATTATTGAAGACCTCAAAGATCTTCTGTTTATGTGGGTTATAACTGTTGTAATTTACTGTATTAGAAATTAAAACTGAGAAAAAATTTAAAATCGATCAATTTAAAATAAGTTATCAACCCAATACATGTTAACATAAATAACATTTTTGGGTAAAAAAATTACTGTTTCCCAAAACAACAAAAAATATTGAAAAGTGTGCTAATGTTTTACATTTTTGCGAATCTCTTTAATGTCTGACTTAATAGAAGACAACTGGGTTCTCATATCTGCTTCTGCATTCAATCCATTGTGTTATGTTTTTTTCAGTTGAAGTATTGAAGAAATTCTGGCCTCACACAGGTAACATAGTTGGAAAAGGGAGGAGTACTTTAATAGTGTTTTCAAATAATTGTGGTTCTTTGAAACCACAATTGATGCATTCTTTGAAACGACACCAGAGTTGGGCAAATACTAAGATTATTTCAATGTAGAATATGAAAATTTACCAATAAAATTTTTGTACTCCATTAACATTAAATTCTATTGATCTATTTAGCAATGTGAAAGGACCTTTTACTCACGCTTGATTTTGTAAAATCCCACATTTGTCATTTGGAAAATATTGATTTATTGAGTTATACAGATCTTCCAAATGTCAATACATTTCATTATATAAAATACCACCCCCCCAAATTATGTGTTAACACCACAACTGATTTCATCAGGTTGCAAACTAGGTTGCAAACTCATAGTGGCAGATCAAGTTCGCCACAAAATGTTCACTTGAAAGCTCAAATTCTTTTATAGACAACAAAAACTGTTGTTTTCCTTGAAGAGAAAAGCTTACTCGTTTATATTTAAGAAAATCCCTGCCATATACCAAAGTCTGAATAACCCTAGGGTGTCTGTCAGTTGTTCTTTTAAGTAAAAATGGTATTCCGTGAAAAAAGTGGCTGGTTCAGCTAGCGACTCGGTCACAGAAGTGCTTCTCCTCAAATCAACCATCATACTTTGGTGCTAAGTCACCCACCATGACTTCTGCACCAATAAGTACAAATACCAACATAGTTAAAAAAAAAAAAAAGGCACATAACTACTCTGTATTACTATAGTTTTTATCTCACAGACTTCCTGAGTCTAGGGAACTCACAGGGGGTCTGTGGACCACACTTTGAGAGTCACTGTTCTGCAACATTTTTAACTGCTGCAGAGTATTACATTGTATGGGTGGCCACAGTTTGTTTAGCCAGTGTCCTTTATTGTTGGACATTTGAGTTGTTTATAATTTTTCTCTATTACCAATACTAATATAGTTAAAACTTCACTTGCATCCTGAATTATTTTTCTAGGATAGTCCTAAAAACGAAATTGCTGGGCCAAAGAGTATGCTTTTTTTTTTTTTTTTAAAGATTTTTTTTATTGGGGAAGGGGTACAGGACTTTATTGGGGAACAGTGTGTACTTCCAGGACTTTTTTCCAAGTCAAGTTGTTGTCCTTTCAGTCTTAGGTGCAGGGGTCG
Source organism: Rhinolophus ferrumequinum (assembly GCF_004115265.2). Lineage (NCBI taxonomy): Eukaryota > Metazoa > Chordata > Mammalia > Chiroptera > Rhinolophidae > Rhinolophus > Rhinolophus ferrumequinum. Next base: position 62,619,459 of record NC_046289.1, read on the forward strand.
CAGCCCACCATCCCTTGTAGGAGTCAAACCGGCAACCTTGTGGTTGAGAGGATGCGCTCCAACCAATTGAGCCATCTGGGAGGCAGCTCAGCTCAAGGTGCCCTGTTCAATTTTAGTTGCAGGGGGCGGAGCCCACCATCCCTTGTGGGACTCAAGGAGTTGAACTGGCAACCTTGTGGTTGAGAGCCCACTGGCCCATGTGGGAATCGAACCAGCAGCCTTCGGAGTTAGGAGCATGGAGCTCTAACCAACTGAGCCACCGGGCCGGCCCAAGAGTACGCATTTTTAAAAAAACAGCTTCTGAATATTGCCACATTGCCTTCCCGCAGATTTACCAATGTACACTTGCATTTTACATAACAATAAGTATCCTTCCAGCTTACCAATGACAGTTATCTTTAGAAAAACTTACCAAATTTACAGGCAATAAATGGTATCCCATTTTTAATTTGCATTTCTCTGCTAGTTAAAAACTAGTTAAGTTTTTTTCATGTATTTATAAAAATTGGTGAGTTGCATATTTATGTATTTTGCCCATTTTTCTTTTTTTTTTTTTTTGGATTTTAACCTTTAGTATGTCATGTAAGTTGAAAACATTTCTTCCCGTTTTTAATTTTATCTTTATGTAGTTTTTCTTTTACGATATGTAAGTTTTTAATTTTAATGAAATATACATGTCATTTTATATTTTCTGCCTTCTGTGTCATGCTCTAAAAAGCTTTCTCCATCCCAGTATTACACTATTTACTTCTTTACTTTAGTAGTTAACTGTTAAATGCATTAAAATTATTTTGATACATGATTTGAAGATCTTAATCTATTCCTAAATAGCTAACTATTTATCATTTCTAAAGTGTCAGAAGCTTTATTTTTCCCTTTGTTAAAAATGCATTTCTAAATGTTTTGTAAACAATTTAAAACAATGCAGATGAAGCTCAAGTAGCTCTTGACACCTTATTTCTCTCCTGATCCTCAGAGCTTACTATTAGTTTGTTGTCTTCCCTTTCAGACTGTTTCTTTCCCTTTTAAATGTACTAAGCATGAATATATAGTTTGTAGCAACTTGATTGTTGTGTTTTCCCCTCACTTAATTTATCTTTATCTTTCCATATGGTGTTCCATAATGTGGATTACCATGTTTATTTTGTCTTCCTTCTGCCAATGAATGACTAAATTTCCAAATTCTCGTTATTTCTTCACTATCACTCCTAAAAGAGCTGTGGCCCGACTTTTATTGCGCGCACGTGCAAGTGCTCATTTCTAAAGATGTTAACAGCTTTGAGTGCTTTTTCATTTGTGGGCTCAAGGGAACCATTATTGCAGGTACGTTGAGACAAAACGCACCCAGACCCACGACCCGGCCAGAAGGAGATCCAGGACGGGTTGTCACTTAGACCCTGACAGTTTTCTTCCTTCCATCATGGACGCTGAATTTGTTTTTTCACCTCGTACAAGCAACAGTTCGCTGAACCGAAACCACACACACAATCAGACCGCCACCAAGCACTACAACCAAGAAATTAGGGAAGGAACACGCTCTGGCCCTATGGGCCGTGACGCTTCCTTCCGGGAAACGGACCGGAAGTCGCTGTTGGAGTCTGCGTGCAACTCGACTTGAGGGGCCGTCGTAAAAGTGTCGTCCCTCGTCTCTTGGACCGGCCACAGGTTTCCGCTCGCCTCCGGCCGGGGGGTCTGCAACTGCGGGCGTCAGTTTCCCTCAAGATGGCGGACGAGGAGGCTGGGGATACGGAGAGGATGGAAGTCAGCCCGGAGTTGCCCCGGACCCCCCAGCGCCTGGCATCTGTAAGTCCTTGTGGGCAAGTCCCTTTTGCACCCCCCAGCCCCTCCCTACCGCGCTCAGAAGGATGCGGGGCTTCCCCACTTATGGCGGCTTTGGGGAGGGGGAGTCGTATGGATTGATCTTGAAGGAATCCACCAAATAAAGTTGGTCATCAGCCACATTCCTGCCGGCCAAGTCTACGGAACATAACGACTGTGTCATCTATAAGTGGTTACAAGCTCAAGCGTGTCTCTATCCTGAAGTAGAAAGAAGTGGTGATGTTATTAGATGGTTTGTCTGGTGTGGGGGCTGAGGCGGGGTTGGAGGAAGAGCCATTTTCCCACAGACGCTGCACTGACCCCCTCTGGACGACAGGCACCCAGGACGCAGCACCCAGGGTTGGGTTGCATAGCTAATTGGGTGGGGCCTGATAGTGTCAGGGTGTGCGGCCACTGTCACCTCATGTCAAGATGTGGGGTGTGGGAATTACAGCCCTTCATTCTAGTATCTTGAGAACACCAGGCCTCATCTTCAACGGGGAAACCCGCCATCTGTCGCTGCCCTTTAAAGGTGAAGAAGAGACTTCTAGACATTTCAAGTCAGAGCAATACCATTCATTAATGTCGGAATCTATATGTTGCCCTTGTATTTTGAAATAATGGGAAGGCAGAGATCAGGAACCAACGTGAGTCAATAGTCTGGCTCCAGGAGAAAGCTGACTGAGGAGGAGAAGAGGTAGGGGGTAACATTCAACAGGTAACGTTCTGGATGATTCCCAGCATCCGGTGGGGAGAGATATAGGAAATATTCAAATATTGATCGCTACCTGATGTTGAGTTTTATCAGTTTGTCTTTATTCTTGCATATAGAAAAGTGTAGAAGGATATACACCTCTTTCTGAAGTTTCTTTGACTTGTAGTTTTAATAAAAGCATTCTTGAAGTATTTTAACCCTGTAGACACTAGAGCATTGTTTTATGAAAGAACAGGGTGAGCTCCAGAAATAAGAGTTCCCCCAGGGAGTAGTGAGACTGGCTCTGGAGATAGAAACCAGGTAGGGAGGCAGTTGGAATAAGGGTATGGCCGCCAGCTTGCAGGCATCCTCTACCCCAAATGGCAATTCAACATCACTTCACTATTTGAGATGATAAGAAATGAGGAGATAGGGGAAGTTTAGAAGCAGCTGAAACATCTGGTCTAAATGGTGGAGCTTGTGCTTTTTACATCTTTGAAGGAGTGGAGAAAACTGCGCTGTGGGTAAAGTGTTATTGTAATTTTCTATTGCCAAAGATGACTTTGTTTATTTAAAGCTTTGATATATTCATTCCTTCCAGGTGGTACAGTAAAAACTTATCAATCTGGACTTCACTTATTTGGGATTGGAGATAATGGTAGAGTAATCAAGCCAGCATCATGTTGTAAACTCTTTACTTCAGGAAATACTAGATTTCATCGGGCAAGGCTTCGGGTTTTGCAAAGTAGTAGGTAGATGCCAAGAGAAGTGTAATAGCCTCAGGGAACTCAGAGTCCAGAGACACAGATAAGACAAGTGCTCAAATAATTTTAATTCAAGATAGGGTGATGTAAGTAAATGAAAACTTGTGACTGTTAAGCCTCATGATCACTTTTTGGCTTGGATTTCTCTATCTACTTGAGGACCCCAGATATCATCCTACTTGTGTTTTCTTTTTAAAGCTACCAACTTCAGTTTTATCCTGGCAGTGGAGTAAGATACTGGCTTTCCATTTTACTTCTTTGCTGTTAAGCAAAACAAGCCCGGCGATTCTTCAGCATTTGAATGATTTGTATTCTAAATCACCATTGGGAGGCAGGGAAAACAAAATAAATATGGGACAGTTACAGAGGTTTAAGAAATCTTACTAACTCCATTAAAGTCTTCTCCCTGGGGTTATAGTTTCTGCTATCCTTAAATCAAACTTCCTTCTTAATCCCCAGGTCATTTTTCTGTTATATTGCTACCAATAACTATGAAGTCTCTCAAATTCCTAACATCACCTAACATGCAATTAGAATGAAATAATAGGTATGACTTATTGAGCATTTATAAAAGCCATTGTTTAAAAATGATTAGGGGAAAAATTCTGTTGGTCTGGAGAGGGGTCCAAGAATTTGCATTTTCACAAGCATCCTCTGCTAATTCTGAAGTCCTGGTCTGTGGGCCACACTTTGAATAAGATTTAGCTAGACATTTGGAAGTTCTCAGTATAGAGTTGAAAGATAAGGTTGATCTTTGAGGAGGACAGTGTGTGTGTCTGTGTGTATACACAAATACACAGAAAGAAAGAGAGAGAGAGAAAGAGAGAAAGGCACACGTGGAAAGAGGGAGGGAAAGGGAAACAAGAGGAGGGACAGGAATGATTGAATTTCAGGGTCAGACGATGTAGAAAGAACCAGGGAAGGACCTAGAAAGGGAGTCGCCAAGCAGGTAAGAGGTGAGAGTAGTGCAGTATCATGGGGTATAGTTCCTAGGAAAGGGTGGAAGATGAGGACTGAGAAAAATTGGGAATTCATAGAGTATATGGGCGGGGAGGGAGGGGGTCTGACAGAACTTCTGCCTTCTGTCTTTGACTGGATTTTCTTTTTTAAGTCCAAAAAATTCCTTCTGACATGGTACTAAGCTCTTTTTCCTGTCTATACCCTCTGCTTATGTGATTTCATTCAGTCCTGTGGCTTTAAATACCACCTGTATGCATTCAGTTCCCAAAGTTATATTTCTAGGTCATCTCACTTCTGAGCTCCAGAATCACAGATCCAACTGCCTACTTGACATACCCACTTGGGTGTCTGATAAGTGTTTCAAACAGGGGAACAATTAGGAAGCTATCCCAGTAACTCAAGCCATAGTTGATGGTATCTTGTCATGGAGAACTCACTGGAGATGAAAAGAAGAGGATGGGTTTGAGAGAGATTTTAGAAGTATGATAGAAGCAAAGCAAAAAGATTTGCCTATGGATTAGGCATGAGGGGAAAAGGAAGAAACAGATGACATCTGGATCCCCAGTTTTTGGCTTAAGCATTCATGGCTGTGGTTGTGTCATATACTGAGAGGAAGGACCTGGTTTGGGGAGTGGGCAAGCAGGAGGTAGAGCAAGAGTTTTGTTATCCCTGTCTCAGTAGATGACACTTCCATTTAATAGCTCTTCAACACAAACAACTCTGTCTCACTCCACCTTTCTAGTCTAGCCATCATCTGTTGCCTAGGCAACTGCAGTGGCCTCTTAACTGGTCTCTTTGCTTCCATTTTTGCCTTCTTCCAGTCCACTCTCCTCATAGCAACCAGCGTCATCTTTTTAAGACTAAATTACATCATGTCAATTTCCTGCCTAAATTTTTCAGTGGTTTCCCATTGTACTTGGAATAAAATCTAAACACATTACAGGTCATTCAAGACCCTCCCTGATTTGGCCTCTACATCTCCCCTCACTCCTTTCCCCTTATCAGTTATTTTCCCCTCATCAGTTTTAGCCACCATGGCCTATTAATTTGTAAAACAAGCCCACACTCTATCTTGCTTTAGGACCTGTGTCTTTGCTTGCTCGTTTTGTGTGTGTGTGTGTGTGTGTGTGTGTGTGTTTTCCCTAGTGTGTTATTCTTCTGCTTTTTCTTGATACTTATCTGAAAGATGGGTTCCTCTTATTCTTTGTCAGAGCACCCTGTTGATTTCTTCCATTGCACTTATTATAATCTGGAATTACTGTATTATCTTTATTTACTTATTTAAATGTCTGCCTCTCCTCCCAAAATGTAAGTTCCATGAAGGCAAGGATCAGGTCTGACTGATCAGTGACATAGCCTGGTATGTGCTTGATGTAGCAGACATTTACGTACTCTTAATGAGTATCTAAGGATCAACATCAATGATTTATTTTAGCAAGATTGGTAGTGATTAGGGAAGGAGGTTGAGGATGAAGGTAAAGACGGAGGAGGGAATGAGGGGGCATATTAGGGTAATGGTTAAACAGGGAGATAAGATAAGCCAAGGGAATTGGTGGGATTTGAGGTATTAAAAGTGGAGGGACTGAATGTTATGGTCAGAAAGGGGAATTTTGGAGTTTTAGAACATGGAGGCATGCACATCAGGTGTTTGTGCTGGTAGATCCAGGTTAGACGTGCCTCTATCTATTCCTATAGTACCCTTTTCATACTCTTGTTATATGTAGCATGTCTCAGGCTGCAGTCAGTATTGCCTGTTTACTGTCTATCTTTCCTTCTAGACAATAAACTCCTTGGTGGTATGAACTCTTTCTTGTTCACATCGGTATCTCCAGGACCTAGCACATTGCTTCAAAATTTTTATTGAATGCATGAATGAATGAATCAGTGAATAGATATAATCTGTGGTGGAGTCAAGGTGGAGGTAATAGGAGTTGAGGTTAAGAGATAATAAGGCTAAAAAGTTTAAATTGAATAAGGGGGTTTAAATTGAATAAGGTGGATTTTTTTTTAAGTTAACATAATTGAGGTATAACTTATGTACAATAAAAATCATCCATTTTAAGTGTTTGGTTGATTAGTTTTAACAAATGTATGTACCTGTGTAACTACCACCAATTCAGGATATAGAACATTTCCATTACCCTCCAAAGTTATCTTGTACCCAAATGGGGGGATTTTAGTTTTTAAAAAAAGTTTAATATTCTTATGTTTGTGCAATAATTATTATGAAAATCAAGGAAAAAATTATCTACAATCTCATATGTGTAGAGGATCTTTATTTAAAAGATAAGTCTTTTGATAGTTGACTTTTAAATATTGAGATTAAAGAGGAAGGAGTGAGAAGTTACGTACTATTTTCAGTGGAGGTGATTTTCCTTCGAAATTTGAATCTATATCATTTTAGGCCAGAGCACAGATTTCTGTAGTAAGGATTCACTGAGAGTGAGAAAACTAGGAGGAAAACAAAAGTCTCCTGAGTCCTAACTAAAGTGCAGTCACCGGATCATAGCAGGGCCCAGTGCCTCGTTTTTTTTCCATCATCATCTCCTCCTGATTTCTATTGTGGGAAGCAGGGAAAATTCTGATTTTCAGTACCAAATTCTATAGCATCAGATGTAAAGTTTTAAAACTGCAGGTCTGAGTGACAGATTCAGTCCCACTACCTGTAAGAGTCTAGGGAAGAACAGTAACTTACTGTATTTCCCCGAAAATAAGACCTAGCCGGACAATCAGCTCTAATGCATCTTTTGGAGCAAATATTAATATAAAACCCGGAATTATATTATATTATACCTGGTCTTATATTACAGTAAGATAAGGCTGGGTCTTATATTAATTTTTGCTCCAAAAGACGTATTAGAACTGATTGTCCGGCTAGGTCTTATTTTTGGGGAAACAAAGTAGTATAGATGAACTGCTGCTGGAGACTGACTGATTATGTTTAATGACAGAAATGGTCCTGCAGGTAGAGGTTTTTGTCTTTAATAATAGGCAGAGAGTCTGTCTGGTTAGGTATGTGTATGAATCAGTGACATAGGGTGAACCAATGCTCATCCTTCATGTGTGCTGGCTTTGAGGGTTACCTCAACTTTTTCTTGCCATCATTTTACCCATTTCTCTAAATGTATTAATCATAGTTTATTTGAAGCAGTTTTTTTTTAAGCTTTTAACCCATTGTCTCAGATGGCTTAAGACAAAATATTAAGACATCGTTAGTCCCAGGTGATTTACTATGAACTCCTATGTGTTCTTCTAAGGTATTTTGAGCTGATATGCCACCTATTGAAGAAACAATAGTTACTTGATGAGTGGTTTTTTTTAAAGCATTTCGTACAGCCTATTTTTTTTTAAATGTTAAGTGACACCCCTGTAATAAGCTAAGTGCTTGTGGAAATAATGCTCTACTAAATAAATGTTACTGAAAACTCCAGAAGAGTTGTTATGCTTCCTAAAGTGCCTGCTTGCTACCCAGGAGTGACAGACCATATCCAGATGGAGTTTACTGTTAATCACTTCAATGTAATTCACCTGCTAATAGTTTACTTAATGCTGTTCTTCAGAAGAAAGGCTATTTGACTTGTTTGGAAGAGTGGGGTTATAACCACTTAATGTGTCTTTATGGACTACCTTTTAAAATGCCTTTGAACTTTTGGTATTTATGGGTAGGCTAGAAATGACTTTAGCCACATTAGGAAAAAAATCTATTAATTTATCCATTTGTTTTTTTATACACATATTCTCTGTCTTATAATCTAAGAAAGGATTTTAGTTGGTTTGCAAACCAACTATATTTAATGCAGTAGAAAGAGAATATGAAATATGTATTCCAGAGTTTAGGAAAGCAGATTTCATTCATCCAAAGACTTCAAGGAAAGCTTAGAAAATTGGAGCATGAACATGTGGTCAGAGGAGAAAAAGGAAAAGAATGGTTTAGGAGGGACAGGATGTTCTGAAAGCCAGATTCTGACAGCGTGTTTATATATTTCAACAGGAAAGAAAAGAGAGGGACTTGTTTGTCACATGACTCTGTATTTGACTCCGCCTATTTTATCGACGCCATGAAGACATACTAGACTTTCTTATCATTTACAAACACAAGGCTGTCAGGGATAACACTTATAGGTCAAACACAAAGTTCCTCAGGCTGAATATTGCATCGAAACTATTGAGGTGAAACTTAATTGTGACGAAAGTAAAGCCTTATACCTAGGTTTGTTTGTGTATAGGACTAGGTCTCTTACGTGTGATTGACCTAAGGGTTTTAGTTGTCTGCAAACTCACTAAGTCATAATGTGATAGGGCTGCCCAAAAAACAGTGTGATATTTTTAAAGCAGTTTAGTGCTTTAAAGCAATTTGGTGGATAAAGAAGGTACTAACTAGTTCCACTCCCCTGTATGGAGGCATGTTGTGCATGTTCTATAAAAGAGTAATCAAATGGAGAGTGGTGTGGATAACAACCTTGTCATTGGGGATGGACAAATTTCTTTAGTTTCTGTGTTCCAGTTTAGCCCCAGAATGAAGAGACTAATGAGAGATATAATAGTTATCTTAATTTATTTGAAAGCCTTTGGGTAAAAGAGCAGAGAAAATTGTATTGGATTATTTCAGGCAGCATAGGATAAAAGTTACAGGAAGGTAGATTTTGATTTAATCGTGAGCTGTAAGAATGGAAGTTGGCTGAGAGAAAGTGTTTCGATAGGCTTAGAGAGCTAACTAACAAATACATCATATATAGCGTTTCTCTATGGGGTAAGCAGTTGAACTAGGCTCGTTGTTAATTGCTATTGTTTTCAAACTTTATGCATCTGTCAAATGGTATTGCAAGAAAACTTTGTGTAACCAGAAGCTTTCGTGGTGCCTAGAGCTGCTTCAATTACTAATCCAGTACTTGCTATGACCAAGACTAGAGCCTCCAGATTTTGTTACCACTTTAAGACAGAAGAATTAGAAAAAAGAGTTATATGCTTTACTTAAAGTTGCTTTTTCAGTATGATGTTCCCAAGCAGGCATCCAAGTCCCGAGGGATGAGGGAAATGTTCGGAATGTTTGGGAGTTTAAATGTTGTGAGAACTTGTTTTCAGAGAACAATTAGGGAAGCCTTCCTTTAACTCCAAATGCTGGAAAAAAAGGTATTTTGTTTTTGGGGACCTTGAAATGAAAAATTCTTAATTTTATTCTTCTCTCAACTTGGGAAAATACTAAAAGGGACCAAACAGAAGATAATCAAACTTCAATCACCAATAATTTCTGAATATGTCATCTAGTGAAATACATCCCGTGTGGTTTTACTGATCTGGGAGGGAAAAAAAAAAAAAAAAAGACAATTTTCAATTGGAAAAAAAGTTTTCATGCTTGTGGCAATTATCTACAAAAAAAATCTCTGTGAAAGAGCATATTTTGTATTTTATCTCCTATAAAATTTCTATAAAGAAAGTTTTATAAGGCTTAATATTGTCAACATTTGCTTTGTTCTCTCTAGCTAGCCGGCTGTAACGTTCAGCAGTGATGGAGAACTGTACTTGTGGTAGACCCGTGGGGGTGCAGGGATTTGGAAGGCAAAGCTCCTCCTGTTGGAGCTGACAATCTGGTTGAAGAGACTAGATGTACATATTTAAAGGTAGCTAACACTATCTGGCAAAAGGTATAGGTACTGAAGTAACTGCTGTGTTAGAGTTACTGGGAGAGACATTTACTTAGGCTGATCAGTGAAGTATTCAGGGAGGTGAGCTTTGAGCTAAATGGACCTTAAGGAATAGATAAGGTGAGGTGGGTGTGGAACGACCGAGAGCTGGTGGTAAGATCAATGGACAGGGCATTTAAGGTGTCAGCACCCAGACACTCTGCCCAAGTCAACCAACAATATAAAGGTAACGTTTTAAAACATTAGTTCTTCGCACTAAGACATGTAATGACAGAGATACAATATTGAGCAGTATCCAGGAATGTTAGGCAGTTGTTAGCTAAGAGGCTTTATTTGGAGAAAATAATTAAAAATAAGGCAAAGCTTTGTTTTTGTTTTGTTTTAGTAGTAAAGTGAAACTGAGCTGGTCTTAAGGGTGAATTTAAAAGAAATTTGTGTTTATATTTGGTTAAGTAGAATGAGCACTGAACTCTAGGAGATAGGTTATCTAAGTTCTGTTCCTGACTCTGATACTACTTAATTGTGTATTGGAGTTTGGACAAGCCAATTAACTTTTTTCCTGTGACTCAGTTTTCTTGTCTGTATAATGAGGGACTTGAACCAGAAGATCCCTTAGGTTTTTCACTTTCTTAGGTTTTGACTCTAAAGTTTCTCGTGTCCTTGAAAATATTCTTGAAAAACTTGAAAAGAACTAGTTCTATGACTTCCATAATTAGGTAGGACAGAAAAGGTTTTTTTTGGTGTATAACACTGAATATACAGGATTTTATTTTTCATTTAGTACTGTTTTAAGAAAAGAACCTTAGGTATAATATAGAATATTAGATATTATCTATTTGCTAGTTATAGTTATTACTAGATATGTGGTGAAAACAAGTTTTTGGTTTGTGAGTACCCTAGAGAAGTTGAAATTAGAATACTAGGAGGTATAGTTTTTTAAAAAAAGGTTTTAGTAAAATATTTTTAATTTTGTAATAAATTATCCCCAAAATATGAAATCACTGCAAGAATATTGTTTATATTAGGCGAGCAAACATACAAACATATTTCATGAAAATATGCTAAAATCCCGCTACCCACCACTGAAAAAATGCCTGATTTTGTTCCCCATGTAAATATGTATAACCAAAATGAGATTTCATACATACTGCTTTGTAACCTAGTTTACTGAACTATGTATTATTAATGCCTTTCCACATCAGGAAATAAACATTTTCAGTAGTAGGTTTTTTCTAACTTTTTATTTTGAACACATTTTAGACCTACATAAAAACTTGCAAAAATAGTACAAACAGTTCTCCTACACATCTCACGCCTTTATCCCCTAATGTTACCATCTTACGTAGCCATAATACAATTATTAGGGACAGGAAATTAATATTGATACTAACTAAACTACAGAGCTTATTTTAATTGTACCAATTTTCCCACTAATGTCCTTTTTCTGTTCAAAGATCTTACCACACTACATTGAGTTATTTCTCCTTTGTCTCTTCCAGCCTGTAACAATGTTTCAGTTTCTCCATAGTCCCTTTCAGTTTGTAACAATGTTTTGGTCTTAACTTGTTTTTTATGACTTTGACTTGAAGAGTATTGAACAGTTATTTTTTTACAATGTTTCTTAATTTGGGTTTGATTTTTTCTCAGGATTGGAATGAAGTTATACATTTTGGCAAGAATAACAAAAATGGTACCATATTTTTCTCAGTGCATCATATTAAGGGATTCTTGAATCAATATTTCTTATTACTGGTTATACTTATCTTAGTCACTGGTTAACTTAGTATCTGCAAGGTTTCATTACTTAATAGTTACTATCTTTTCCCTTTGTAGTTAAGTATCTTCAGGGAGTTACTTTGAGACTATTTGGCATCATTTTAAATTGGTGTATTATGTCTTATGAGAGTTTTCTTCTTAATTGAAAAGTATTGACACTTGTTTATATTGTTTGTCTAAGTCAAACAATATAACATTGTTTAAAATAAAATGTGAAAATTCCTGGTCCCTTTCCCCAGTTCCTTCTCTCCAGGTAACCGCTGTAGACAGTTTGATGACTCTCCTTCCAGAACTTTATTCTTTGCTTAGGAAAGCATATATATAGACGTACATGTAAATATATTGAATTAGAAAACTCAAATGTATAGAAATTCTAAAAGTGTATATAAAGTAGTTTTCTTTTTCACAAAAATGAAATTATATTTAAAACGTGCTTTTTCCAATCTATAGTATTTTATGACATTCTGACTGCATAGAATGGTATAGGTGTACTTTTATTGATAGACATTTAGGTTGACTTTATTTTTTCACAGTTATAATTGGCATTATAGTGAACACACTGGAATATATATCTTTGCAGTTGTGCAAATATGGCTAAATGATAGATTCCACAATTTTTAAAACTAGTCCCCTATTGATGGACATTCAAGCTTTTCGTTTTTTGCTGTTATGAATAACTTGTATGTTAAATGTGTAGATTGAAAAGCTTTAAAATGATTTTCAGTAGATTCCATATCTATCTATACATATAGATTTTAACATATTTTATATAAAACTTTATACCTATACATATAGCTAGATACAGATAGAGTAAAAAAAGGTATGCAGTGAAAAATAAATCCATTCCAGGGCTCTTCCCACTCAACATTTTATTTTGAATCCTTTCAGAGATTTTCTATTCAAATGTAAGCATTTACAGTATATCTCCTTTTCTTCTACCTCCTCCCTTTATAAGTGGTAGCATACTGTATGCTCACTCTGTACCTTTTCTTTTTTATTTAACAGTATAACTTGAAGAATGTTCCATATCAGTACATACATGTGCCCTCCCCTTTTTATAATGGCTGCCTTGGATTTATGTACCATGATTTAGTCAACTCTTGTGGAACACTTAGGTTGTTTCCAGTCTTTTACTATTATGAAAAAATTGTCTACATTCTAATAGGTTGTGTAGGATTATCTCACTTGTCATTTTAATTTTCATTTCTTTACTGACTAATGATGTTGAGTATGTTTTCATGTGCAAATACGCCATCTGTAACAGTTTCTTTTGAAGAGCAGAAGGTTTTACTTTTGATGAGGTCCATTTTATCCATTTTTTTTCTTTTATGGTTAGTGCTTTTTGCGTTCTAAAAACTTTGGTATTCATTCATTTTGATCTCTCGTCAAATGCTGTAGTTTCTTAAAACAATTAAACTTAAGAGTATGGGGAATGCTTTGTCTGTACAGTCTCTGATAATAGAGTCACCTTTCACACCAAGACTTGGCCATTCCAGAAGGAAAGGGTAATTTTCATACACTACAGCTGCTCTCTCCCCGGCCCCCAAAATATCTATGGTATGTGTGGGCAAACATTTATTTCCAAGGCGTTTTTTTTGTTTTGTTTTTTGTTTTGTTTTTAATCATCCACTTTCCTTTTGTATTGGTGAAGGATAAAATAAGAATATATTATAAATCACTTTACTGGTGCCTGTAGATTTTTAAGAAGGAACTTGTAACAAAGTCTATTCATTTTTTTTTCTTTCAGTGGTGGGATCAGCAAGTTGATTTTCATACTACTTTCTTGCACCATTTGGCACAATTGGTGCCCGAAATTTATTTTGCTGAAATCGACCCAGACTTGGAAAAGCAGGAGGAGAGTATACAAACGTCAATATTCACTCCACTGGAATGGTACTTATTTGGAGAAGATCCAGATATTTGTTTAGAGAAATTAAAACATAGTGGAGCATTTCAACTCTGTGGCAAGGTTTTCAAAAGTGGAGAGACAACATATTCTTGTAGGTAAGAATTAGAAACTTACAGGATTGGTTATAATTACAGCCTTGGTATTTTGTACCTGTTTCATGATGTACCTTCTTGTTTTATTATTGTTTATAATATATTTTAATCCCACTTAATTAACTTTCTTTTATTATACACTTATAATCTGTTTTTGCTAGTATAGCTTGCTTTTGAATATGACTTAAACAGTTCTCTCAACTTTTTCTTTCTGTTCGTCAAAAGTATATTAAGTGATAGATTTTTGCCTTGTTTGTTATGTAGTCCACATACTCTTAAATTGTTGGGGCCAGGTGTATTTCAGAATTCTGAATACATCCCCAGTAGAGTCAGGACAGGATCCTAACGTCAAACACAGCATTTCTGTAAGAGATCTATGAATATTCACAGCAAGTGGTGTAAATGGTCTAGAATCTCATGTCACTTCAGGTCATTTTTTTGCCACCAAGTGAGATTTGGTGCCAAAGCATCGTGGGCCAATAGGGGCAGTTGGAATTTCGTTGGATAGAAGAGGCCAGTGGTAGGGAAACTGGAAGCAGCTTTAGGCTTTTTGCCCTTTGTGAGCACAGAAAACTTTTTTACTCCCTGCTCCTATCTGAAATGTTCAACTTTTAGATCTTAGCAGTACTTTTAGTTTTTTTTTAAAAAACTTTTATTTATTGTAAGTGTGTTTTTCCAGGACCCATCAGCTCCAAGTCAAGTAGTTGTTTCAATCTAGTTGTGGAGGGCGCAGCTGACAGTGGCCCATGAGGGGATCAAACCGGCAACCTTGTTGTTAAGAGCACCGCGCTCTAACCAACTGAGCTATCGGCCACCCCACTGTTAGTTTTTTTGTTTTTGTTTTTTCCTTTGTTAGAGGTAGTTGATTAGGATTGTGACTTTTTAGACTTTATAAGTACAGAGAATTGTTTTTTTGCTTCACTGTAATTCTAGGTTTGACTGCTTTATGTATAGGTAATAGTTTCTTAGAACATACTACCTTTCTTTATCTTATTCTTAGGAAAAAGTCAGCTTTTGTATTTTGTTTATCTTCTTAAATATTTTTCGCTGAAGTTCAATCAGTTTCAGCGAAAGCATAGTAGACATTTGTGGACGTCATTTCTCCAAAAGTGTCATGGAGACAGTTGTAATTGTCGAAACTGGGGGAATGGTACTGGCGTCTGGTGGGTAGAGGGCAGGGTTGCTGTTTAAACATCCTCCAGTGCACAGGACAGTCTCCTGTATGTCCCCAAAATAACTATCTCGTTCAAAATGTCAGTACTGCTGATGTGTAGAAATCCTGCTTTATGTAGGTCATAGATCATATATATTTTAGGCAATCTGTATTTCCTATTAACCTTTTAAAATTCATTTTTAAAACTTCCCAGTTCCATCTCTTCATCTCTTTTAAAAATAAATTAATTTTGTACTTTGCACTGATTTATAGCATGTCCTCAAATAATGTCATTTTGTTCAATGTCATTTCCTTGTACCGTTGACAAGAGACTGTAGGAGCTTAATTCTTGTTTACGTCAATCAGCCTGTGGTGAAATAGGTTTCGTTACATGTTGTTTCAGTTAAAGTCACAGCACCTATAAACAACATTAAGTGAGGATTTAACAGTATATTGTTCTTAATGTTTCCCTGAAAATGTTAAATAAACTAGTACATTTTAAAGGTTGTTATTAGGGAAGAGATTAGGAGAGACTGAATTTCATTCATTCAATAAATATTAATTGAATACCTATCATGTAACAGGTATTACTCTAGGTGCTTGGGACATATCAGTATATAAAATAAATAGAAATCCCTGCCCTTATGATGCTTACATTTTAATGAATTTT
The DNA here is from genome assembly GCF_004115265.2 of Rhinolophus ferrumequinum. Classification (NCBI taxonomy): domain Eukaryota; kingdom Metazoa; phylum Chordata; class Mammalia; order Chiroptera; family Rhinolophidae; genus Rhinolophus; species Rhinolophus ferrumequinum. Next base: position 62,634,937 of record NC_046289.1, read on the forward strand.
GTCTTTAAACTTTACTTAGCAGTGTTTGTAAAATGTATTTATGACAGGAATAGGGTAAGATGATGGAAGATAATAAAAAAAGTTCACTGTTTTTCACAAAACTAATTTTGAATTGTAATTTAACAGTTTGAAACCATGTGCAGTCTCAGAGTAATGAGGATGATTTAAGAAACAACCAAATATCCAAATAATATACATTCAAATATGGCTAAAATGAGGCTAAGATTATTTAGAATTCAGTTTTTGAAGCATTTTCATACTTAGTTTGTTCACCATACAGAAAACTCATTTATCTTATATTGTAGTTATACCTTAAGCATCAGTAATAAGTAATAAATTTTGGTATCTAATTTTTAATCTTTTTCAGGGACTGTGCAATTGATCCAACATGTGTACTCTGTATGGACTGCTTCCAGAGTAGTGTTCATAAAAATCATCGTTACAAGGTATGAAAATAGAGCCATAAAATATCTAGATTAGTAGGAAATCTGCCATCTAGTTGAAATTCCTGGCAAGTACTTGAATTCCTGCTGTAACAGCTCTGTTATGTGAACCTTTAGCTCTGGTTAAACATATCATGTAATAGGACATCTGCTACATCAAGAAGTAGCTCCTTACAATTTGTTTGTGAGATATATCATTTTTATACAAAGGATTGTATAAAGCATATACACAGCATACAGAATAACTATAAAGTGAACACCCTGCTTCCACTGGGTTACACCCAGTGTAACCACTGCTTAGGTCAAGAAATAAGACTTTGTCAGCTCCGCGGGGCCTCACACTTGTCTACTCTGAATCAAGTCCTCCTCGCACTCCGCTTGATAACCTCTCTCCTATGTTTTGTGATAACAATGGCTCCTTGATTTCCCTTTGAGCTTATCACTGAAATCATATTGAATAGTTTTATCTGGTTTTGAACTTTATGTAGGTGGAGTCATACTGTATCTTTCTTTGTTGTTAACTGCTTTCACGTACCATTATGAATATAGCTGTAGCTTGTCCAGTGGCCTTACAGTGTTCAATAATCCATATTGTCTCTATTTTTTGTGCTTGTACATGGATATATAGATTGTTGCAAATTGGGGCTCTTAAGAACAATTCTGCTATAAGCATTCTTGTGTATTTTGATACACATGTACAGAATTTTCACGGGGGTATATATCTGGAACAGAACTGCTGAGTTCTCGTGTATGTGCATCTTTAGTCATGGTAGATAGATAATGTCAGACTGTTTTCCAAAGTGATTATACCAATGTATAGGCTCTCCAGCAGGATAGGAGAGTTCCTGTTGCCCCACATGCTTGCAATATTTAGTGTTGTCAGTCTTTTCAATTTTAGCCAATCTGGTGGTTATATAATAGTATCACACTGTGGTCTTAATTTAATTTTCCTAATTACTTATGAGGTGAGGGCTATTTCCTTTCCTGTTATATTTTTAGGCAACCTTGTTATTTTGAGCTGAAATGTATTTCTCAAATAATAGTATTGGTTCTGTACTGTGGGCTGAGATAGATATAATAATTGATGTTTCTCTTTGTACATATAAATGCCTAAAGTTTTGTATAAATGTCTTGAAGTTATGTAGACTATATGTGCCATAGAGTTGAAAGTGCTGTTCGTGTTTTTGCTGGCTTCAACATTATTGCGTTCATCTCAGGAAGTAATGGGCTCTAGGTTATAGGTGTTGTTATTTTTATACACAAGGAAAAACAGATTGAGGAGCCTATGATACAGTGTGGTTAAAATGTTTTCCAAGAAATCACTGATGGAATTTACAAATTTGATCTTTGGTTATATTCCATATTTCCCAATCATCTCCATTAATTATAGTTTTTCTTATGCTGGAGAATTCAAGAAAGAATGCCAGAAGTAGAGACAGGAGGAAATTGTTAATTTCTTCTCATTTTTACTCTGGGAGACTAGTGGGGAGAGATGCTGAAGGCTCAAGACCAGAGTTTTCCAGTACCTCAGATTTAAAAACTCCTAAGCCAATGCTTCCCAAGCTTTGGGATTTTGTGGGCCAGAACATTTCAGAAAACTTAGGAATTTCAAATTTTTATTTGGCCAAGTAAGTTTGATTTTAATTTTTAAAAGGGCATATGACAGCAACCAAAAAATACCTGCCATCTCTCATCAGTTTATAAAGTAAGAGAAATTTTAATTCCAAGAAAGTAAGACAATCTCAGAATAAAGAGCAGTCCTTTAAACTGCATACCTGTACTTCTGTGAAAGAGCTCACTACATTCCTTGCTTTTCTGATGTTTCTGTGGACTGGTAAAAACTTGTCTGTTAATTTTTGGGAACCTCTTCATTAAACTACCTTCACATCTTTAAAGGTTGCCAGTCTACATCGCCATCACAAAGCACTCTTTTGTGGAGCACCCTTAGGTTTACCATCTTTGGGTTTTTGCAGAGCTCTTCTTGGTGCTTACATAGCTTATTCAGGAATCTTTGAGACATCAGAAAGATGGCCTAGTGTATGACTAATAAATTATGTTTACAAGCTTAAAAAAATACTACCCAGGGCAGCTGGATGGCTCAGTTGGTTAGAGCGCAAGCTCTGAACAACAGGGTTGCTGGTTCGAGTCCCGCATGGGCCAGTGAGCTGCACCCTACACAACTAGATTGAAGACAATGAGCTGCTGCTGAGCTTCCGGAGGGTGGCCGGATGGCTCAGTTGGTTAGAGCGTGAGCTCTCAACACAACAAGATTGCTTGTTCAATTCCCTCATGAGATGGTGGGCTGCACCCCCTGCAACTGAAAGATTGAAAACAGCAACTGGACTTGGAGCCAAGCTGTGCCCTCCACAACTAGACTGAAGAACAATTACATGGAGCTGATGGGCCCTGGAGAAACACACTGTTTCCCAATATTCCCCAATAGAATTAAAAAAAAAATACTACCCATCAAAAGTGAGTGTGAAGTTAGAAAAGAACATTTTTGGTGGAAGAATTCATTAATAGAATCTTTCTGGAATACCTGTAGTGTGGGGAAATTTTTAAAGAAAAGCGACAGAATGACTAATAAACACAATTCAGGTGAGTAGTAACCTTTAGGGCAGGTGAAAGGATGGAACTCTGGATGATCACTCAGGGAGCCTCAGCAATATTAGTACGTATTCTCTTGGGTTGGATGCTGGGTTCATGAGTATTCCTTTCATTGTTACATTTTATAACTTACCTATACATTGTTTGTATTCTTTTGTATAGTAAAACAGTTCATAAAAGAAAAAAAATGAAACCATTAAGAAAAAAAAGGTTGGAGGAGATAAGGGATATGTGTTGCTCCAGAGAAGGGGTAGAAAAATGTAAAGACTAATGATCAGGCAGACCCACAATCAGATAGTATGTGAACAAAGGACCAATTAAACTTTTAGTGACAGAATAGCCCAAAATGATTTTTGCGAACAAGAAAATAAGCAAGACAAAATTGTGAGTTGTGTGTTCTGCTGGTGACCTTTCTTCATGATCTCCAGCTTTTCAGTGGTTTGCCCCTTATTAAAAGAAAGCCTACAATAGCATAAATAAGGTCTGAGGATCTAATGTACAAAATGGTGATTATAGTTGATAACACTGTACATATTACATAATTTAAATTTGCAAAGAGAGTAGAACTTTAATGTTCTCACACAAGCAAAAAGGTAAATATGAAAACCCATAGTACAGTACTACCTTAAAAAGCGACCTACAGTAAACCTCTGCATTTTTCTCTTCAAAATAAACAAAATACCCACTGTTAAAGGCAAGGTTTTTTAAAATTAAATTTATTGTGGTGACATTGTTTAGTAAAATTATGTAGGTTTCAAGTGTACAATTCTCTAACACATCATCTGTGTATGACATTGTGTGCTCACCACCCAGAGTCAGTTCTCCTTCCATCACCGTATATTTGACCCCCTTTACTCTTCTCTACCCTCTTCCCCCCTTACCGTTTGGTAACCTCTGAACTGTTGTCTATACCTATGAGTTTTTGTTTGTTTATTTGTCTTATTCATTTGTTGTTTTCAGTTTTATATCCCACATATGAGTGAAGTCATATGGTTCTTGATTTTTTTTCTGTCTGACTTACCTTGCTTAGCATGATAATCTCAAGATCTATCCATGTTGTCACAAATGGCAATATTTCATCTTTATTTATGGCTGAGTAACATTCCATTGTATATACTATGTACCACATCTTTATCCAATCATCTATCGAAGGACACTGTGGTTGCTTTCATGTCTTGGCATTGCTTTCCTATATACTAACAATGAAATTTCAGAAAAAAAAATGAAAAAAAAAATTCCTTTTGCAATTGCAACAAAAAGAATGACATACCTAGGAATAAACTTAACAGAGGATGTGAAGGACCTATACACTGAAAACTGTAAGACATTATTAAAAGAAATTGAAGAAGACACAAAGAAATGGAAAGATATTCCGTGTTCATGGATTGGAAGAATCAGCATAGTTAAAATGTACATACTACCCAAAGCAATATACAGATTTAATGCAATCCCCATCAAAATACCAATGGCATTTTTAAAAAGAAATAGAACCAAAAATCATCAGATTTGTATGGAATCACAAAAGACCCCGAATAGCCAAAGCCATCCTGACAAAAAACAAGGCTGGAGGTATCACTCCCTGTCTTCAATTTATACCACAAAGGTAAGATTATTTTTAACATAGATAAATGTTTCTTTTATGTTGTTAAGTGAGAAAAGTGAATTACAAAAGCAGTATATTCATACAACCATATCCTCTAATCAGAAAAAATGAAGTTTTCAAATGAAGTTCATAGAGTTGTAAAAGAAAGAAAAAATGCTCGTTACACTTTTAATTGGAAAAAGCAAGATATAAAATTATGCATTCAATTTTTAATGTTTCTTTTATAACATATTGAGTATATAATATGTAACCATAATTTATTTTAACTGTTTACCTATTATTGGGGAATTTATTTGGGTTTCAGGGGTTTTTTTGTTTTTTGTTTTTGTTTTTAACGGTAAGAAGTGTTGCTATAAGCATCTTTATGTGTAAATCACTTTTTCATATGTAGAATTATTTCCTCAGGATAAGGTTCTCAGAAGTGGAATTCTGGATTTAAAAACACAGACCTTTGAGAGATAGAAAGATATGCCATAGACTGGGTGAAATTCTTTTGTGAAATATGTATCTTATAAAAGACTGGTATCCAAAATACACATAAGGAACTCTTAAAACTCAACAATAAGAAAATGAGTATGGGCAAAAGATCTAAAACTGGCACTTCACCAGGAAGATATATAAATGGCCAATAAGTACTTGAAAAGATGCTCATCATTATATTTCATTAGGGAGTTTCAAATTAAAATGAGGTACCACTACACACTTATTAGAATGGCCAGAATCCAAAACACTGACAGCACCAAATGCTGCTGAGGATGTGGAGCAGCAGGAACTCTTATTTACTGCTGCTGGGAATGCAAAATGGTCCAGCCACTTTGGAAGACAGGTTGGCAGTTTCTTCCAGAAATAAGCATACTGTAAACATAAAATCCAGCAGTCGTGCTCCTTGGTATTTACCTAAGTGAACTGAAAACTTATGTCCATATAAAAAACTGCATGAGAATGTTTATAGCAACTTCATTCATATTTGCCAAAACTTAGAAGCAGCTGTGATGTCCATCGATAGGTGAATGGATAAACTTTGGTATACCAATGCAATGGAATAATATTCAGCAATAAAAAGAAATGAGCTACCAAACCACAAAAAGACACAGCGGAACCTTACATACATACTGCAAAGTGAAAGAAGCCATTGTGAAAAGGCTTTATACTCTTATTTCAGTTCTATGACATTCGGGAAAAGGCAACGCTATGGGAGCAGTAAGATCAGTGGTTGCCAGGGGCTGGAGGAAAGTGTGTGGGTGGGGCAGTGAATAGGTGGAGCACACAGGACTTTCAGGGCAGTGAAACTATCCTGTAGTGGTGTGTAGATATCATAATACATTTGTTAAAACCCCAAGATGTACAATACAAAGAGAACTTGGATGCAAATGATGTACTTTAGTTAATAATAATGTATCAACATTGACTTCTCAATTGTAACAAATGTACCACTAATACAAATGTATCAACATTGACTCCTCAGTTGTAACAAATGTACCACTAACAAAAATGTATCAACATTGACTCCTCAGTTGTAACAAATGTACCACTAATAAAAATGTATCAACATTGACTCCTCAATTGTAACAAATGTACCACACTAATGTAAGATGTTGATAATATGGGAAACGCTGTAGGGTGGAGGGAAGAAAGGTTATACTGGTAAATGAACTTGGTATTTTCTGCTCAATTTTTCTTTAAACAAACTTCTCTGAAAAAACCAAGTCAATTAATTTTTTAAAATGTACTTTTTAAAGGTTGTTAGTGCATTTTGCCACATTGCTTTAAGAAAAAATTGTATCAAATTACTACCACCAGCAGTGGAGAAACCTGCAGAATCTGCTGAAACCTTTTAACAGACGTTAACTGAAACCTTTCAATTGAACCTGACTTTTAAAATAATTTTCCATCACCATTGAAATGGATTTTTTGGATTGTTCTTAATGTTGTTTGTCTTTGCTTGTTTTGGTGGTGAATATGGAATACCCTTGCATTGCGACTTAACTTTGCCATCTTCCTGGATAATAGGATCAAGGTCTTTGATTTGATGAATAGAGTAAATTCTAAGAAGCCAAGATCAGAATAATATAACTTTGATCAAATAGAACCAAAATAGTGGCTGAGTTCACCTAATTAGGATCTTCTTGTATCTTGGAAGCTAATACTAGTCTGGCTTGTAACCTTGATACTCTTATTGAACACATTCTAGAGTCAATTAGAATAAATCTGGAGAAGAAAACAAAGCCCACTAACAGTCTTCTTTCTTGTGTATGTATCTTCATTTACTAAATTGCAATGATATATTTATATTTATGTGTCCTTCATCCCTATCTGACTGTAAGCTCTCCAGGACAGGTCCACGGCTCATATTTTATGCCTCCTATGTCTATCATAGTACCTGGGACATAAAGGCTTTCAACAAATGTTTGTTGAAGTGTTAGGATCAAAAGGGCTAAGTCAAAGGCCGAGCTGATATCTAAGATTTAATTATAAAAATAGCTATCCAGGTCTATTTTTACACCGGCCTGCTATAATCTTACATGATGAGAATTTATATACATATGTGGTCTTTGAAATACAACAGCGTTAAAAATGTTTATTTGGCTAAGCAATATAATAAAACTTACCTTTTACAAAATTCAAATAATAGCCGAATAAAAATTATAGTTGCCTCTCTGCCTCATTGTACTTTCTTTGTTAACTAAACACACTTTAGTGTACATTCGTATAACTTTCTTTAGGTATTTACAAACATGCACACACAAATATGTTTAGAAGAGGGTGTGTGTGTGTATAAATGGAGTCCTGCGGTATATTTTGTGCGACTTGTTTTTAACTTAACAGTATATCATAGGGATAATTCTTTGTTGATTCATGTAGTAACTCTCTTGCCTTATTTAATTGTTGCATATATTCCTTTGTGGGAATATATCATTATATTTAACTCATCCCCTTTTTCTAGACAATTATAGATCAACAAATGTTGAAATATATACATATCTTTGTTTTAACCAGTGTAAATATTCAAGAATGCCTGAGAGTCTTAGAGGTAGATTTTCTGGATTGAATAGAATGTGTATTTAAAATTTTGATAGATTTTTGCCACATGTTGTTCTTGAATTGCCGTGCCAATTTACATTCCCATTGAAAGGATATGAGAATGTTCTTTCTCCATACCTGTCCACAAACTTTATTTAATCAGTATTTTTACTTTTTGTCAGTGTCTTAGTCAAATAGATTTTACATTATAAAATAATCTTATTTTAATTTGCATTTCTATTATTACTAGCATTAGCTTTTTATATTTTAATTGTATGTTTAATTTCTTCTGTGTAATGCCTGTTTCTATCCTTTACTTGTTTTTCTATTGTCTTACTACAATGTTATATACTTTGTAAATATTTTTCTCTTAGTATGCCTGTCTTTTAAGAATTTTTATTTTTAAGTCAGATTTATTGAGATATAATTTATATACAACAAAACCTACCCTTTTATGTGTACAGTTTCTTGAGGTTTCTCAAACATACATAGTGCAGTAACGACTACCACAATCAAGATATAAAACTATAAAATATTTACATCATCCCTAAAAGTTCTCTAGTGCTCTTTGCTGTCAGTCTCTTGCCCCCTGACCCCCAGCTCCTAGCAATCGCTGATCTGTTCTCTGTCCCTGTAGTTTGTTTTGCCTTTTCATAATGGCATATAAATGAATTATATAGTATGCAGTGTTTCCTGTCTGGCTTTTTTCACTTAGTCTAATGCCTTTGAGATCCTCTCACGTGTCAGCAGTTTGTTCCTTTTTATTGCTGAGTAGTATGCTATTGTATGGTTATGCTATAATTTATTATCCATCAGATGATTGAACATTTGGGTTGTTTCTAGCTTTTAAATAAAGCTGCTGTAAGCATTGAAATACAATTCTTTGTATAGGCATGTTTCATTTCTCCTGGGTAACCTAAGAGTAGGATAGCTAGACGATAAGTTAAGTGTATGTTTGACTTTATAACATCTGTTTTCTGCCTTTTTAACTTGATTGATGCTATTATTTATCTTACCAATATTTAAAATTTATATGTTTTTAAATATACCAGATATTTTTTGTGTGTGTGTGCTTCTGGATTTTTTACCTTGTTTCCATGGCATTCCCTGTTCTAATTCATGCTTTTACTTTCTTTTGATACAGCTATATTTTTAGTAATTATGGATGAGTCTAGCATGCTTCAGTTTAATATATATATATATACATACACATATGTATATATGATACATACATATATGAAGGAAGAAAAATTGATTTGTATATTCTAATTTCTTTTGGTACTTTTCTAGTGGTTACCTCTGAATTAATAATTTTTTATAGTGCCCTTAGTTTCTTTGTATCTCCTTACTTTATTTTTATTATCTAGTCTGTCAGTTGTAAATGGTATCTTTGACTCTCCTGTTATCTATGTAATAGTTGATGATCTTATATTACTTTCTCTTTCCCTCCTCTCATTTTTCAGTTATAGTCTTTTTGATTATCAGATCATATAATGTTCACATTCTTCTAGTCATGTCCTCACCCTGGATTTACTCCACAATTAAATATACAAAATGTTCACCAGCTGTCCATGTTCTGAAGTTTCCCGTCTCACCTCTGTCAGATGCTTATCCTCTGGGGGTCGGTAAACTGCAGTTTGTGGGTCAAATCGGGCTCACTGCCTGTTTTGTATGTCCTACAAGCTAAGCATGGATTTTACATTTTTAGATAGTTGGAATAAAAGATAAGAAAAATAATATTTTAATGATACGTGAAAATTATATGAAATTAAAAAATTTCTTGCCCATAAATAAAGTTTTATTGGAACATAGCCATGCATATTCATTTATTTATTGTCTATGGCTGCTTCTGCACTACAACAGAATTGAGCAATTCAACAGATATTTATGACCTGTAAAGCCTAAAATATTTACTATCTGTTCCTTTATACAGAAAGTTTGCTGATCTCTGCTCAAGTAGATTCCTTAGGAAGGACGCATGTATACATTGTTCCCTAAGTTATGACATGTTCAGAATTGTATTTTTTATAGCTTGGCTGGAGATAATATCCTTGATTTGCATTTTCTTCCTTTGAAAACCCTGCTCTGCTGTTGTCTTGTTTCACATGTTGTGATTGAGAAGTCTGATGTCAGTCTGATTTTCTTGCTGTTATGTTTCATTTCCTCTTTTTGCCTGAAGGAAGGCCTCAGGACTTTTATCTTTGAAGTCTAATAGTGTTAGTAGGATATATTTCCGAGTTGATCATACTGGGTGAGTTTTTTTCTGAGTTACTCCTGGGCCCTTTTAGTCTATATATTTAGTTCTTTTTTTACGGCAAGTTTGATTAGATTGCAGTTTTAAATATGAGCTCTGTTCCATTGGGTTTTTTGTGTTGTTTTGTTTTGTGACTCTAGTTGTAATTATGTTGCCTGTCTTATTCCTATCTTCTATTTCAACCACGTTTCCTCTGACTTTGTATTTCTTTACTTCATCTCTTGATTGTTTTCCTGCTTTGTTTCAATGCTATTTATTAACTTTTCATTTAAGTCTATTATCTTGGATACCTTGTCATTTAGAATTTCTGATATGATTTTCTTGTTTTCTGATATTTTCCCTGAGTTCAATCAAATCTCATTTTACTTAACCTGGTTATTTTTGTCCAATTCTATTCTTAGTTTCTGTATTTCTGATTAAAGGTGTTTTAATCTGATTAAGAGTTATTATATCTGCAAATGCTTATTTGAAGATACGTAATTTTGTTTGGAGCATTATGTTTCCTTTAGCTTCATGATTGGGTTTTGGCTCTTATTTGCGTATTTTGCCTTTTTTGATAATGGTTTTGTATAGATATGGTCTATTTTTTCTATTCTTTTTCATTTCATGGACAGGGTTCACATATGCCCGTCTTCTGTCAGTTTTGCCCTCTTCTGTGAAATTTTTTAATAGCTGGAAGTGGTTGTGGTGCGATGAGGGGAGGGTTTGGCATGTGTTGTTTTTCTCATTTCTATAGAATCCTTACTTGTCCCTTCCTCCTTTTTCATTTACTACCACATCTTTGAGGGCTTGTCACCTTTTAAAATGTATAAAATATTTTTTTTCAAAAGCAGTGCTTCTCTGAGGTTGCCACTTCTGGCCCTGCTTACTTTTGATCTCTTTCCCTGTGAACCATCAAGTCCCAACCTGTGTTCAGTATTTCTCCCTTGGCATTTGGCTTTCTCTTTTTGGGTGTAATTTTGTCTCTGCTTCACTGAAGCCTTCTGAACCCATCTGCTCTCTTTCATGGATTCTCTTAAGCTTCCTTCTCTAGTTGTCTGCATCCACAGACTTTAATTGATAGTGGATTGCAGTGGGAACTCTGACAGAAGTCATTTGAAGGTTGTGGTATTTATTGTTTCCTAGTAATGCTGCAAACTTGGATCATTGTGTGGCTTTATTGCTTTTCTCGTTCGTTTTATGTTTTGGATGGGGAAGTTTTGCAGAAGATTCAAAATCAGGCCATTGTCATTTTCCACCTCAATTAGTATATCTTAGATCTTTTTTTCTTTTTTTTTTTTGCAAGAACCCTCAAAGGAAAAATGTTGTAAATAGTTTTTATTGTTGTAGAGTGTCAAATAGATGAAAATATTTTATACATTTCTTAAGTACTACATAATTGTAATGATTTTTAAAAGTCTGTTTAATCAGAAAATCTCATTACTCAGGCATTCTGGGTATTGCATAGAATATTTTTTGTACATTTCATAATTTATTGGTCTCCATTTGTACAAAAATTTTAAAGCTATTATTTAAAAATGAGAGTTTCAAAATTTTATCAATTTTGAAAGTCCATTTTTGTTGTGATTAACTATTAAGCATTTTTGTTTTGTTAACTAACCAAAATAGTTTTTGATATGTGCAGTTTCTGTTACATTAAAGGCAATTAATATTGAAGTATTGGGGAGCGTTTACTGTTCGAGTCATCATTATCATTCTTCCTTGCTTTCTAATATGTTTTGAAATTAAGCCAAACTCATTTATTATTTATTAGATGCATACTTCTACTGGAGGAGGATTTTGTGACTGTGGAGACACAGAGGCATGGAAAACTGGCCCTTTTTGTTTAAATCACGAACCTGGAAGAGCAGGGACTACAAAAGAGGTAAGAATATTAGTTTTTAAAAATTGCTAACTATTTTAAGCTTGATGAAATTAGATAGAAATAAATGTTATGTGTATGGGTTATACTGAATTCCATCAAGAATCCTGATTTTTATGTTCTAATGTTTAAATGTAAGTACTTTTATTACAATCTATAGAAGTTAAGGATTTGATAATAATGTTCTTTATTTCTCTAAAGGAGGAATGAATTCACAATGAAAAGATGAACTCAGAATACTTTTTGTTAAACAGTCCATTTGAGAAGAGTAATATATATATATATATATATATATATATATATATATATATATGCCTAAAAGAGCAAATGATAGTGATTATTGATAGAAGCAGAATGTAATAAATTGGAAAACATTAGAATTGACACATAAATTTAATAATTGCTTTTCTTAAAAAAAAAGGCAACAAATTGATTATCCACTGTACATCCTAATGAAGAAAAAATAGTAAGCAAGCCCCAATATATTAGGTTGATGCAAAAGTAATTGCGGTTTAAAAGGTTAAAAATAATTGGAAAAACCGCAATTACTTTTGCACCTACCTAATAGATAATTGGGAGAATGGAGAAATAAGCATACATACAGAAGGAATTAAAGGATTATAAAAGACTCTTTATATAACTTTGTGCAAATACATTTAAAAATAGATTCTTTTATCAAACAGTATGAAGTACCATACAGTTTATTCAAAAGACAGAAAACTTGAACAATCAGTAACCATTGAAGAAATTCAGAAAATTATCACAAGAAAGTACTTCCTAAAAAATGCCATGTTCAATAGTTTCACAGAGGAATTCTTTTAAAAAACTTCAAGGAATAGAGAGTCTTTAAACTGTTCCAGAGAGCCTATAGCAGTGAACACCCCTAGGGCCCAGATTTTGATTTCTTAAGTAGCATTCCCCACTAAAAGAAATCAGGGATTATCATAAAAATGCCAGATTCCAGATCTGAGTCAGGGAACAGGTAAGCTTATAAAGATGGGTTTGTGTCAGAAGGACCTACCATGTTTCCCTGAAAATAAGACCTAGCCGGACCATCAACTCTAATGCATCTTTTGGATAAAAAATTAATATAAGACCCAGTATTATATTATGTTATATTTTATCATATCATATCATAACATCATATTATATTATAAGACCCGGTCTTATGGTAAAATAAGACCGGGTCTTATATTAATTTTTGCTCCAAAAGATGCATTAGAGCTGATTGTCCAGCTAGGTCTTATTTTCGGGGAAACATGGTAAATAAATGAAGTTTGTTGCCATTATATTGTGGTTATTATATCAATTCTTTATTCTAAAAATTGGTAATGAAAGGGAATAAACTAAGCATTTAGTCTGTCTTTTCAGTAGGAATTGTGTTTCATGATGAACAAGTCTTTCCAGTTCCAGAGGTAAAGCTCTTCTTTCTAGATGAATGCTAGCTAATAGAGAAGGGATAATAGAATTAGAAAAATCAACGTTTTGCAAACCCTAAGGAAATACGTGATTTAGACAAGGATCATTAATGGATGGTAAAACCATTAAGAGTTGAGTTGATAGGAACAATATTCACATGGTTCTAAATTGTCATCTCATAGATTACTTTAGTCATAAGGGGAAAAAAACCCCGAAACTTTACAGTGGAGGTATCATACTGTCATTACCTGAAACCAATCATTAATACTAGCATTATTACTAATAGTGGGGTGATGTGGCATAATGAGTTCATACGATGTAAAATGAAGTACATAGTTTAACATCTGAAAATCAGTTAATGTAATACAACATATAAATAGAACTTTAAAAAACCTGTGTGATCATCACAATAGATGCAGCAAGAGCATTTAACTAAATTCACACTTTCATAATAAAAAGACTTAACAAATTTATAATAGAAGGGAACTTCCTTAACCTGATAGAGGGCATCTATGAAAAACTCATAGGTATAATTATACTGGACACTTTTCCCTTAAGATCAGGAATAAGACAAAGATTATGCTCTTGCCACATCTATTCAGTATCGTACTGGAGGGTTCTAGTCAGGGCAGTTAGGCAAGAAAAAGAAATAAAAGGTATCCAGATTGGAAAAGAAGTAAAACTAGCTCCATTTGCAAATGACATGATTTTGTATATAGAAAATCCTAAGGAGTCCACTAACATATTATTAGAACTAATAAACAATTTCAGCAAGATTATAGGATACAAAATAATTATTCAAAAATTACTTGTATTTCTGTACATTGTAATGAACAATCTGAAGATGAAATTAAGGAAGAAATTCTATTTACTATAGTGCAAGAAAATAAATTATTTAGGAATAAATTTAACAAAAGTATAAAATTTATATTCTGGAAACTAAAATATTGTTGAAAGAAGTTAAGGAAGATCTAAATAAATAGAAAAACATCTCATGTTTCTGGATCAGAAGAGTTATTATTATTAATATGGCAGCCCATTGTGTTTTTTTCCAACACCACCAAGAAATTAATTCAATTCTTCAACAACACTGACAAGGTGTCCCACAAATTTATACTGAGTTTCTACTGGATTTTTTTTGTCTTGAAGAGCTACTGTGTATTTTTTCCTGTTAACTCCTTTGTTTAGACAGCTTACTGAGATACAACTTGTGTACCATATAAAAAATTCATCCATTTAAAGTGTACAATTCAGTGCTTTTTCAGTGTATTCACAGAGTTGTACAACTATCACCACAATCAATTAGAACATTTTCATCACCCCCAAAGAAACCCTATATCCATTTGTAGTCACTCTTCATTTCTTCCAAACTCCCCAGCCTTAGGCAACCACTAATCTAATTTCCGTTTCTATAGATTTGCCTATTCTGGACATTTTATGTAAATGAGATCATACAATACATGGTCTTTTGTGATTGGATTCTTTCACCTCACATAATAATGTTTTCAGGGTTCATCCATTTTGTAGCATGTACTTCATTCCTTTCCATAGCCAAATAACATTCCATTGTATAGATATACACCACATTTTATTTATCCATGTATCAGTTGATGGACATTTGGGTTGTTTCCACTTTGGGGCTATTATGAATAATGCTGCTATGAACATTTGTGTATAAGTTTTTGTGTGGACATATGCTTTTCTCTTGGATAGATACCTAGGAGTGGAATGGCGGGGTCATATGGTAACTATGCTTAATATTTTGAGCATCTGTTAGACTGTTTTCCAAATTAGCTGCACATTTTATACATCCACCAGCAGTGTATAAGGGTTCAGATTTCTCCATATCTTGGCCAATACTTGTTATTGTCTGCTTTTTTCAGTATAGTCACCCTAGCAGGTGTGAAGAGGTTTTGATCTCCATTTCTGTAATGGCTTATGATATAGAGCATTCGGGTGTATTTTTTTTTTAGCTGATTGGTTTAAACAAGTCTTTTATTAAGAAGGTTGTGTTCTGTAATGAAAAGAACTGTTTTTATGGGAATCAAAATACCCAAGTTTTAGTCTTGCTTCTATTTATAGGCACTTTGACCTTGGATAGGTTCCTTGATCCTTTAAATGTTATTAATTCTCTGCCTTTTTTACAGGCTTTGAAGATCAGTTGAAATAAATTATGAGAAGATTTTTGAAAGCTATAAGGGATAACCAATAGTTCTCTGATATTATCACTATTAGGCTACTCAGAAAGGCAGGGAACATTCATAGGGCGAGCATCACTAAAAGGGGGGGGCCCATGGTTCTGCCTCCTTTCCTTTCTGTTATCTGTAGCACCCACTTGGCCACAAGGAGTAAAACTAAACTAACATGAATAGCAACCCTCTTGAGGTCAACTTGTTTCATTCCTGGAGAATGGTGTAATGAATTCATTAAAAATAATTATAAATTAATAACATTATCATCCTTATCCATTTATTTGTATACAATGTTCTTTACTTTTTTACAGAATTTACGTTGTCCATTGAATGAAGAAGTAATTGCCCAAGCCAGGAAAATATTCCCTTCATTGATAAAATACATTGTAGAAATGACTATATGGGAAGAGGAAAAAGAATTGCCTCCTGAGCTCCAGATAAGGTAGGGAAATGTTTCAAAAGGTAGAACTGGTTATTTATATTGTAAAATAAGTTTTGGAAAACATGTTTTTGTTATTTATTGTTTAATTTATTATCATTATGAGATTTGCTAGAGAATTATCCCTTGGGAATACTTCCAAAATGTCCATTTTCATGAAATCCTCTGCCAGGCACTATACAGAAGTTAAGCCAATAGAAGAAGAGTTTTTAAGGAAAAAAACAAAACATTTTTGGGGTCTTGTTCTAAATGACTTATAAGGGCCTAGCAGCCACATATCCCAGCAGGGAAATAAATTGCCCGTTCAATACTGGCCTGGACCAACTTCCAGTTTCCCCAAGAGGTTTGTGAACAAAGGTAGGGATTTTGGAACAGTGTGACTTTAGCCCAGGTTTTTATGATCAAAAAAGTTTGATGGCGGGAATGGCTAGATTGTCCTTTGCCTGTGCTATGGTATCTAGAATTATTTCAGTTGTAGGTATTTAACACTTTGAAGTTCCAAACTAGCAACTCCTAATAGCCATAAATAAATCTTTCAGTAACAGTAGTATTTGCTCTTAACTTACAAATGCAAAAGGGAATTCCACCTGATACTAGAGTTCGGGCCTTGTGGGAATTTTTTTATCTGTGTAATCTTAAGAAGTTCACAAAATTGCATCACAAATCTAAATACCATTCTTCTTTGAGTTTACTGGGTTTTTGGTTTTATTTTAGGAGGGGAGAGAATTAAGAATTTCAGTTTATAAAGGCATTAAATGGATTGCTTAATACATTGTTTTTTTGACTCTTACTGGGCCATAAACTGCTTGGGGAAATAAAGATCATCAGTGATTGTGTCCACAAAGGTTTTGATTTCAAATACATGATAATGTCATTTAAACCATTTAAGAAACTTTGTTTTGGTAAACGTAATACTAGTTAGCAACCTGCCTGCCTGAAGAGGGAGACTTGCTCGAGTGCGCATATGGAGACAGCACTGGACTTGAGGTTCCCACATCTGACTTCTAGTCCTTCTCACTGCTTATTGGCAGTGTGACCCTGGAGCGTCTTTTTGAGCTTCCATATCCTAAGCTATACAGAGGCTGAGAAAATCTGCCTCTTGGAGTTATGAGGATCAATAATTGAGTGTATTGTAAAAGCATATCGTAAACTGTTTAAAACTGATAATAACATCTAAATCTGTGTAGCCCATGACAGCTGTTTTCACATATTTTATGAGATCCTTACAGCACTCTCAAAGGTAGATATTATACTCGTCTTAGAGATGGAAGAGACACGTCATCTCAACAAATTTAAAAGCTACCCATCTATAAGGTCCCTCAGTCAAATGGTAGTGCTAGCACTTTAAATCTATACACTTGTTTTTCCCCCTTTCTTCCACCTCCCCCCCACTCTGGTTCAAGCCATTGTTTCTCAGTCTAGTTGTGTAGGACACAGCTCCCTGGCCCCTGCTGGTATTATGAGCCTTGCTCTTCCCCTACCCCCGGCTGAGGCAGTCAGTTGCCATTCGTTGGTTGGCCACTCACAGCAGCCCACAGCAGCTCACGATGGTTGCCGGCCACTCACTCTGGCCACCAGCTGCTCATGGCAGCACACGCAAACCTCCGGCTGCTCACGGCAGCACAGCCCCAGGGAGAGCCATTGTTCACAAACTTAGCTGTAGAGGGCACAGCTCACTGACCCATGTGGGAATCGAACTGGCACTCCAACCACCTGAGCCACTGGGCTGGCCCTATACACTTTTTAAAAACTTAAATGTACTATAAAATCAGAAATATAAGGTAAAACAAAAATAAATAAAAACTGAATGTTAATAAAAGCTTACTATTTATCATTGCCTGCTTGAAGGTTTTGAGTCCGAGGCCTGTCTCCCTTTGTCAAGATGGGAGATTAACAAGAGTTAAGAGTGGTATTAAAAACATCCTGCCATTAAACTGAAAATAGTAATTTATATCTGCAACTAATGTTAAAAGTTGGGGAGAAAAACATGGAAAAGGTAATACTTTTATCAGGGTTTTTAAAATTCCATGGCACTGTACTAAAAATAGTCTATCAGTGTTACAGTGATGCCTTCTCATGGAAAAACCTATGCAGTGCCAATTCAGTACAGATGTCATATGTTATTTTAGCCTATTTTTCACTTTTTCCTTTATTTGTTGCAGTGTCTGAATGTATATATATATTTTTAAACAGGGAGAAAAATGAAAGATACTATTGTGTCCTTTTTAATGATGAACACCATTCATATGACCATGTCATATACAGTCTACAGAGAGCTCTGGACTGTGAGCTTGCAGAGGCTCAGCTGCACACTACTGCCATAGACAAAGAGGTTCGTGAACTTCCTTTGAATTAGTGTGCTGTCTTACATCAGCTTCCGGGAAGCCAGGTGTTGACTGAGCCCTTGCCAAGTGCCTTAGTGTTGCGTTAGGTACAACCATCTTCTTCAATTCTTCCTTACATCCTATATAAATTGGTTAAAATTTGATTTTTCTGTGTGTGTATTATAGTTGAGGATAACTATAACTTTCTTCTTCTAAATAATTAGAAAGTGACTGAATGATTTTAGCAAAGAATAGTTAAAAATGTCAGTTCAACTTCAGTCTGTTTCTAGAATTATTGAATGAATGAATAAGTGCATGAATTATGAAAAGTTGATCATTTCTGAGGTTTTAACATTACTTGTTAAAACTTTTTAGGATATTATTGATTTATAGCTCAGCTTTTATTTCATGTCTATCCAAAGCAAAACATGTTCCTCAAGTATATAGAAGGAATATTTAACCTAATCCTGCCCTTGAGAGAAGTGTGAGATAGTGGAAGAAGCGGCATGGCATTGGTAATTAGTAATCAGTGTTGTGATTCTAGGGCTTGAGGAAACAATATTCTGGCCATAACTCTTAAGTCAGTAGTGAATCTCAAGTGTGTTATGGAACACATGGCTGAAGAGCTTTGAGTTCATTTATGAGAAGTATTTAAAACGTATAGCAAGCATTTAGTAAACCTGTAATTATTATCAGATAGAAACAGAGTACATTACAAAAAGGAAGAAACTGAAATTCTTGACAAGTAGGCAATCCCAAGTCCTAAAATACAGAAATTTTCTATTAGTGGTATTGAAAGTTCCAAAGCTACATAATGGTGTTAAACATTTATGTTTATCTTCCAGGTAGTGTCCATCTTTTGACATTTAGGCAGTGGACAAATGATAAATAATTAAGAGCTCACTAGGTCTTTGGGCTATATATTACTTGTTGATTGGGATTGTCGTTATACTACTTAATTCTCATGTTTGTCTATAATTAGGGTCGTCGGGCTGTTAAAGCGGGTGTTTTTGCTGCTTGCCAGGAAGCAAAGGAAGATATAAAGGTAATTTTCTGAATTAGGGACAAAGAGAATTTAAGAAGAATGTACATTATAAGAGCCCAAGTAGAACAGCTATATTGTTGAAGTGGCTTAGCATCCTAAGTAAAGATAGGATTGGGGTATTTAGACCCAGAGATTTACAACTGCAAGGGTTATGTGATTTCTCTGTTTAAAGAATAGATTACTTAGTTAAAACAAAGAATTTTAAACCAGTTTTTGTTTTTTTAATATTCCTTTCATTTGTAGAGTCATTCGGAAAATGTCTCTCAACATCCCCTTCATGTAGAAGTATTACACTCTGAGGTTATGGCTCATCAGAAATTTGCTTTGCGTCTTGGCTCCTGGATGAACAAAATTATGAGCTATTCAAGTAAGCATAGGGCCTGTTTTTGTTATTTCTCATCAAATACTGTGTTTTAAAAAATAGCCACAAATTTTAAAATGTCATTGAGTATAAAATAAAATTTCTTCTTCTTTTTGGTTTATACATTTTGATTAATTTCAGGAGTTCAAGTACTGTAAATAATGTTTTATTGGCTCTTGATTCTCTGATGATGTCAGAATTATTTTTGACATCAAGTTTGGGAAGATTAATTTTAAGTTTTTCTTATAGGAAACATACTTTTGGGAGAAATAAGAATAAAAATTATATGGCTTATTTTTTTTGTAGGTGACTTTAGACAGATCTTTTGCCAAGCATGCCTTAGAGAAGAACCTGGCTCTGAGAATCCCTGTCTCATAAGCAGGTTAATGCTTTGGGATGCAAAGCTTTATAAAGGTAGGTGGATCTTAAGCTGCTTGCCATGAAGCAAAGGATGAGTATGACCTTAAAGTGGAGCTGGAATCTCTTTGGTTTATTAAATCAGTCATCTTGATTATACTTTGAAGTAAGGTTAGGCAATCAATATGTATTCCTCTGTGTTAAAACCCAGGGATATTGCCTTTTAATTATAATGCCTTTTAATTTAGTCAGAGCCAGTCGAGAGAGAGAGAGAGATTTATATTAATGTAGTAGTGTTATTATTAAAGCTATGCTAATTTCCATGTTTAAAATCTAAACAAAAAACAAAAAGTAAAAGGTGAGAGAAAGGCTAAAAGGGGTGGAGAAGAGAAGATGTAGAGTAAGAGTAGTTTTGAGTGAAATAGAATGAAAAGGAATGGAGGAAGGTTGGAAGAGATAGAATGATAAGATACAGTGGTGAGTGAGATGGGCACAGAAATAGAGGGAAAAGGCCAGATATGTATGTACTTTACATTTAGTCTGTTAAATATTAATGTAATAAATGCTACTCATATTTGAGTCCTTGAGATCTACTAGCATGTGAAATATTTTTATAATATTCTGCCACTTCTAATAGCTGGAATTTTTTTTTTTTTGCCTTGGTGATACTCCCCCCATTTCCCCTGAAAATGATCTGTAGGTGCCCGTAAGATCCTTCACGAATTGATCTTCAGCAGTTTTTTTATGGAGATGGAATACAAAAAATTCTTTGCTATGGAATTTGTCAAGGTAATTGTTCTTTATAAATAGATATTAATAAGCAAATAGAAAACTGTTTTTGTAAATAAAGTAATAGAAACAACAGGAAAAATTTTGAATCAAGAACTTAATTTTGATTCATTTCTTTGTCAAATGTTCTTTTATTTTCACATTTGGTAGTAGGAAACAGTAGTCTGGAATAGGAGATAGGTGGAAAATAACCTATCTGCCTAGACAGAGCAATAGGAAGTCATCACATCCATTCATCCTTTTTAATTATTTGCTTGTTCGTAAAATTATAACGAGTAGAATTGACTGGTTGAAAGTCATAGCAGGGAAAAGGAACATATGTGAATGCTAAAGGGAGGCAGGAATTAGATGGGCAAGAATTGTACTTAACTGAGGCCAAAACATAAAGATAAAACTTATTGTGTTGTTGATCTATTGTATATCCTTTACATTGTTATATATTTTTTGTCTATCAAGGTAGGTTGCAAGATTATACGGAACAGGGACTTCTTTGAATCTTCTACTTTGCTTTATACAATGTATTCAATAAATATTTGTTGGTTTTCTCTGATTTTGAGTTTCAGGCAGTTCTGTAAAACTTAAGACAGAACAGTGGTAAGACCCAGGATAGAATTGGAAGCAGAGAGTGAAGTAATGATTATTAAAGGCATATGCTACTGTGGCATAAGATAACTGCACTCCCCGGATTTTAGAAGTAGGTGGTTAAAAGTAAGATGCTTGGTTTCTTGAAAGGTGATAACAACTCAAGTTGTCAACACAATTCTTCTAAAACTCTTTAGAGACATAATATTGGACCATATGTGTGATCTGAAATGAAATTTTTTTCTTATACAAAATGAGTTCTCCTTACTAAGATAATATTTTTTGTATACCATGGTTATCTCGTAAACTTTGTAGGAATTCTAGTGGATAAAATTAAATATGTAGTTGAAGGATCCAGCACTGTGCTTGATACATGACTGAATGTATTATTATTTTTGTTCTCCCAATATATCAGGGATGATTTTCAACTGGTATGCACCACTATAGATTAGAAGTCAATGCAGCCAGCATCCATTCTGTTTAAGCCTGGATTGAATCTGATTGGTTGATTTTCTGGGTCATAACACTTTTTAAATACTTGGAATATAGCCCTTGCCCTATACCGTTGTGATGGAATTTGCAAATGAGTGCCCCAGATTCTGTTTGGAGAAAGGATATACTGCATCATTGTAGTCGTCTGATTTTTACCTGTGTTTGTGTGTTTTGTGCATTTTGGCCTTTTTTTAATCTCACTTATGATTCTGCTAGATTGGGTAGCTGAATTTATGTTTGGTCTTTTGTTCATTATTCTCTTTCTAATGTATTTTTGTTGACCATATTATCTCCACTTAAGAAATAGGAATTATAATACTTGTCATCTTATGCATAGAAATAAACTTGCTGCAAGCTGTTAAAACTGGGATTTTAAAAGTTTTCAGTCGTTATTTATAATTGATTCCCCACTTATTTATTATGTCTTTCAGTATTATAAACAGCTGCAGAAAGAATACATCAGTGATGATCATGACAGAAGTATCTCTATAACAGCACTCTCTGTTCAAATGTTTACTGTTCCTACTTTGGTATGTGTGAATAATTTCTTTGCAATCTTTCTAAGTAAAACTTATTTTGCTTTTTAAGAATTTTGCTTCGTGTTAAGTCAAAACAATGTCAGAATCACTGTGTTGGGTTAATTCCATTTGGAAAATTGAATAATATTTAAGTGGTATCTGCATGTGAATAATCCATTCGTGGTACCTGTGGAGTGGAGTGATGGCACTACCTTTGTCCTAAAGTCCCGATGTCTGTAGGGGAAGTCCAGAACTGGTTTCAGTTTCTAGAGTAACTTAGGAGCAGTGCCTTTGCGATACCAAAATAATGTTTTTGCTATTTTTTTCTTTAGTTACTGTTTTTGTGTGGGGGTGGGGGTTGGGGGGGGAAGATTAAGATGAAACAAAGCAGGAAGAGAGTAGACTTTCAAGCATTTGTGTGAGATACAGTGCTGCATAGGCCCGGGAGGAGAGTGGAGGATTCCGCGTCCTTTTTGTACTACTACTTTTCCTGTTTCTTCTGGACAGTTTGGCTAACTATTTCTCCTTTCCTGTTTCAAAGTCCAGAGAAAAGGCTGGGGAAGAGACATCGGCCTGGGAGTGAGGGGGAGGTGCCAGAATATACAATAATGTGATAGAAGGCATGAAGTGTATCTGTGAATGTTCTACTTTTGCTCATTATATGCTTACCAATGGTAAACATTATATAGATACCCTATATAATAGGTTTGGGGTGTCTGTGCAGACAGGTGTTTTCTAGTTACCTAGGAGTAGGGAATTTTTACTTTTAGAAAATAACTTCTCAGAAATTGCTGTTCTGTGAGACTAAGGACTGTGTTTGACGCTCAGTAAACATATTAAAAATGACTTACTGACCAACCAAGTGAATGAATATATATATTAAGTCCATACTATAATAAGTTAATACTAAAGATAATATTCTTGAAATATTCTGCAGGCTCGACATCTTATTGAAGAGCAGAATGTTATTTCTGTCATTACTGAAACTCTGCTAGAAGTTTTGCCTGAGTACTTGGATAGGAACAACAAGTTCAACTTCCAGGGTTATAGCCAGGACAAACTGGGAAGAGTATATGCTGTAATATGTGATCTAAAGTAAGTTGTTTGAGTCAAAAGGTGAGGGTACCTATTAAACGCAGTGTGCTTATTTGTTCTGTCTTATAAATAAACCTCTGATCTTTTTGGTTATCTAGGATTCTTTTTATAATGATAAGAAGTACAAAGAACTGTTACTATCTCACATCAGTCAATGTTTTAAATGAAAGCTTCTTATAGAGTTAAAACCAGGTTAATGAAGAAGGCACTGAGAGGGGCCTGTCACAGCAACTTAGGGTCTCTTGGGGTTACTAAATGAATCTCCATCATAATTACTATGCCTTCCACTCACTTCTACTCATGCACTTTGGTTGCTTTCCTCTTGTATAGTCTCTTTGTGCGTAGTTTCAGATGATCTGGTTGATGTGAATTTCTTTTTAAGTCTCTTTTTCATACATATAACCAAGTTATTGATATTCATCAGTGTTGTCTTATGTTTTTCTGCCTGAAGGAAATGGAGACTTTCATTTTAAACTAAAGTGGGAATCACATGATAGATCACATTTGGGATTGTTGGACCTAAAAGGAAATAAATTTCCATTTATTTTAGAAATAGATGGTGAATATTATAACGGTTATGATATCAACTCTTCAATAAATCATATAAACTTTAAAAAATTCTTTTAAGAATATATTAAGGCAAAATATATTTCGTTTAGTTTGCTATTTAAAATAAAGAGCTCCAAGGTATATATGATATTTATTTCTAGTCCCTAGGGGGCAAAAATCAATTTAATTTTGTCCACTTCGTCTAGTGACCATGTAGGGTATAGAGAGGTGGAAACAAATAGGCTTCCAAACCAACCTAGAAATAGTTTAGTCTATTTAAAAAATACTTTTGGGAGATTTTTGGAAGTATGCATTGGGTCCTTGATATTTGAGGAAAATGTGTCCAAACCTTTTCATATACCACAAATTCTAAATTTGATTATGACATATAAATCTTTGAAATTCATCAAATTGTTACCACATCTTCAGTACAAGTAGAGATGGTGGATGAATTCATTTAGTGAGTCACCATTTAGCCAGTGTGATTCATAAATTATGCATAAATTACATGTTATGCAAAACAAATAAACCAAAAAATAAACAAAACTCCAAATGGCAGTACTTAAAATTATCAGTGTTAAATCAGTGTATTTATCATTTTTTTAGCTGTACAGGAAAAAAATCGCTTTACTGTGGCACTCATTATTGTGAATTATTCTTGTAACTGAGTTTTTTTTTAATATCCAGAGAAGTGATGCATAATCACATCATTATTTTATTTTAATTTATGGATCTCTGACTATAGTTATTATTCACTATATGGTGAATAATTTAGAGTCAGCACATCCCTAGTTATGCAGTGTGATCAAAAAATATGGTGAATGTTTAAATTTTAAAAACTTTATTACAGTGAAAGATAAATTGCCATTAACTCCCCGCAGAAAACTCCCCTTTGTTTCGAACACACTCATCCCATCATTCTTGCCACTCTCTGAAGCAGTTCTGGAAGTCCTCTTTCGTGAGTGTCTTTAGTTGCACTATCGTGGCTGCCTTGATGTCCAGAATTAATTTAAAACGCTTACCTTTCATGGTCATTTTGACTTTGGGGAAGAGCCAGAAGTCACATGGTGCCAGATCCAGTGAATACGGCAGACGAGAACACACTGTAATGTTTTTATTTGACAGAAATTGCTGTACCAGAAGCAATGTGTGACATGGAGCCTTTCCATGTGGGTGAATGCTGCTGCTGAGTGCCATCCAATAGAAAGGCAGCGATCTTCAATATGGGTAGCGGCGTGTTGAATTTTAGTAACAGAGTGTGACAAGTTTCAACTTGTTCGGTGCAGTTGAGTGTGAGCTACGGTTGAGAGAAGATGTGTTTTAAAGTGTGCAGTAAATCATCCTCCATCATGACAATGCTCTGTGTCACACATTGCTTCTGGTAGACGGCAATTTCTGTCAAATAAAAATATTATGGTGTGTCTTCCTCCACCTTATTTACCGGATCTGGCACTAGATCTGGCACTGTACGACTTCTGGCTCTTCCCCAAAGTCAAAATGATTCAGGATATCGAGGCAGCCATGGCAGTGCAACTAAAGACACGACAGAGGACTTCCAGAACTGCTTCAGAAAGTGGCAAGAACGATGGGATAAGTGTGTTCGAAATGGGGAGTTTTCTGTGGGGTATTAATGGCAATGTGTCTTTTACTGTAATAAATTTTTTTTATTTGAACATTTACCGTATTGTGTGATCACACCTGGTACTTACCTATATGGTAAAACGAGAGATTTTGGTGGGATGCGTATGAATTCTCTCCTACATTCTTACCTGAATAGAGATATTTCTAATGACAATGACAAGGGAAAATTAACATATTTTGAGCACCTGTTCAACAGATGCTGTGCTTGGCTTCTCATGTAATTCACTCTCACAAGAGTCCTATGTTATTTATTAGTAATTGCTATGTGCTAAGGAGCTTTACTTATTTCACCTTACTTTATTCTTGCAACATTCTCATAAAGTCTGTGATATAATCTTTATTTGTAGATTATAATTACTTACCTAGGGTTACAAAGCTAGTAAGTAGAAGAACTTGAATTTGAACCTACCATTATTTATCTGTAAAACACATACCTTTTACTACATCATGTAGCCTCGCAGAATGTAAACAACAAAACCTCTGAAACCTAGCCTAAAACACCAATCAGATATGACCCTTCATTTAACAAATAATTATTGAGAGCCGTTTTCTCAGTCATTCACTATGGAAATTTTGCAGTCATATCTTGTTTTTACTTTTTCCATATATAATACTTACTCATTCACCACTTCTTCCTGACACCTGGCTTTTAAATCGGTTAGAAAGAACTACAAATACTTAATGTCTTTTGTTCCCAGAATAAAGTCTGAATTCTTTCAGAATTTTTGCTCTCCGTAATCTGAATCACATATGCTATTTATCTGACTGTAGCTCAGCATGGAATAAGTTTGTTAGTACAAGCAAACTCTCTTTTCACATCTGCCTCGGGAAATTTTCATTCTCTCAAAGCAGTGCATTCCGTTTTGAGTAGCCCCTTCCAATTGTTAAAAGTTTCTATTTTATGTTGAACTGTCTTTTTGTAGCTTTCCGTCAAAAACCACAGGGTTCCAGGTTTCCCTTTGTCCGTTCAGAACAACTTCAATTCTCATTTAACTTGAACACAGCAGGCATATCTGCCAAAGTCTTCACTGGGTTTAAGTTGCATTAGTTTCTTTAACTGTACTCATTTCATATTTAAAATTTCTTTAATCATTGTCCTTCTCTACTGAACCTGTTTTAGTTGAATGTATACGACTATCACTTATGCTCTATGCCAAAAAATGAACACAGTGGTCTGAGGTCTGCCTAGTAGAAGGAAGGGGTTATTGCCTCCCTCATTCTAAGTACTATACCTCCATTAATTTAGTTTCATTTGTTACTCACTCTGTGGAAGGTATTTGTTGGGATACTTTGTTTCTCAGTTGCTAATTCACTGTGGAAATGAAACTTAGAAAAGAGATCCAGCTGAACCTTGGTTCTATTAAGTGAATATTACCCTTTTATTACTCTAACCTATTTCTTCCTATTTCTGAAAAGGCTTTCAAAACAAATCACCTGCCCTTACTCTACCACCCTGTCCTTGCTTTTTCCCCCTCTTCGTCCACTGCTTTTGCCACCGATTTTTATCTACAGATCCCCTTTCCTTCCCTTTTTTACACTTTCCTTTTTTCCTATCCCTTACATCCCTTTACTTGCTAAGTCTGCTGCAGTGATCAGTCATGAACTATTTGAGGGCACTAGAAACTAGAAATGTAAATTCTCTTCTCTATATCAGTGCTTCTCAAATTTTAGTATGAATGCAAATCATTTAGGAAGCTTGTTGAAACGCAGGTTATTGTTCAGTAGGTCTGACTAGAGCCTAAGTAAGATTCTGCCTTTCTAAAGAGCATGCAGGTAATACTGTGGCACAGTTTTGTGTACCGTACTTTGAGTAGTGTGCTCTAGAAAGCAATTGAACTTTGATGCTATTTGTTCCTGGTGACAGATTTTAAATTATAGTCTTTTTTGCCTTTATTTTAAAAGAAAGATTTAGAAGGTAATTAGTGTATTTCAAAGTTATTCCCTTGGTAAGGTCTTGATGATTGTATTTTTAATGTATTTTCAACATATTAGTGGACATCTACAGAAAGGGGAAAACTAAAGTACAATCTCTACTATCTTTACAAATAAAAAATTTTTTTTCTATCTTTGTTTTCTTATCTTTATGTTCCCACATTACTTCCTTTGTTATTTAAGTATGTACGTATGTACATATGTATGTATGTATTTAGTGCTTAACATTGAATTGCAGTGTCTAGTATACATATCTGTTTTCCCCACTACACTTTGAACCTCAAGGTCAAAGTGTCTTATTTTGCATTTATGTTCCCAATACCTGATATAAATATCCCAATAACCTGCTATTTAACAGGAATTGATTTGGATTGACTGAGTGCAAAATAATTTTTAGTGATTGTTAATGATTCCTTCCTGAGAAGTCATTTCATGATAAACATTGTTCCCATTGGATATGAAACCAGTCATTGTTTTTACAGCCAAAAGAAATATTGGTCTTGTAAATTTTAGGCTAAAATGGGTCTGTTCATTTCTTGAAACAAATACAGAGGGTGCCAAAAAAATGTATACACATTTTAAGAAATGATAAAAAAATGATAATAGTCAATATATTCCGATAACAAAAGATGAATACAGGTCATGTTTGACTTCTTCAATTACAAGAGATGCTCAAAGTGGTTACCAGCAGCATCCAGACACTTCTGCTTATGGTGAACTACTGCTTGAGCATAAATAATATCTCTTAAATGTGTATGCATTTCTTTTGGCACCCCTGGTATATCCTGATGTGCAAGCCAAGATGAAATAGGTGTTTACATCTTTCTTCTGTGTTCTGGGTTACAAAAACTTAAAAGTAGAAAATCTGTTCCAAATCTCCTGATTTTTTCCCCCCCTGCAGCAGTAGTTTATCTGTTATGCTGACATCAGGTAGCAGGAATGAATAGCTCTGAAAAACCAGAGCAGATGTTTACAAAGATTTACAAATCTCTAGTCATTGTACTCTGAGAAGCAAGAACAAAAGTGTTGAATTCACTTAGAGCAAACTACTGTATGTGTTGCAAATTTGCTGTACTTCTCATGACTGTATGCCTTTGGGGGAAAAGCATGTAATTTAAGTGCACAATATTTTACAAAATATTCTGAAATAGTTTGCACAAGTAGCATACATCCTGCGTAGGCAGTTTTGACATGTATTTTGAGGCTGAAGGGATTCCAACTGGCCCTTTGCGTGAAGGGTATGAACAGTCCTAGAAACTCTGTACTATGGTTATCCAACTGTGACAGGCTAAATTGCTTTTAGGGTCACTTAATCAAACTAACTTCTGAGTGGAGAAGTCAGTCTTAGCTTTGACATCTGCCTCTTGTAGAGGATTCACATTTTGCTGGTATAATTCTAACTCTACCAGAGCTTCTAATTATTGTCAGAAATTGGAATCCATAATTTTGTTGCATCAACATTGTTTATAGCCATGAGAACCTTAAAATTATCTTAAAATAGGGAAGTGAAATATTTCTTTATCTCTTAAAATTATAGGTATATCCTGATCAGCAAGCCCACGGTATGGACAGAAAGATTAAGAATGCAGTTTCTTGAAGGTTTTCAATCTTTTTTGAAGATTCTTACCTGTATGCAGGTATGACATAGTTATTCTGTACATCAGTAAGATAAATTTAACCCCAATCTTTAATTTTTTTTAGCAAATTGTGGTTTTTATTTGCGGAAGGATATATCTAGCAAAGTAGAAATAAAATTTAAACACTACTTCACTGATCCTACTTTAATCGTTCTACATACCTTACTTAACTACTGCTGTTACTATTAATGTTCTTAATTGCTAACCCTTTGTAGTACGCACTTCACATGCGTTCTCTCTGGAACTTCATAGCAATCTTATAAGGTAGTTATTATTATCTGCTGTTTTACCTACAAGGGAATTGAAGTTTAGAAATAATTTGACGAGGGTCACACAGAAAGTGACAGAGCTGGTATTTGAACTCATGGATTCTAATATACCAGCCATGTTAGAAAGCTATGCATACACGAATGTGAATCCTGACAATTTTATATTGTGCCAGTAAAAGAGCAAAGAAAAAGAGCGCATATGTGTATGTTAACTACTCTTTTCTTGCAGGGAATGGAAGAAATCAGAAGACAGGTTGGGCAACACATAGAAGTGGATCCTGACTGGGAGGCTGCCATAGCTATACAGATGCAATTAAAGAATATTTTACTCATGTTTCAAGAGTGGTGCGCTTGTGATGTAAGTAAAATTGTTAGTAGGAGCAGTACTTTTTAAAGTGCTCTAATGGTTGCTAATGGTATAGTTTTATGTTACAACTTCCTTAATGTAATGTTTTATTATTTAAGTAGTTTCTTATATATTTGAAATTGTCTTATTGAATTTAGGAGGAAAATTCAGTTTTTCACACTTAATTAGAAAATGTACTCCATGGTAGTTTCATTTATCTTTGGGAGTAATGGGGTTTAAAGAATACAGCAATACACATTATTTATTTCCTTGGACATGAATATAAATGTGAAAATTAGGACCACGTAGACTTTTAAATATTCCAACAGTGGAGAGGGGTGGATATTTATTCAATCATTAATGCTTTGTTATGTGTGTTAAACCATTAACAAAATTAATTTCAAAATATAGAACTAATGCATTTTGTTAAATAATTCTGGACCATAACCCTCTTTCAACACACAATCCTACCCCAGATTCTCTTGGAAATATGACCTAATTTATTTCTATTCTGAGAAAATTGACCTTATCTGAGTCAAATTCTTTCATCTTTTCCAGTTTCTCTCTACCTCTCACCATAGTCTTTTCATTGACTAAGTTTCTCTGTATCTTCACTATTGGTTTCTTTCTTTCTAAAACTAACTAATAGTTTCTTTCTAAAACTATTCTTTAACGTCTAGGCGCTTTGTCCCAACCTATATTCCTGCTTCCTGGAGTTTGCTTCCTCAGTTGTTTCCTCTGGTATTTGCCATTCTTTTATTCATCTGCCTGGAAAGACACAGGACTCCCTTATCTTTGAAAATAACAAGAATAAAAGCCCCCTTGCTTGTTTTTACTACCTCTGTGAACTGTATTCTATCTCTCTTTTTTCCTTTTCTCTGTGCCACCACCAGCAGTTGGTCACAGGTTCAGAGTGGCAGTTATATAGACACAAAAGACCTTAGTGTGGCGCAGTAGCTTTAGATAGCAATGAGGACAGGAAATACTGTCCAAGGAAATACTGTCCAGCAACTAGGCACAGCATGCATTTTATAGCTCCCCTCACTCTTGTGGAGGGCACGCATAATTGTTGGAGGTGGGTCAAAATGTCTGTTGTTCATCTTGACATCTGCCAAACCTTCTAAAGTCACCTACATTTACCATTGTCACTCTAGCTTCTAAAACCTCTTGAGTGTCTGGCTTCTGCCCTTCCCAATTGACAGGAACTGATTTTTGAAAAAATTTCAAAGGATCTATTAATATTTAGTAACTAAATTCAGAGGTCTTTTCTAAGTCCCCATCTCCCTTTAAATGTCTGTAGCATTGTATTCTGTTGAGTAACTTAACCTTTTCAAAACTTCCTTTCCCTCTGATTTTCACAAACCTACATCATCCTAATATTTCTATTATGACTATCCGTTTCAATCAGTGATTGTCTTTTTTCCCCCCAATTCCTTCTGCCTACTAAGTGAGACATTCCCCAGTATTCTCTTCTCTTTCTTACAGACCTTTTATTTCTAACACCTCAATTAAAACTTCATAGAGATGGCCGGTTAGCTCAGTTGGTTACAGCGTGGTGCTAATAACACCAAAGTTGCTGGTTTGATCCCCGCATGGGCCACTGTGAGCTGCACCCTCCTTAAAAACAAAACAAAGCAAAACTTCATAGAAATTACTCTCCTAAGCTATAATGCCATTTCTGTTTGTGTGGTAGACACTCCTGCTTAGATTTAACACATCTTTCAAACTCAATATATTAAATTGCTTTGTCATAATTTCCTTTTACTTCCAACTTGTATTTTCTCTTCTTGACTGCCTTTGTTTTATTAATGACCCTAAGATTCATACATTCATCCATACAGGAAATCTCAGAGCCACTGCATTCTGTGTGTTGCATGTTACCAGATTTTTGACAGGAAAAAAGTTGTGTTCATGTAAGATTGGAAAATACTAGATTGAACAAAATCAAACAGAATTTTTTTAAGATACTGAACTTCTCAAACCCTTTAATTAATGTGCTAATTTTTAAGAGGGACAGTCCCAAAATTTATTTGACCATAGCATTCTTTTTTCAAGATATAATCAGTATGAGAAACATTATCTTAAAAAGTGACCTTTGACTCCTCTCTCCTTGCCATACTCATCCAGATTTGAATCTTCCTTATCCTAAATTTCTGTAATAATCCTAACTTATTTCCTATGGGTTCATTCTTTTTTGCCCTGACTAACCCCTTCATACTTCAGATGTATTTACATGCCAGTGCCAAAGCATATTTCCAGTTTAATTGCTCATTAATTCCATCCATAAACCTTTTGATTTATTTCTCCACTGCCTGAAAAGGAGGTCTACTTCCCCTTATTTCTCTGTTTGTTCTGTATCTCTCTGTTTACAGTGCCACTGTTTCCTCATTTTTTCCCCAATACTTAGTTCTGCATATTTTTTAGACCCCACTCATAAGCTGCTTTCACAAATATGTCTTCCCCATTGTTTGTGATTCTTTTTTATGCCCTCCTTGGTTACTTAGTTTCTACCATTTATGTGGTAGTCACAATGCTTAACTTTGTGTGTGTGTGTGTGTGTGTGTGTGTGTGTGTGTGTGTGTGTGTGTGTCTGATAGTCTGATATATCTTACTGGTTTGCAGATCCTGTGGAGTTAGCCCTAGTAATACATAGAACAATTTTGTGTTTATATTTAGTAAATATCTATTGAATGATGTGGTAAAGCAGATAATTTGTCAATAATTTGCATCTTTATTTTCCTTTTAGGAAGAACTCTTACTAGTGGCTTATAAGGAATGTCACAAAGCTGTGATGAGGTGTAGTACAGGTTTTATGTCTAGTTGCAAAACAGTAGTACAACTGTGTGGTCATACCTTGGAAACTAAGTCTTACAAAGTATCTGAGGATCTTGTAAGCATACATCTGCCACTCTCTAGGACTCTTGCTGGTGAGTATTTTGTGCATGTTTCTATTAGCTTTGTTTTGTAGATATTCAAGAGTAGTAGAATTATTTCTATTTTTGTTCTGTGCTCAGTATGTATAGATATACTCGGATCAGATACTATAATTAAAAGCTATCACTGTCATTGTCCTTCAAAGAGCTGTACCAGAACTACTAAGGATGCTTGTTTACTTGGATCTTTTGTTTGTTATCTTGATCAACTAATGGATCCTTATAGTATACACTTAAAGATTAACTTGGTAACTCATCTCCCACCCAAATTTAAATATAGTAAAATCTCGTTGCTGGTTTTTCTACCTGATTGCACCAGTGTGTTGTATGTGTTACTGTTTCTTTCACAACTACAAGAAAAAAAAAATCATAGATTTTCTTTAATTATTCTTTGATTTACATTTCCATGTAAATTAGCCTTGTTAGGTTTTTTTATAAACAACTTCATGGAAAAAAAATATATATATCTATATATATGTGGTAAAATATATATAACATAAAATTTACCATTTTAATAATTTTAAGTGTACAGTTCTGTGGCATTAAGTACATTATTTGTTGTGAAGCATCACCAACATCCATCTCCAGAATTATTTTCATCTTCCCAAACTGAAATTCTGTACCTATTCAACATAACTCCTCATTCCCCACTCCCGGCGGTACCTGGAACCACCATTCTACTTTCTGTCTTTATGACTTGACTACTCTAGGTACCTCATGTAAGTGAGATCATACACATAGCCTTTTATAACTGGCTTATTTCATTTAGCATAATGTCCTTGGAGTTTATATGGTAGCATGTGTCAGAATTTTCTTCCTTTTTAAAGCTGAGTAATACTCCATAACGTGTATACCACATTTTGTTTATCCATTTATCTACCAATGGATGCTTCTATTGTTTCCACTTTTTGGTTATTATGAATAATGTTGGTACGAACATGAGTGCACGAGTATCTGTTTGAGTCCTTGTTTTCAATTGGGGATATATACCCATAAGTGGAATTG
Source organism: Rhinolophus ferrumequinum (assembly GCF_004115265.2). Classification (NCBI taxonomy): domain Eukaryota; kingdom Metazoa; phylum Chordata; class Mammalia; order Chiroptera; family Rhinolophidae; genus Rhinolophus; species Rhinolophus ferrumequinum. The sequence goes on from NC_046289.1 coordinate 62,668,651, forward strand.
CTGGATTTTAAGGTAATTCTCCTTATTTAATTTTTTGAGGAACCTGCCATATTGTTTTTCATAGCAGCTATACCATTTTATATTCCTATCAGCAATGCACAAGGATTCTAATTTCTCCACATCCTCATCAACATTTGTTATTTTCTTTTTTTCTTAATAGCCATCCTAATGAATGTGAAATGTTGTGGTTTTGATTTGCATTTCCCTAGTGATTTGTGATATTGAGCATCTTTTCCTGTGCTTATTGGCTTTAGAGAAGTGTCTGTTCAAGTCCTTGGTCTATTTTTTAATCAGATTTATTTTGTTGTTGTTGAGTTAGAGTTCTTTATATATATTTTTATTAGATACATGATTTACAAATATTTTCTCCGATTCTATGGGTTGTCTTTTCACACTGTTGAAAGTGTCCTTTGATGCACAAGTTTTTAATTTTGATGTAGTCTAATTTATTTTTCCTTTGGTGACCTGTGCTTTCAGTGTCATATCCAAGAAATTATTGCCAAATCCAATGTCATGAAGCCTTTTCCCTATGTTTTCTTCTGAGAGTTTTATAATTTTAGCTCCTATGTTTAGGTCTTTGATTAATTTTTAGTTAAGCAACATGTGATTTTATGTTGCTTCTATTTTTATAAAAAGAAATACTTAGGTAAGTTTTCATTTCTTTTAATGCTTGGTTAAGGGCAGAATGAGCATATTTTGAGACAGCGTATTATTTTTATATAATATATAAAAGCACACTTTGTATGATGTAGGATCTTAAATATGTTAGTAACACTGTATTTTGAAATTAGAAATCAGAAGTTTGCATTCTAAGGTGTCATTTCTAAACTTAGTAAATGTAAATTTAAATCTCACAAGTTTCCAAACGTGATGAATTAACTAGGAGATAAGTTAACTGGGTTTATGGTTTTCTCATTTTTCTTTTTTTACCCTTTAGGTCTTCATGTGCGTTTAAGCAGGCTGGGTGCCGTTTCAAGACTGCATGAATTTGTGCCTTTTGTAAGTGACTCTAGTAACTTTGATTTGCTTATTTCGTATTCTAGATACTCTTCGGTGGGAAGAAAAATAATATTTTGAAACCCATCTGAATAGCTGGTTCCCTGAAAATAAGACTGGGTCTTATATTAATTTTTGTTCCAAAAGACACATTTAGGGCTTATGTTCAGGGGATGTCATCCTGAAAAATCATGCTAGGGCTTATTTTCCAGTTAGGTCTTATTTTTGGTGAAACACAGTAATTCCCATTTAGTAATTTTACATCTATATGTAGTACATTGAATCTGAATCCCAAGGACTTAGAGTCATCTAGTTCAAGCCCTTCCATTTTACAGATTAGAAAGCTGAGGAATATATAGTGCCATAACTAACTTTGAGACACATCTGAGCCTTCTGAGAAACAATGAAATTGACCTTGCTCTGTTTCAGGAGGACTTTCAAGTAGAGGTTCTAGTGGAATATCCTTTGCGTTGTTTGGTATTGGTTGCCCAGGTTGTTGCTGAGATGTGGCGAAGAAATGGGCTCTCTCTCATTAGCCAGGTATGGCAAGGCTGATTATTCACATTGATGAATGTGTTCATTTTCTGATTGTTTTTTCTTTTATATAATTTTACCTTGTGTCCCTGGATTTTGCTGAATATGTGCTGTTTTCTTGTATAAACTCAGAAATGAAAGTTCTAGTGACGATGTAGTCATTTCTTTTTTTTATCCTATTGAGTGGATAGATTAGGTAAAAGCCAGTAGTACCATCAGAAACCTGCTCATTAACATAGGTCTTTTCTGAAGATTACCTTATTCGGGGACCTGTAGTCTTCCCACCACCTGTCTTAATTGAAGGCCACCTTATAATTTTTCCTTCTGTTTTAGAGCAGATAAGGAGAAGTGCTTTTTCTAAATTGTGGAGGAAATAGGACTTGTAAATTTACCACTTTGGAGAAAAATGGTGTTATGATTGACTGTAGAAACTGTTTTATTTTTATTGAAGTAGGTATTTTAAACTTAGGGGAAATAAATTTTTTTTGTTACACACGTTTACAGTATTTACTAATGTGGAGCACTTTTAACTCTGAAGTATTTTCATGCCATATTTTCTCACTTTATCTTCATAAATCCCTTAAAATGATTCATATATTTATAACTTATTTTTTGCCACTGAGGAATTCTTGGGGTTTCAGATTTAAAACAGAAAATTTTCAGAATAGATTTTGTTGAAAATTCAGTTTGAAATAAGATAATTCTTTTAACTTTTATTCTACCTTTTATTAAATAGGTGTTTTATTACCAAGATGTGAAATGCAGAGAAGAAATGTATGATAAAGATATCATTATGCTTCAGGTACCTATTTAAATTTTTCCTGATATTTATGTCTTAAACTTGCTTCTTAGATTCCTTGTAATAAGAGAAGATACTGTAATTATTTTTAACTTTATTTACTTAAATGTTTCTCATTGTTAAAATATGGTAAATAAAAATGGAAGGGACTACTCCATTATTTTCTGCAGACTTAATGTTTCTCCATTTAATACACGAAAACTGTGATGTTGTATGTCATTCACAGATTGGTGCATCTTTAATGGAACCCAACAAATTCTTGTTACTAGTACTTGAGAGGTTTGAACTTGCCGATGCTTTTAACAAGACCATATCTACAAAAGACCAGGTACGCAACAGAAACTGATTATGTAAATTAATTGCAAAGGAAATATTATTGTTAACAATTTTAATCACATTTAAGATTTTTATTCTTTATGTATGTCAGCAAAAATCACATACGTATTACATGCATATATATTTACATATATACATATATACCCTTTTTTACTCTATAAAAATTAGAATGTATAGATTAACAAAAAAGAAGAAAATCACGTGAAACACGGCCTCCTAGAAATTATCACTTTTAAAGTTTTGGTATCTTGTTTGTTTTGTTTAAAAAAAAATTGAATCATTTTTATATGTGCTATTTTGTAATTTGCTTTCTGTGCTTACTGAAATATTGTGATAGGTTTTTTGCTTGTCACTAAATGAAAATACAACTGTATCTTTTTTTTTACATAATCATTTTTAATGACTGTATAATATTACACTATATTGATGCATTGTACTTTCATCCCTATTGCTGAAGAGGTTTTTCTAGTGTTTTTGGTGTTACAAACATCTCTGTACCTCAAGGTTTAAACACTTGTCTAAGTTATTTTGTTAAGGTAAATTATTAGAAGTGGATTTGCTAGAGAAAACAGTGTGCTTTTTCTTAAGACTCTTAATACATAATTGTCAATTGGGAGTTACTTTCAAAAAAGTTTCTCCCATTTAAGCTTTCTCTAGCAGTATATACATCTGTAATGGCACTGTTTTGTTTTGTTTTTGGTTTTTTGCCTTTCTAGATTGTGTGTTTATTGAGGTATGTATTTTAGATGATCTGAATTATTTTTTAATACTGAGATGCACGTAATTTGGCACCCACCAAAAGCAAGCTGCCAAAATGGAATGCTTTAATAAGAGTGAGTCAGTTGTCACCAAAGAAACTTAACAAACAGGCTAAAAATGTGAGCTTCCTTTGAAAATGAAAAACAGTAACAATAACAACCCAAGAAAAAGAAAACCTATGTGTGGCAAATAAATATGAATTTCAAAAATGATACCACATTAATCAATATCACCCCAATGATACCACAAAATAGCATACTTAAATTACATATAAATAAAGTTAGAATTGGTGAAATAGTAATTGCTCTCTTTTTAACAATAATACCATTGACCATTCGCCAAGAGGTCAAATTGAGTATATGTAGGTACTTATATAGCAAACAAGAAATAAATTTCCACTATATTTATTGATGAAATTAAAAAATAATAATAGTGCAGTTTTTTGTAATACAAGTCAATTAAAAGAATGAATTGTTTTTGTTATAACATGTTGCTTAATTGAAGCTCTACATTAATGTTCCCTGTGAAAATGATTCCTAGTTACTGGGGCCATACAGAAACAGGCTGTTGGCTGGATTTTGTCCGCTGGCTATAGATTGCTGATTATTGGGTTAGTTAGATGCTTGAGAGAAGACCAGCAAAGCATTGTCCATAAAAGAGGATGGCACTGGTATTTTTAATTTTTGTTGATCTTATAGGTGAAAGATGGTGTTTATTTTCACTTGTAGTTCTTTAATTATCAGTGAAGTTGACCATGTTTTCATGATTATTCGCCTTTATTCCCCACTTTTTGGTAGTGAATTATTTGTTCTTGTCCTTCACCTTTTTTTGTTTTTGTAAAAGTTCCCTATTTAGTAAGGATATTAATTCTTCATTTATTGTGTTTGTTAACATTTTTCACAGTTTATAATTTGTCTTGTGGAATTTTGTTACATCTTCATTGTTTTAATGTTTAAACCTGTTTATAAGGTAATTCTTGACTACTTTGAGTCTACGAATCACATGATTTTATTCTTTCAAATTAACAGCCACTTGCAAAGGGCTGAAGAATAGGATACGAAATGCAAAGCTAATTTTTAGTCATGTTTTATTTTAGTGAAAATGAATATCTAATTTACTGTAGTGCTTAAATAAGAGGTGTGTTAGGGAAAGATATTCTCATTGTAATTGTTGGTTTGAAGCCACTGTCTCACCAATCCAGGTAAGAAGGAAGCCAGTACTTAAGGAAAACTTAAAGATTAGAATTAAATTTGTTGACTTCAGGCTATGTGGGGAATAATGATAATGAAACAATAATACTTAATAGTTTTCATTGAGTTATTACATGCCAGGTATTGTGACCTTTGTTGAATTTGATGTCAAAAAGGCAATTATTCACCTCATAATTCTCTGTTGCTGTGGTCTGAAAGAAAATACTGGACTAGATGGACCATGATTCTGATCCAGAAATGTATGTTTTGTGGAAGTTTTTGGTTCTTATGCAACTAATTTATTGTTTCTCAATTCTATAGGATTTGATTAAACAATATAATACATTAATAGAAGAAATGCTTCAATTCCTCATCTATATTGTGGGTAAGATTAAAACATGTTTTGAAATAGAACATGGGTTACTTTTTAGAAAGAACATTAATAAGAGCTATAATTTATCATTTTACTCAAAATATAGCATAAAATACTAGCTAAATATTGATGTGACTAATATGATCAATATGTTTAGAAACCTACCTTTAAAAAAGTGTAGCTATTAATATTCCATCTTTATTTTTCAATATTTAATTTGTAATTGGACTTGGTTATAGATGTCTGGAATATAATTATCGTAGTTACAAATATAGAAGAAAAATAGCTATTCATTGAGTGCTAAAAATTTCAGTGTAACACAGGTCTAAGTAAAATACACTTTCATTGTGTCATTCTGTTAAATTATTGGCCATACTTTTACTTTTGTATGTTCTGTGTTATAGTCTTTGTTGATTTTACCAGCCAAGTAAAAGTCTGTGACTTCTCATTTTGGCTCTTATTTCTTACTTTACTGCAGCAGACTCTGCTTTGTATTAATAGTTCCTAGTGAGGGTTCTAGCCACTAGCTAAACTAGTGAACATGGGGTTCACTTGTTGGCCAGAGAGCTAGCCGCAGACGAAGTGCTTGTCTCAGCAGGAAGTGTGGTAAGCCTTTATTGCTAAGTGAGATATAAATCTTTTAAGCACTAACTCTTCCTGTCCAGAAGATTCCGTAGTAAACTGATGAAAAAAATGGACAAATTGAAAATATGTTAAAGATTTTTAAGTTAATGATATACTTTATTGAATTATAAAACCTTGAGGGGAATTTTTCTATTCTTAGAATGCTATATGAAGAATTTCTAATACTGTACTATATTTTTGCTGTTTGATGTTTTTATTATTGCCTTTATGATTTTGCTTTTGTTGTGTTTACATTTATTGGGTTTTCTCTTCCATGTGATTTAATTTTTAGTTAATACTTTTAGCTGTATTCCTAAATTCATTAATTTCTAGAGTCAACATTTTAAATATATATAAAACTTCTGATTTTATTACGCAGTGGAGAAAACAGTAAAAAATGGAAAAAGATTCAGATTGGGAATCAGAAGATCTAATATTGGCCTTACTGTTAACTATCTAGAGCAGGGGTGTCAAAACTGTGGCCCGCGGGCCAACTGTAGCTCGCAGTCCTTTGTTAATTGGCTCGCAGCAAATTCCAAAAATATATTTAGTTTACTTAAATAAACCAGGTGAGGCAACACGTACTTCACCTTGAGTGATTAGCCCAGCTGTTTGTGTATTTTACTGCATATGGCCCTTGGTAAAAAATGTTGAAAAAAGTTTGGACACCCCAGATCTAGAGCATGCCAATTACGTTCTTTGGGTCTCAAATTCCTGATTTGTAAAATGTGAAGGTAATCTACATGATCTCTAAGGGTCCTTCTGACACTAAACTTCTAGGGGATACTGTTTTTGGTGGAAAAAATTAGAAGATTACAAAGTGCTTTACAAAAGTAAAGAGGAATGAGTCTGGTGGAAATGAATTCATTTAACAAAAAGATATTCTTTGGCTAGTTTGTAGAATTCATCAAGTTTAAGGCAAAGGATTACTGTCTTTGTAATAACCCACTCATAGGTAGATATCATAGGATTTTGTACACATGTTCTATTGAAAATCAGTGGTGACATAAGGCCAGATTTTGTGAGCCTTCGTGTGGCAATGGAAATTAGATGCTGTTAACACCAATGAAGTTCCCATAGTTAAATTTAGCTATTTTCTCTCTCCATTTGGCAGTTTATTGAGGTGAAAAATGGAAACCTGATCATGTGGGCATTTTAACAACACCAGTCATTACTGATACATATTACTGTTTTGTCATCTAACCCATAAAGACATCTTTAAGCATTTTGTTTTTCAGTTTTCACTTTGTTCTTTCTTAAATAACAAGTAAAGACAAAATTGAGGAAGATCTTGAAAGAAAAGCTATTGTTCAGTGATGGCCACTGCTCATTCAATGCCATCTGCCTTGTTTTCTGGATTAGAAACACATGCTAATTTAATTGAGGGTCCTTATTTATAATGTGTGAGTATGTGTATGTATACTTATGTGTGTGTGTGTTTAAGAAAGTTAAGAAAAGGCCTGTGTTCTTGAGCTCTCTTCATTTTTCTTCCTCTGTCTTTCAGCAAATAGACTTTTGTTGTTCAGATTTAGGAACATGTCCGCATAATTTTTGGTCCCTCTCTCATAGACTTAATTTAATGCAATGTTCTGTGTATATATGCTCCTGGTGGCATGAGATTTAAATAGAAAGCAGTTAATTGTTTTACTTTTTCTTTTCACTGTTTGTATTAGGAGAGCGTTATGTACCTGGAGTGGGAAATGTGACCAAAGAAGAGGTCACAATGAGAGAAATCATTCACTTGCTTTGTATTGAACCCATGCCACACAGTGCCATTGCCAAAAATTTACCCGAGAATGTAAGACCAGTTTTATTTTTTACTCCATTCACCTTAGATGGGATCTTTTTTTTTCTTTTTCTTAATTGGAAGCTACTTCAAAGTTTTAAGAAAATTTGTTTAGCAAATTTTGCAGATGTAAAACTGACACCATTCATTATTTAGTGGTGTAAACTTTAAGTCTGGGCTTCTGAGCATTAGGAAAACATTCTAGAAGCATTCTGGCTACTTCGGAGACATTTTAGAGCAAGAAACTCCTTGACTTTTTGTTTACTTTAAAGTAACATTTCTCCAGAGGAAAAGGAGGCTCCCTGAAATACTGAGATTAGTTGGGAGGTGTGTTAGTTGGAGTCTTCTCAGAAGCAGATATCAAGATAAGACATTTAAAGTTTTATTAGAAACAATGCCTGGGAGAGAAAGTGGTGAGGAAGCTGGGAAAGGCTGAGAGAGCCCTCATGCTGTGATGCTCGTCTGACTCTAGATGAAGGAAAGAGAGAAGGAAGGTTAGATAGATGCATCCTAGGTTGGCTAGATTAATCAAGGCTTGATGTCTTCCCATGTCTCCGAGTGAGTCTGCATTAGTATCTCTGTTCCTTGTAAGTGGGGGTCTGCAGGGTGTATTTTCATGGCTGCCATGGGTGATATTTATGTTTTTGTATATACTGATATTTAAGTAAAAGTCCTAAAATTATGAGTCTCATATTATTTCCCCTGAGGTTTAACTATGAATTAGAACAATGATTCTTAAAAGAGAATTAGACTTATCTGTACTATCAGGGCTTTCCAGAGCAGTAGAATAGAGATAAGCTTTGAATATTGGTCATTTTCCCCAAAAATTATTTGTATCTTTTTCTAGTTTGTTTTTTAAAATTATTTTCCAGCCACAGTTGACATACAATATTGTATTAGTTTCAGGTGTACAACATAGTGATTAAACATTTGTGTACCTTACAAGGTGATCACCTAGATAAGTCGAGTTCCAGTGTCATTGTTAACTCATTCTGAAACTAACCGTTTGGCATATCACTTTCATAAATTTTGTATGTCCATTCACCAATTTTATAATTACTAATGCACTTTAAAATCAATTTACTTACATATTCCTTAGCAGCTTTCTTAGCCATAACAACAGTAAAATAGTAGGTTTGATGTTCTGGATTATTTTTTTCCAAATACATATTAAAATAAGTGAATAACTATTCAGAATTTTAAAAATACATAGCTGTGTGCCATGAAAGTAATTTCACATACTGCTGGTGATATACATATCATACTTTCCAAAAAAAAAAAAAAAATGCTTTAGGGTATACTGTAACTTTTCACTGCTTACCCTAAGTGCATTTTTTTCAAAAAGGAATCTGACGTTCTTAATTTTTGTGTGACTCTAGGAATCCATTATCTTAGTTTAGTATCTTGACTAGGTCCTTATCCCGATTTTAAATGACTTCATTAAAAAAAAATCCTTGTTCAAAGAAAAGTTCAGGTCAGGCAGGAAAAAAACACACAATTGTTATATAATTGTGGAAGCCGGAGCGTATTTGGACAACTACATATGGTATGTGTTTTGCTGTAGATTCCATTTATTTTGTTACCTTGGATTTAGGGATTAGGACATGAGTGGCATGTGCTTAAATGATGTGGGTGATGAATATACTACGGAAAAGTTCTTTTTCTTTGAACTATCAGTAATGTGTGTATGTGGTGTGTGTGTGTATGTACGCATGCACATGAGGGCAAACTGAGATAAAATTTCTTTCTTAAGCAGTTTATAAATAGGTCTTAACCTCTGTCAAGAAATTGCTCTCTCCAAACAAAGGTAATTGGTTTTAGACCTAATTTTTTATATTGGAAATTGATCTTTTTTAAATTATATACGTAGTACTTCAATGTTGTTGAAAATGTATTCCAGTTCACAGTAAGAGAAGAAAAAGTCATTGCATGAAAGTAAAAATGAAAAATATTGTTTCAACAGGAAAATAATGAAACTGGCTTAGAGAATGTCATCAACAAAGTGGCCACATTTAAGTAAGTACTTAATGTTTGTACTTATTCTGAGAGGTAGATGATCTTTGTTCTTGTACTTTGGATACTTTGTAGAGGCTCTGAAGTTCTTGGCAGAACTCCCAAGAACATGAATGAAGTACAGATTAAAAGGAGAATGAGGGATACACAGTAGGCACTTAGTACATGATTGTTGAAAAAAATGAGTATTTTTGGCAGGTGAATGAGAAGTATCCTTTTGTATCCTTTTGATATTAGGTGACTTAGATAGTAAATAGCAAAGAAACTTTTCCAATAGTCTCTATCCCATCAACTAATCCATGACTTCATGTATTCTATAAATTTTCATTTTATATGCTAATTTTAGACTTTAGTGGGTTTAAAACAATATTTTACAATTGTTTGATTATTTGTGATGTATAAAATGGAAATAAGATTTTAAGGATTAATTCTTGAAATTTAAAAAATTGATACTGGCAGTGACTTTTCACTTGTTATAGTATTGTATAGATAAATTACTAGTTTTAAATAACTAAAAATACAAGGTAGCTTTTTAAATGCTCTAATAATGTTCAGTGAAATATTTCACTTAAGAATTAGATAGAAACCAAAAACTGTTTAAATGTGCAGAACAAATATGGTGTACTCCTTTTGGTCTTGATGCTTTTCCTTATAGTGCTGTACAGAGGATTCAACACTATTTTCATCTACAATTTGCTGAGGACATGATGTCTCACTACCATTTTAGATCTGATCTTAAATCATGCAGTGTGCTTTAGTTGAGCAGGCAATTTTTAGTCTTCAGAGGCTAAAAAAGAAGCCTTAGAGATTTAAGAAGGGCATGGGATCAGTTCTATATAATATAAAATAAACTTCCTCAGGTTTGTTTGAATTTAATAATTATGAAGCACAACTTAGCTGTTATCAGGACATTGAGCTTACAATGTTGGTTGTTAGTTTTACTATTGGAATGAAATTTGTCGTTTCAGTTTAAGCAAGTCGAATGAGATATAACTATGTTTTCTTCCTCTAGATTTTGACTTTAATTTTTAGGTTCTCATTTTGTCTGTATTCTAGCCTCCAAGAACACTGCAGTTTATGTCTGCATTTTCTTTTTATTTAGGAAACCAGGTGTATCAGGCCATGGAGTTTATGAACTGAAAGATGAATCTTTGAAAGACTTCAATATGTACTTTTATCATTACTCCAAAACACAGCATAGTAAGGTAGGAAAAGAGATCCACTTCAGAAAATAAACCTAAGATGCTTTATGCTTTCTAGCTCCATAGAAAAATTCCTGGTTTTCATTAATAGAGGCCATTATCTCATCCGAGAAATTAAAATTGAATCAATAATGTTATCTAGTGTACAGGCAATATTCAAATTTTCTCAATTATACCAAAATGGGCAGTAGGTAAATATTGTTGACAGAGAGAATGTGGACTAAATTCTTGAGGAGGAATATTACCTATCTATTTTGCAGTAGCCTTACCTAGGACTAGGAGAGCCATTTTGTTTCTGGAACAAGATAGCATTTTGAATATACACTTCGGTATATAAAATATTTTGGTAGGTTGGTGGATCTTTCCAGTCAAAGTATTTCATTTATTTCATGCTTGCCAGGCAGCATATTTAAAGATAGGTTTTTGTTTTTTTTAATAGGCTGAACATATGCAGAAGAAAAGGAGAAAACAAGAAAACAAAGATGAAGGTAAAAAGTGAGATTCTGAATTGACTCACTATGACCATTTTCTATGGTTTTGTTGTCCGCCAAGCATATAGTGTTTTATTTACTGAGAGTGGACAGCTAGCAGAGTTGCAAAGAACCCTTTGTTTCTTGTTCACATATTAAGATATGGCATACATCAGTGGTGACAGAATTTTAAATTTATAACAAATGGAGTTTATTTTGGGTGATTGGCATAGTGACTTATATTTCTCTTGACACTGATGTTTTCAGTGCTTTAAAGGTAACAAAAATCATGTGTCATTTTTGCACATAATATATGATTTTGACATTTGCAATTTAGCAGGTAGAATAACCGAGATAAAAGGGTACCTATTTGTCTCTTCTTCCATCCATCTCCCACCTACTTATAGCATTACCACCACCACCACCTCCTGAATTCTGCCCTGCTTTCAACAAAGTCATTAACCTTCTAAATTGTGATATCATGATGTACATTCTCAGGACGATATTTGAGTGGGCATTAGACACAGATTCTAACTTGTGGACTGAAGGGATGCTCCAGATGGTATGTATACCTGAAATATTTTCTCTACTTCATAGAGTTCATGGAGGTTTGAAGACGTTCCCTAATCTAACTTTAGTCAGAACCACATCTAGAGCATGTGAAATCTAGGGATCATTAAAAGTAGCTAAGGTGTGGCACAGATTTCCTTGTGACACATTCCCATGTTTTCAGTATCCTAATTTTTGAGAATCATTTATATTTTAAAAAAGAAGAAAAAGGCCTGCTGCTCCTAATAATAAATTGGCATGCCACTATTTCATCATAATTTTCTATATTTTTTTATTTCACTTGTATTAAGAGGAGACAATATAATAAAGAATTGAGGGCCGGCCCAGTGGCTCAGGTGGTTGGAGCTCCGTGCTCCTAACTCCGAAAGCTGGTGGTTTGATTCCCACATGGGCCAGTGGGCTCTCAACCACAAGGTTGCCTGTTCAACTCCTTGAATCTCGCAAGGGATGGTGGGCTGTGCCCCCTGCAACTAAGATTGAACACGGCACCTTGAGCTGAGCTGCCGCTGAGCTCCCGAATGGCTCAGTTGGTTGGAGCGCGTCCTCTCAACCACAAGGTTGCGGTTCGACTTGAGTCCTGCAAGGGATGGTGGGCTGTGCCCCCTGCAACTAGCGACGGCAACTGGACCTGGAGCTGAGCACAACTAAGACTGAAAGGACAACAACTTGAAGCTGAATGGCACCCTCCACAACTAAGATTGAAAGAACAACAACTTGACTGGAAAAAAGTCCTGGAAGTACACACTGTTCCCCAATAAAGTCCTGTTTCCCTTCCCCAATAAAAAAAAAAAGAATTGAAGCCAGGTCTAGGCTTGAGTCTTGAGTTACCCCACTTCCTACTTCAAAGGACAGAATAATTTTCCCATTGGTAAAATAAGTATAAGTGTAATTATTTCATACTGTTGTTATGAGAATTAGCTAATTAAGTGGACATACTGTTATAAATTACTTACTAATGTCACCTTTAGTAGCTGTAACTGGATATTTATTTAGCACCTGCCTAACTAAATTTTCTTTTTTTCCTTGGCTATTGTTGGTCTGGAGGCTCTAAATGCTGTCATACGATATGTGTATCTCAATTTTTATTATAACGGTAAATACGTGCAGTAAAAACTTTCAAACCACACAGATATATTTGAAGTCAAAAGTTAAAATTTTTCTCCCTGCCTCCCAGTGCTCTCTCTTCCTAGGAGATAAGCACTGTTAAAGGTTTGTATCTTCTGCAGATCTTTTCACATTAATGCACATAGGCTTAACTCATTTTTAATAGCTGCATATTCTGTTGTATGGATATCTAGAAGATATAGTCTCCTAATAATAGAAATTTAGGTTGTTTTTAGGTCTTTGTATAGCAAACACTAAAATGATTTAGTGTTATACAAATATCTTTGCACACTTAAGAGAATGTATCATACTGATTCCTAGTACTGGGTCTATACTTTTACATTTTTGATAAATATTTTCAAATTGGCCTCCAAAAATGTTACACCGATTTATCTTCCCATCACCAGTATAGTGAAACGTGCCTGCTTCCTGAGACCTTTGTCAGTTCTGTGTTTTTATGAAACGCTAAACTTTTTGCCATTCTAATAGGTGAAAAATAGGATTATCTTGTTTGAAACCACATTTCTTTAATTTTAAGTGAAGTTGAACATTTTTCATATGTATATTTATCACTCTTTCTGTAAACTGCTTGTATATAACCTTTGCCCATTTTTAACCTATTTTTTTATACCTTCATTTAAAATGTATTTACCTGAAGATATACAGTTTTAAAGATCTCTAATTTTTCTCCTTTAGGCATTTCATATTCTGGCATTGGGCTTACTAGAAGAGAAGCACCAGCTACAAAAAGCTCCTGAAGAAGAAGTGACATTTGACTTTTACCATAAGGCTTCACGTATGTTTTAGTCTGAGTGAATGATGTGTTCGTTTTGTACTGTCTTTAACCTGGAGGAACAGGATAAGTTTAGATTTTTATTAAATGCTACCTGATTAAAACAGTTTTTTCAAAGCACATTTCAGGGACATTAATTATAAGACCAAGAGAAGAGAATCATTTCATTTTCTATATTTACTGTATTTTTTAGGTCCTTGAAGACATCATAAATCTGTTCAGTCTATGGATATAACAGCTCCTCCAACTTTCGTATTTTTGGAATTTTGGTATTTATTTAAGTGTTTTTACTAGACAGTGAGTCATGTGGAGGAAAGGCAAGACAGATCAATAAGAGTAGCTTTCACTTAGCGGCTCTACTAGAAAATATACAAGAGAGACAAAGTTATGCAAATTTTTCAAGTTGTTTAATTTAGTACTTAGTACTTCATGTAATTGCAGATTCTTCCATTGAAAATGTAATTAAATTGATTGCAGACTCTGGTTATCAATGTGAATAACATTAAATATAAATTATAATTTATACATAAGTATGAAGATATTTATTTATGAGATGCAATTTTTGTGTTTCAAAGAAGGATTAGGAAGTTCGACAATAAATGCTCAGAATATACAAATGCTTTTGGAAAAACTCAAAGGAATTCCCCAGTTAGAAGGCCAGAAGGACATGATAACATGGATACTCCAGGTAAACCTGAAAAATAAACTGATTATGTCTTGGTTTAATTATTTAAGAATCCTCTCTTTGCCTTTAAAATTAAACCACTATATTCTTCAATTATAAAGTCATTTACTACTGATTTTCGTGATTAATCCTATGTTGTCATGTTAGTAATTCTATTTTCCCTATGTTTTAGTAGTTTTTTTTAAAATGAAATATTCATTTGTATCATTACTCATTCAACATATATTGAATGCCTACTGTGTACTGTGCTCATTTCTAGACTTTGAACAAGACAGATAAAGTATTTGCTATCATGAAGCATACATATTATTTGCGATAAACAGATAATAAACAAGAAAATACCAGGATAATTCGTAGATGTGTAGGGGGTAACTTTAGATCAGTAATCAAAAAGGCATCTTAGGACGCGACATTGGAGCCTAATGACATGAAGCCACCCTTATAAGTCTGCAAGAGTACTCTAGAAAGAGGGAACAGCAAAGCAAAGCTCTAAGGTGGCCAGAAAGAAGGCCACCGTGACTGGTGCACAATGGAGGAGGGAGAGAAAGGTAGGCAGCAAGGTAGGCAGCAAGGTCAGAGGGGCAGCCAGGAGCCAGATCATATAGGACCTTACAGGTCAGGGTAAAGTGGTGGATTTTATTTTTGAGTACAGTGGGAAGCTGCTGAAGGATTTTAAGTGATATTATCTGGCCTATATTTTTCTGCTATGAGGTAAATGGATTATAGGGGACAAGAGTAAAATCATGAAGACCATTGGAAGACTATTGCAGTAATCCTGGTGAGAAGTGAGCATTACCTAGACTAAGGATGCAGATGGTGAGAAGCTGGATTGATTCAGGTATAATTTGATGATAGAATCTGTAGAACAAGCTGATAGATTTGATGGAAAGGGATGAGGGATCAACAAGGAGTCAACAAGCTCCTGGATTTGGAACTTGAACTATTGGGTGGATGGCAGTGCCTTTGACAAGTGAACAAGGGGTAGGGAGAGAAGACAGGAGTGTTACTTTAATGGAAAATCCTGAACATGTAAACATGAAGCCAAGATTATGGAGTTTCCCCTCACCGTATTAAAATATTCTGATATTATCAGCTAGATATTGTTTTGGTAATTAGAATATGGAGTGGTTATTTTCCACATTCATATCAATCAGAGATCTTTGTACTGATTTTGTACTTCAACAAGTCAGCCCTTTTTATTACTTAATCAGGGACATTCCTTAAGCAAGCTTAATGTAATTAGATATGTAGCTATAAGATAATGATATTATTATTAAGATTTCTCTTGAAGTATATTTCATGAATATTTAGTATTTGTGTTAAATTTATCAAGTAATCATTTAAAAACGTAAAACTAAACCAGAGAATAAAGTAGTTAACTATTCTACCTTTATTAAGAAAGTATATTGAACTGTCATTTAGTCCAACATTTATATCCTACAGACATGGTGTTGTAAATTGGAGATCTATTCCTCAAAATTTATTTTCCATTTGAATAACAAAATTCATTGTCAAAATATACAAAAAAGCACAAGTATCTGCTTTTACAAACATTAGGTATTTTATCCAAATAATATAAAGTTGTCTTGTAAGTTCCTTTTGGGAGGTTTTTCCATATGAGACTGAGGCTCCTTCAAAATTTCAATAAGTTTATGGATATACTATCATATTGCTGAAACCTTGATATTTGATAAAAAAAAGATGATGTGGTTGTTCTGTAAACATATCCCAAGATAAATGATTGAGTGAAATGGTAGGAAACAGTGTATACTCATATAGTAGGATCGCTTTTTATGAGGATATATTTGAATATAGAGAATTAACATTTTTTATTTCCCTAACAAAAGCAGAGGTATGGTCACACCTGCAGACTATCAGTTGATTTTCCTACCTGCAACCTCCTCCTTTGCTGGATAGCTGATCGACTAGGGGAGGTGTTTGTTACAGTCAGGAGTCACTTCATGCACGCACGTGTTTGTGTGTGTGTGTGTGTGTGTGTGTGTGTGTGTGTAAATAGTTCAAGTCAGACATTTGGAAACATGATGACAAAATCAGATCAGTGCATTTTTCTGTTCTTGGTCAATCTAACCAAATCTTTTAACATTTCATTTGTTTTTCAGATGTTTGATACAGTGAAGCGATTAAGAGAAAAATCTTGTTTAATTGTAGCAACTACATCAGGATCAGAATCTATTAAGAATGACGAGGTAATGACATAATAATGGTGACATTCATCTCTATCTTTGAACTTTGCTGGTATGAGAGAGCTGCTGCTTTTTGTTAGAAGGAACCTGTTTATTGTAAAGTATGTGAGATGTCTATCTTCTTTTGCTTATCATGTTTCTGTACTGTAGGGATTAGCGTAACTTGACATGTAGTTATCCAATACACATGTATTTTATAAAAATCAGGAAATTGATGTGCAGTGGAGCTCTGTTGGAAATACCATATTAATTTAAAAAATATTTTAATATCTGAAATTAGGCTTTGTCTTACAGTTGATGGCTCTTTATAATTTAATCAGCAGCATTCTTAGTGGGACGTAAGATAATGGTACATCTTAGATTCAGTGAAATATGGTAATATTTAGGTTATGATTTTCATTAATATAATGAATCAGGTTTTAATGACTTGAACCTTAAAATTATTAGACTATTATTACTTGTGGTTATTAACTATCCTTCCTAAAAGGAATACACCAGTCTTAAGTTAGAAACACAATAAAAATATACCAATACATCTCAGTAATATTGTTAAAATTCTCAATCTTAGCAATGCATCTAGGAGTAACTGTTAGACATCATCAAGATGGCCTAAATTGATTAAATGACAATGATTAAATGACTGACAGTTTTAAACTTTTTGTTTCATTTAATTTTTTTCTTAATGTGCTAGCACTGAGTATAAAAGACAGTTTATTAGATATTTAAGGTACTTGGCCTTTATGTTAATTATTGAAATAACCAAAGGAGCAATTCATTGTATGATGCAGTGGAGCCTGTATACTAATTTTGAGGCATCAGATTGAATCTTGGCTTAGGGAGTGGTGTAATCAATGTTGTTAGACTCTCACTCTAGGAAATTTTGCCTCACCAGTATATGTAAATTATAACAATGGCTGTTACCTAATTTTTGTGGTTTCTTAATACCCAGATTACTCATGATAAAGAAAAAGCGGAACGAAAAAGAAAAGCTGAAGCTGCTAGGCTGCATCGCCAGAAGATCATGGCTCAGATGTCTGCCTTACAGAAAAACTTCATTGAAACTCACAAACTCATGTATGACAGTACATCAGAAATGTCTGGGAAAGAAGACTCCATTATGGAGGAGGAGAGGTAAAACAAAGCAAAACTAAACATCAGCAACTAATTTATTTGGAGGAAAAATTCCATACTCATTTTAAATAATGTTTTTTCAAAATATATTTTATAGTGAGAAATTACGTGATGTATTTTTAAGGTAGGAAGGGGACAGTAAAGGCTCTAAGGTACTTACTAAATATAATTTTACATTGATGAACAGTTCAAGTGCACAATACAGTTTGTTGGAATCCTTTATGCGCAAAAAGATATGAGAATGGGAACAGAAAAAAACAGAAATGAGCTCCTGTTATCTTATATACATGAGCATTTTTAGGTACTCATTTATGTATCAGTTCATATATTCCACATTTTTATGATTTCTGATAAAAATGATGGCAGTTACTACAAATTGAAAAAATAATCCTTCAGAAAAAGGTGGTTTATATTAGTTTTTCTTTTTTTCTTAAAGAATTAAGACAGCACATATATAGTCATGGATAGCACACTGGAATTGGAATCAGTAAATCTTGTTTTCTGAGTCCTGATTGTAGTATGCTCTTGGGGAAATCCATTAGCCTCTGAGAGCCACGGTTTGTGAGCTGTTATATAGATACAGTGAGAAAGGGAGGAGTGAAAATAATGGTACTTTGAAAAGCATTCCAGTTTAAAATATTGAAAATACTTTCTATGCTTTTTTTTTTCCTTTGCTTATTTTTAAAAACTAGCTGTTACTGCTCTTTAAAGCAATGTGTGTTATGGATACTTTTAGGAAATTGAGCTTTTGCATTAACAGTAGAAACATACTCCATATAATATGTCTGTAATCCTAAAGCTGAGTATACTAACAAAAACTGCAAGGAATAAAGACTACATATTTTAAAGATTAAAAAAAAAGATATGAAAGTAAGCTATCCTTGGCTGACTATAGTAATAAAACTAGAAATTAATACAAAACTTTAAACAATAAACAGCAAGTCCCAACCCTCTAATACTACGTATCAACAATGTACTATTTAGAAAGTAATGAAAAAGAGACTACTGTATATTTATCCAAACAAGAAGATACAAGCAAAAGTGTACTCAATTAATGACTTTAGTGCTTTCATTATTTATTTTTATTGCCTGATTGATTGCACACATAAAATGATGAATCTGTTCTCATTGAAAACAATTAAAATAATACAGTAAGTCTCCTTTGAGCATTCTCTCTACACTCCTTTTTTCCCACAGATAACCATTGCCATAAATACAATTGTTCAAGACCTCTTCCAATGCATTTATAAACGTGTACATAGAGAAATAATGAGTCTTGGTTTGAGTTTTTAGTGGTTTATTATTTTACCATATCTTTTGTTTTGTAGCTTGCTTTTTCACTCCAATGTCTTATAAATTTTTTCATGTCAATATATATAGCTCTATAGTATAGTTTCTACATCATTCTTTATGACTGCTGCATAGTATTCCATAATGTGAAAACACACACACACTATTTTTTTAATCAGATTTTGGACATTTAAGTAGTTTTCGCCTTATTTTCCAGTTTTCCCGTATTTTAAACAATGCGTGTGTGTGTGGAGAACATTTTGTATGTTACCCTTGTGTAATAGTACATGTGCTTCTCAAGGGTGGAATGTGACAGAGCTAGGTCATAATTATTTAAAATTTTAGTATATACTACCACATTGCCCTTCCAAGTGGCATTACCAATTTCTACTCCCAGCAGAGTATGAGAGTGCCTGTTTTCTTTATTTTCACCAATAGTTAATGTTATCAGTACTTGAAAATATTGGATATAATCAAAATTATAAATTTGTGCCTGTCTGAATTTTCCCAATTACTACTTAATACTAAGTCGAACATCTTTTCATATGATTGTTCAATAACCTATTACATTTTGTCTTCTGGGAATTGCCTGTTATTAACCTTTGCCCATCTCTATTGGGTGCTTTGGTTTTGTCTTATTGATTTATAGAAGTCCTTTAAAATTATGGACACTAAACTTTGTTTTATGTTTCTCATTTTATCCCTATTTCTTTAATATTAATTATGAAGTTTAGCCATAGAGAAGTTTTCAGCATTGATAAAGACAGATTTATTAGTCTTTTTGAGTTTTAACTTTTTGTATCATGTTTGAAAAGGCTTTTCTTATCCCAGAATCATAAATATATTTTCTTACATTTTTTAAAAACAAAATTTTAATTACACAACACATTTTCCTTTTAAAAGTCAAATTGTGGAGATAAAGCTAACGTTCTATTTTTAGCTCTGGCCCAAATGCTTGACCCCTTTCTGCCCTTTCTCAAAAATATTCTGATTATAAGTTTTATGTATATTGTAAGAATTTTTACTATACTATTACATACAAATATGTATCCATAGAAATCACATTCAGCCTCTTATTTGCATAAATGGTATTATGTACATATCGTTCTACAACTTCCCATTTTCACCCAATAGTATGTCTTGGAAATCTATACATATCCTTACATATAAAACAAACTCAGTGTTTCTCAGTCTTGGCATTTGGGCAGCAGTTCATTTTCATGACTGGTGAATTTCAGAACATTTAATATCTGGCCCCTCGTCCACTAAATTCCAGTAGTGTCACCTTGTCCTTATGATAATCAACAACTAAACCTTACCCACCTATTGCTGGATACCTCCTAGGAGGTGGTACCACACCTAGCTGAGATCCACTATTTAAAAACTGCATAGTATTCTGTATTACATAATTTCATTTACATTGATGATAACATTTAAGTTATTTCCAATTTATGGAATGAGCTACAACATTTCAGGGAGCTTCTTGAAGCCCAAGTAGAGAGGCAGTACTGCAGAGTAGTTCAGAACGTGGTCTGTGAAGTCAGATCACGTAGGTTAAATCCTGGCTGTGCTACTTCCTAGTGATGAGTCATTAGGTAAGTTTTTTACCATCTCTAGGCCTCAGTTTCTTCATCTGAAAAATGAAGGTAACAATAGTACCTACCTCACAGGATTGTTGGAAGGATTAAAGGGGTTAACATAATGTCAAGTATTTGAAGGAATGCCTCACATCACAATTAGTGTTTTATAAATACCGTGTTTCCCCGAAAATAAGACCTAATCGGACCATCAGCTCTAATGAGTCTTTTGGAGCAAAAATTAATATAAGACCCAGTCTTATTTTACTATAAGACCCGGTCTTATATAACATAAGTTATATAAGATATGTTATATAACTTATCTTATGTTATATAAGACCGGGTCTTACATTAATTTTTGCTCCAAAAGATGTATCAGAGCTGATGATCCGGCTAGGTCTTATTTTCGGAGAAACATGGTATTTGCTATTATTTATTGTATTATTATTGTACATGTTGACCGTAAGAATTGCTAAATCATTCAAGTGTAAGTTTTTTATTTTAATAGCTATCATAATAGAATAGAAACTTAAATGCCTAATAAGAGGGAATGGATAAAACTATTATGGCACATATAGTAAGAGTACTGTGCAGCCATTTAAAATGATGTTTCTGATGGGCGTGGCCAGTTAGCTCAGTTGGTTAGAGCGTGGTGCACCCATATTAACCCCCATATTAACCCCCACATGGGCCACTATGAACTGCACCCTCCTTAAAACATAAATAAATAAATAAATAAAAATAATGTTTCTGAAGAAATTTTAATGACATGAGGAAACAATAAGATATAAGTTAATAAAAGCATGATGCCAATCTGTATATGCAATATGGTAATGATAATGTAAAAGTTATAAATAGAAAGCAGACTGGAAAGCAATATACAAGTGATTATCTCTAAGTTGTGAGAGTATAATACCTTTTATTTTCTTTTTTATACTTTTTTAGATTTTCCAAAAATTCTTAATCAGCATGTATTACTTTTATAATCAGAAAAAACAGATAACCCAGCTTCTTGGTACAATAAATTAATTATAATATACATTCTACTTTGTGATCTGCTGATTTCGCACTTAGCAACATAGAATGTATTTTCTAATAAGCAAATTAACTGATAAAAACCGGGGGATAATTTTAAGCTAATTGCTAAATATCAGTTTTATTTTGTTTTTATTCTTAAAGTTCTTGCCCTACAGTTACTTAAAATCTATCAAATTATAAAGACAAGTAACCAAAACGTGTACTCATTTGTGGTCGTTTCTCTTGGTAGCACTCCAGCAGTCAGTGACTACTCTAGAATTGCTTTGGGTCCTAAACGGGGTCCATCTATTACTGAAAAGGAAGTGCTGACATGCATCCTCTGCCAAGAAGAACAAGAGGTGAAAATAGAAAATAATGCCATGGTATTATCGGCCTGTGTCCAGAAATCCACTGCCTTAACCCAGCACAGGGGAAAGCCCATAGAACTCTCACGGGGTATGTATTGTTTAATAAATAATCTTTTGAGCATTTCTTTTCATACTTATGTAATTAGGAAAAATACTGTCTGAAAGAAGTTTGGGAGTGGGATTGTATTTAGCCTTATTTGGTCAGATCACAGTTTACTCATGAAAAATGTACTCTAGGTTTTTACATGCCATGTTGGCTCTTTTGTTCTTTTTTTTTTTTTAATTTGAATTTTTGTTAGCACTTGGCCACATTGCTCATTTTCTCTCTGTGTCTCTTTGTCTTTCTCTCTCTCTCTCTCCATGTCTCTGCTCTACTATTTGAAAGTAGGATGCAGGCATCATGACATTTATATTTCCACATGCATTTTCTAAAGCTAAGGGCAATCTATTATGTATCTACTATACCATTATAACATTTAAGAAAACTAATAATAATTCAGGAATATCATCTAATATAAAATCCATATTTTAATTTACCCCTACCCTCAAAATATCACTTTTTAGCTAGACTTTTTCTTTCATTTAGAATCTAGACATGTTTCATGTGTTGTTTTAATTATGTGTCTTTTAGTCTATTTTAATCTAAAATAGTCACTTGCCTTTTTTCTTTCCATGATAACTTTTTTTGAAGAATGCAAGCCAGTTATTTTATATAGTATCTTACATTGTGGATTTGTTGATAGTTGGCTCATGATTAGGCTCATGTTAAACATATCCTTGGCAGGAATACTAATTAGCTAATGTACTGTACTTCTTACATCACCCCAGGAGTTAGCTGCTTTATTTTTAAAATACCTTTAGAATGATAATATTGATCTAAAAAGCGGGTGGTGGGGGGCAAACACTTATTGAGTACTTACCATATCCAGGCACAGAAAGTGCTTTCTGTGTATTTACTCAATCTTTACAGCAGCCTTATAAATTAGGTACCAGCATTGGCTCCATTCTATAGATGAAGGAACTGAGGCACAGAGAAGTTAAGTAACTTGCCCAAGGCCATGAATTATAAATGATGAAACCAGATTTTGAACCCATAGTCTGTGCTTTTATCCAGTAGATTATAATGTCCCAAAATGTCCCTTTAAATTTACCCAAATTACTCTTAAAATTACAAAAGTAAATTGTTTTGAGTCATAGAAAATCACTTCAATGACCAAGATATGTAACTTAAATGTAATGTTTAAAATAAAAATGTAAATCAAGAATAGAAGTTATCATTAATCCATACTAATTTTAGAATCATATCTGGAAGTCTAGTTTTTTTATTATCCTCTTTTACTTATTATTAAGAAAATATATCCTGCTATCATGATAATGTGACACTTTTCTTGGACATTTCTGAGAAAGTTTATGATTAGAATTATGGACCCGATAACCTCTATTTTTTTTTCTTTCATGACTGTGGAAGAGATGATTACATATCTCTTATTTTTGTCTTCCTGTACCAGAAACCCTGGACCCACTTTTCATGGATCCAGACTTGGCATATGGAACTTATACAGGAAGCTGTGGTCATGTGATGCATGCAGTGTGCTGGCAGAAGTAAGTTGTCCTCCTGACATGTTCTTGAAAGAAACTAGTCATATTGAAGTTCACTAAAGGCCACAAAAAGGCATGTTTTCCCATGTCTTCTTTCCTTCCTTCCTTATTTGAATAATTGAAGCAGTTTTAATTACTAATTTTGTTTGCATGGTGCTCATTTATTATCACCCTTAGAAATCGGTGTGTAAAGTTATAAACTTAAAATTTTCATGCTTCCTTTCTACTTGCTCTCCACAAATTAATTAGTTCCTCTTGATCAGTATCTGTGTAAAAGAAGCAGTAATCTTTATAAAAATTGTATTCCCCTCAAAACAGTGAAAAAATACCTTTGAGATAGAATAGGACAAGAAATTCTAGTTCTACCTCTGGAAGAGATGAAAGATAAGAACTATAATTCCTGAGAAATCTTGTATAGGGTTCACCCTTTTGGCATTGGGTTGAAATATATAATTTTCTTATAATAGCCAATGACTACTTCAGTTGGTCATTGGAAACTGAGGGAAGTAGTGTCCACATTATATCTCCATGGTGTTGAGGCAGGAGACAAGTTATGATTCAGTAAAATTATTTAAAAAATTTTTCTACCCTGGTGTCTTCCAGTTTTCCCCCAAAAGAATGGGCACCCTATTTGTTCTGTAATTGGAACTTGTGTATTTTTGCATGTAGATTTTAAAGACGTTTGTTGAGGCAAAAATTTCAGATTTTTCTCACTTATATTAGAACAAAGATACATGTATAGTTCTGAATGGACCTGTGTCTTCGAATTTTGCAGATATTTTGAAGCTGTACAGCTGAGCTTTCAGCAGCGTATTCATGTTGACCTTTTCGACTTGGAGAGTGGAGAATATCTTTGCCCTCTTTGCAAATCCCTGTGCAATACTGTAATCCCCATTATTCCTTTGCAACCTCGAGCGATAAACAGGTATATTTTAATTTCTGTTTTGGTTAATTTTATAAAAAGCTGTCTTTCATTGTGTCTATTTTGGTTAGATTACTAGTTTCTTTTTTGGTATTTAAAGTAATTAATACTTTTTCATTTTATAAAATATTCGACTTAAAAATATGATTAAAATTAGCTCCAATTTTTGGTCTCTAAAACAACTGGAACATTCAGTTAGTCAAATCTATATGTTGTGTGTAAAGCTTCCAACTGCCACTAAAACAATAGAACTTTGATCTCTTTCTTAGCATTCACTGAAGGAGAAAAGATGCAAAGAAGATTCATTCCTTGCATATAGTCCTTTGCCACAATTTATTGCTATTTGGAGTTTCCTTTCTCTAAAAGTCTTTGTGGTATTATTTTTAATTCTTTTTTTTCTATAGATCTAAATGTTATAGTTTTAGAGACGTGCAGAAAGTGTTAACTGTAAAAGTAAAAAACGATTCATCATATATCTTTGGATAGTTTTTGAGCATTTAGACTAAGTTTTTATATTTTGACCACCTGTAAACAGAGTTTAACAGACAAATTCATTATTTTTTATGACAACTAGAACACTTAATGGTGTATTTCTTTATTCTCACTGTTCTACCTAATGATAACAGTATGATTTATTATTACAGTTTTAGTTTCTTTAAAACTCATTGAATTTGTAATGATGATGAAAGTTGTAATAAAGAACCTGGTTTTGTTGATAAAAAACACTTTAAACATGTTTCCACAACAAAAGAATTCAAAGGTGATAGGTTTGGCAAGAAGTGTCAGTAAGTAGTTGCTCTATCGTTACTATTCCATGTCATTAGAAAAACTAATTTGAAAATTGTCTCCTACTCAGCATATTGGGGCATAGAATGTCATCTTTTTGGAAGAAGGTGGCATCAGAAAGATTTATCCTTTTTTCTTTTTGTGAGTAATTGATGTGTTCTAGGCACTCTACTAAGCACTTGCTATGCTATTTATTTAATACTTAAAAATAGTCTAATGAAGTAGGTACTGTTATTCCCATTTAAATATAAGGAATTGGGGACTATGAGTAGTTGTTACTTATCCCGGAGACAGACCCAGGATTTGAACACAGACCTGACTCCAAAGCCTTACCTACCTATACACATAAAGACAAAGATAAAATAAATCTAAATAAAATATAGTGACTTTCCAACTTCTTGTTAGCCTGTACAAGCCTTTTTTACACGCTGGTTACACTGGTTCCCCAAATAAGGATTATTAAACATGTAAATTATTCTCTAAAGGAATGTTCTGCACCTTCTTTCCTTGATGTCTTTAAGAATAGGATGCTTCAGGGCAAGCCTTTCTAAAGTTAGGCTGATCCTTACAACTGGGTGTCTTCGAATCCTGTGATATTTTTAACCTGTAGTATCATTTTGTTACTTTGGATCTGAAATACATAATTATAAGTAACATTTTTATTAGGCACTTGAACTTACCTATGTAGTTGATTATATTTGCCACTTGTTTTTAGAAAATCAACATGAGTATAATCTAAGATATTAAAGCTAAAAGCATATAAAAAACTATCAAAACTAATAATAAGCTAGTATTTTTAAAAGAAAATTGGTTATAACCAATCATAGTACAATTTCATTTCTGAGAACTGAAAAAATTCTTAGGTTAAGTTTGTGCCCAGATATGTGAGTTTTGGCACAGTTCTGTATATATTTTAACTTCACTCAAGGCTGTCATTTCAATAAGCAAGTTCCGTTTCTATAGTCCTTTTTAATAATGCTGTTTCTGGTCCCCCTTGATTGTTAATAACAGTTTGGATCAAGTCCCTGCCTTTATGAAGTTTAGATTACAGAGAGGAGAAAAAACAATGAACATAAAAATACAAAGTGTTGATTAGTGAGAAATATTATGAAAATACTAAAGTTGCAGCATAAAGGGGGCTAGAGACAGACAAGTGCATGAGACTGTTTATGGACAGAGTTGTCAGGGAGCTTCTGTCCAAGATGGTGACATTTCAGTAGAGATGTAAACGAAGTCAAGGACAAGCAGTGCTACTCTCTGGGAGAAGAGAATCCCAAGCACAGGCAATAGCAAGAGCAAGGGCCCTGAGGTAGGAACACAATCAGCATATTCAAGGCACAGCAAGAAGGCAGCATGCTTGGAATGGAGCAAAGAGCCAGCTCAGAAAAGGGCCTAGGAGCTAAGATTAGAGGTTAGAGATGTGTTTTATGTGTGATGGGAAACCACTGGAGTGTTTCAGACAGGGCAGTGATACGATCTGATTTACATTTTCAAAAGATCCCTCTGACTCTGCTGTTAGGACGAATACATAGACAATAATGACACACCGCTGTGGAGGCAGGAAGAACAGTTAGTCCGTTGAAATAGTCCAGGTGAGGGATGGTGTAACTTGGATTAGGGTAGTAATCCAAGGTAGAAAGAAGTGATCAACTTGGGATATCTTTAGAAGGTAAAACCCGCAAGACTAGCTGATAGGTTAGAATATGGTGCGCGAGGGAATCAGATAAATCAATGGCAACACCTAGTTTCTGACTTGAGCAACTAGAGTGATGATTCTGACATTAACTACTACTAGGTGATGGGCATATGGGTGGTGTCTTTTTCCTTGTACTTTTAAAATTCCCCTCCCTCCCAAAACTACATTTTTAGACACGTGTTCCTATGACCTAGGCAGTTAATCTGGAGGAATGACTTTTTCATACAGCCATTTATCCGGGAAGAACTCTACAAGTTCAGCTTTTCACTTTGACCTTGTGCCAATGGCTTTAATAATTTTTAAATATCATTTTTCAGTGAGAATGCAGAAGCTCTTGCTCAACTTTTGACCCTGGCACGATGGATATCGACTGTTCTGGCCAGAATATCAGGTTATAATATAAAACATGCTAAAGGTTTGCTTAAAATTATTTTGTATTTAGCTATGTGGGATATAAGTATCAGAATCTTTAAACTTTTTGTGGAAAAAGAGTACTTATTGCTGTAAAATATTGTTTACAAATACATATTTGTTGAATATTAGGAAATACAGGTTTTGTAAGCCCTGGCTAAGTTTGGCTTAAATCACTTTACTTGATTTAATAATTTTTTTATACTGGGAGGCAGTATAGACAGTGATTAATCTGGAGTCACACTGCTTGGATTTAAATCTTATATCCATCACTTACTGTCTGTGTGATCTTGGACAAATTACTTAATCTCTCTGTACCTCAACTTTCTTATTTGTAAAGTGGGAATAATAATAGTACCTATCTCATTGAAGGATTGCGTTATGTAAAGTAGAACTGTGTGTGGTATATAGTAAATACTATATGTGTTAGCCATTACTATAACTAATATTGTTAATATGTTATCATTAATAGTAATAACAAAAATAACATTTTAAAACTGTTATCTCATTTATATAATTACAATTGAGATAAGACTACCTAAAGACTCTGAGAAAAACATTGGCAAGCAGATTGGGGAGAGATATCAAAATTTTAAGAGTGGTTAATACAGAAAGTGAGCTTCCTGGGTATTTTTTTCCTCCTTTATTTCCCAGCTTTGACCCCAGGGTAGCCTGAGTCACAGAACTGTGCAACAGACACGAATAGCAAAAAACCCAAGAGAGATGCCCTCTTTCTGGCCAGAGCACCAGGAAAAGAAGCCCCACAGAGCTGGAGAGTGTAAAGGGAATTCCTACTGTAGTTTTTTCCTCTCTTCTGACCCTCTCCTGAGGCTAGCCCCAGTCATGGAGCTGTACTGCCCGGGTGGCCACATAGACACCTGAAATCCCCAGAGAAAACCAGTCTCTCTGGCCAGAGGAACTGGGAAAAAGGGACCCCTGTGTTTCAAAGAATGCAGGGTGAAGCCTCAATTATTTTTTTCTGTCTTTGCCTCACAGCGTCACTACAAATGTCAGCCCCAGTCACATGAATCACAGTACATTACAGCACAGGGGACTAAAACGGAGAGAAACTTCTCATTTTGACCAAAGGAACTAGGAAAAAAGGACCCCTTGGGGTTAGAGAGCAAGGGGGAGTTCCAGAGAGGAAGGAGATGTAGAACGGAAATCTCCTATTTTGAGACCAACACAAGTCCTGCCTGGGCTGAAAAACAACACAAATTCAAGCTGAAAATGTGCAGGGCAGGAGCCAAAGAAGTATAGCAATAGCTTTGAGATCGAAACTGTGTTAAACGACTGGTCAAGTCTCAGACTAGCCCTGAGTAGTTTGTGTCCTGGCAGACCCAAACAATACAGTAAAGGCTCTGAAAACTAACATTGGAAATACCACCCACAGACAGTGAGACAGAACTTGTTGAACCTAATTAGGTTGATTGCCTACTAAAACAAATAAGTACGTTTTTCCAGAGAATTTTAACAGGAGCCAGAACCTCATCATGTAATATTCAAAATATCCAAGATATAATCCAGAATTACTCAGCAAACAAAGAACCAGGAGAATCTGACCAACTCTCAAGGGAAAAAAAACAGTCAAATGTCAATCCTGAGATGTTTTAATGTTGAACTTCCAGACAAAAAGTTTAAAGCAACTATATAATCATGAAACTTAAGGTGAATACTCTTGAAATAAATGGAAAGATAGGAGTTCTCAGCAGAAAAAAAGTAGAACTATTAAAAAAAAAATTAAATGGAGATAATAGAATTGAAAATACTATATGAAATAGAAATTAACTGTATGTGCTCCATAGTAAAATGGAGATGGGGAGGTAGGAGTCAGTGAATTTGAAATTAGATCAGAGTCAAGTGAAGTGAAATAAGAACAGTGGAAATTATCCAATCTGTAGAATAGACAGAAAAGGCAATGGGGAAAAATACTTGCCTTAGGGACATAGGGACTTGTTTTTTTCTAGTCCAACATTTGTGTCATTGAAGTCCTGAGAGGGATAAAGATGGTACAGAAAAAAAATTTTGAAGAAATAATGGCTGAAAACTTACCAAATTTGGTGAAAGACATAAATTTACAGATTTAAGAAGTTCAATGAACCTTGAACAGATAAACTTAAAGAAAATCACACCCAGATAGATTATACGCAAACTGCTGAAAATCAAAAATGAAGAAAAAAATCTTGAAAGCAACCAGAAAAAAACCAACTCATGCTGTATAGGGGAACAGCAATTCTAATTTGGTGGTGAAATGGAGCCACAAAGAGGGCTAGTATTCACATCGTCTTAGTTAGGGGCAGAGGTAGGATTCCAACTCAGGCAGTTTGGCTACAGACCTTTGCTCTTATTCACTAATGTATGCTGCCTTACTAATAAAATACTATGCATTCATTAAAAATGAAAATATAGACAGAGTTACTGATGTGGAAAGACATTTCTCATCTATTGGTGAATAAACAAGATACAGAACAGTAGTATAAATGTCCTTTGTAAAAAATATCTGATGTGTAACATTTATATGGAGAACAGAAGAGTATCTATTCCCCACATGTTATCTGTGGTTTATCTGAGTGGAGAAATTTTGAATAATTGCTTATTTTCTAAGTTTTCTAAAATGATCACACATAATTTTAAAAAGCTACAAAGGTGTGTGTCAGACTAAACTCTCATGATTTTTCTTTTTCCTTTTTCTTTATAAGGAGAAAACCCAACAATTCCAGTCTTATTTGATCAAGGAATGGGTGATTCTACTTTTGAGTTCCATTCTATCCTGAGTTATGGAGTTCAGTCTTCGTAAGTATCTAAATAATTAAGAGAAGTTTGGTAAATGGCTGTGAAAATTAGAGTCGAGAACAATCTTTCCTTGCTTCTATCCTCTCCCTGCCTTCTTCCTACTTTATTTGTAAAATTGTTTCTTTATCCCATGCTTATCTTGTTTCTTTCTCCTAGGAGTTTTATTTGTATTAATAAAATTAAGTGGTTTGATATTAGAGTAATATGTATTAGGATGAACCATGCCTGTAATTAACCATTTTTGACCAACAAGATGCCATTTCTATGTAATCTAGCTTACAAGAAGAGCAGAATTTAAGAGACTTCTAAAGTCACATCTAACTTGCTCTGTGACTTCTGAAAAGCCTCAGGTCACTTCCCCCTGTATCCAATTCATTTTTCTTGTTTGTAAAATTGAGAGAGTGACCTCCTACTTTACCTCATAAGATAACTGGAAAGATAATTTTAATGTATCTAAATCAGATGCTATTATTTAATGAATATTATCTGAGGTATATCTTTCTAGTTGTGATACTTGTTTATATTATGTATCCGTTGCTACTGAAAATACTTGTTACTTGCTAAAACTGGAAGTTCAGGAAACTATAAATTATCTCTCCAAGTACACACATAACACCCTTGTCAACACAAAAGTACTTCTTGGTCCCTTTTCCCAGACACTAAGTCTTGTTAGGTTTCCTCTGAATTTCTGTCCAGTCTTTCCCTTAATTTGGACCTGGACCCTTTTCTGCTGTAATCATTTACTGCGTCTTTCCCAGGAAGTGAAGTTATATGGGCCATTACCATTTCTCTCTCTCTTTTTTTTTTTTAACTTTTTTTTCTTTATTAAAGTTTGTTGGGGTGACAATGGTTAGTAAAGTTACGTAGATTTCAAGTATAACCATTACCATTTCATAAGAGATATTTTTCTACTTATAGGAGACACAGTTCTGCTTTTCCCGTTTTTTTCTTAATAAATAAATCTTCTGCAGAGACTCTAATCTCTAATTTGAAAAAAAGCAGTTTACTTTGTCAAGAGTTAAATTGTTTGTTGCTTCAATATCTAATTAGATTTATCAGCAGGTAGCCCCTTTTACTAAATCATTACATAAATTTTTCCCGTTTTATTTTTAGAATAAAATACTCTAACAGCATCAAGGAAATGGTCATTCTCTTCGCCACAACAATTTATAGAATTGGACTGAAAGTGCCTCCTGATGAAATGGATCCTCGAATCCCCATGATGACCTGGGGCACATGTGCTTTCACTATCCAGGCAATTGGTAAAGCCTATTAAACAGAACTGGTTTGTAGGTTTCATAGAAACGGAATTAACATTGATCAACTAAAAAGTATTCCTTTTTTCTTCCCTGATGGTTCTGGATATTCTGACCTGTTTGAATACTATTAGTATTTCAGTAGATTAGTGTGGCCTGATGCCATTTAGTCTGAGAATTTTTTGTATTGATCTCTTTTTAACTGCAATAATGGCCATATGCAACATAGCTAAAAATATATGAAAGGGACATCATGAAGCAAGCTAGATTAAAATCATGGCAGATTTATAACACTAGAAGGTCAAGGAAAAAAGGCAAAGGAAGAAGAATCACCCCAGAAAGGTTCAGTAATTTTTGTTTCTTTTACACTTTGAGAGAAAAAGAAAGGGAAACCAAAGTCACCTAAAAAGGGAAAGCAAGACTGAGGTGGTCAGGAGAGACAGATTAGCAGGCAGAAATTAACCAAGTCTGAAAGGAAGCCCACTGTAAAATTATCTGCGATATTGAAAGCTTCCTACAGAAAAATGCAGCAATCAAATCAACGTGTTGTACATCTTAAACTTACACAATGTTATACATCAGTTATACCTCAGTAAAGCTAGGGGGAAATAGAAAAGTATAGCAGTGAAGAATCGCTTAGATTTTTAAATCATCATATTTGCTCATTACAGTCATGAGATATACAATGCTTTATTAATTAAAAGAATAATAACTATTTCATATTATCTTTATCCAAGCCAGTTTCAATCTTTCTTTCCAACATATATTTTTGGTTGTTATTTTTAATGGAGCCTACTACATTTTCTTCATTTAATTATGTTTTTGTAACAAGACACTGTTTCATGGTTTGAATTAAGTAGCATGAAGCCACTTCAGCATCAGTCTCTATAAACAGATTTTAGGAGTTACTTCCAAACCTGTCTGAGTTAGATCATAACACACAGGTTTATATTTACTAAGATTAAATAAAATGAGAAGTAGTAGCAATAGGGTTATATAAAATAAAATCTGACTTTCTATTGAAAACTTTCAATGCAGGTACTTTACACTTTACTGTCTTTGGGAATACAAGCATTAGGAATCAAGAATCTGTATTTAGAGACTGAACATTAAAAAAAGGTCAGTTTTGTCATAAGAGAGACGAGAAATTCAGTGGTAAATAGAACTAAATCTTCGTATGTGGTTCTTTTACCTAGTAATTGGACTCTGATTAATAGTTTTACGTTGTTTTCCCTGTAGTGCTTTTTCCATTCAATGGACATAATGCTGTACTTTATTTCTAGTGCATAAGCTGCTAACTTACTTCATTTCCTGTGAATATGGAGAGACATATACAAGGATGTGTTGGCATAGTTGGGAGCAATAGTTAAAGAATCAAAACAGAGGGTCTTTTTATTATTTCCATTCAAAGATGGAAAAAGAAAATAGGAAGTTAGCCTTCCTAATTCAGAGGTATCTGCTGCTGAGAATCAGTAAAAAAAAAAAAAGAAAAAGAAAGAAAAAGAATAATATAGCAATAAATACCCCAGATACCAAAGCAGAATATATTTCTGAATCTATTTTTTTGTATTTTCAATTTCATCTTTTTTCCTATAAATCTAATTCTTTTTTAATAGTACCTATAAGAGCAATAAAGTTACTTGAATCTGTCTTATGGATTATTTTTCAACACAATTGGTTGTGATTTACATGCCAACTGTAATTTTTAAAAAGGTGACTGTATATAAAAATTACCTATTTAGAGTGGTCGGTTACTCAGTGGGTTAGAGCGTGGTGCTGATGACACCAGGGTTGCCGGTTTGATCCCTGCATGGGCCGCTGTGAGCTGTGCCCTCCTTAAATAAAATAAATAAAAAATTACCTATTAAAATTTTTTTGCATAAAAGAGATATTAAAAGGAGGAAAAATAAGCCAGGATGCTTTGTTTTTCCCAAGTATTCTAGATTGCTGCAGGGACTTTATTATTTATAGTAACAATTTGTAAATGACCTATATTTATTCTCACTCAAAAAACTGGAAATTTTGGCATAGACTTAAGCATGAAAATTTGAAGCAGAAAAATGCAAATCATCTGGTCAAAAATGTAATTAACAAAAGGACATCTGATAGAAACCAAGTAAGTATAGAATTGTAGCAGTATTCAGGATTTATTATTTTTGTTTTTCTTACTCTTTGAGAAAACCTCTTGGGAGATGAAGGGAAACCTCTGTTTGGAGCCCTTCAAAATAGACAGGTATGTATATTCCAACGGGGTACATGTAACTCATGGTATGCTGTTTTTTAGGGCATCCACTGTTAATTTATCATCTTAAAAATTCTTTATTCACTCCTTTTCCAGTAAAAATTAGCAGAATTCTTTGTTTTGTTTTTAAAGGAGCTATTATGTTGACGCAAAAGTAATTACGGTTTAGGGGCGGCCGGATGGCTCAATTGGTTAGAGCACGAACTCTTAACAACAAGGTTGCCGGTTCAATTCCCGCATGGGATGGTGGGCTGTGCCCCCCCGCAACTAAGATTGCAAACGGTGACTGGACTTGGAGCTGAGCTGCGCCCTCCACAGCTAGTTTGAAGGACAACGACTTGGAGCTGATGGGCCCTGGAGAAACACACTGTTCCCCAATATTCCCCAATAAAATAAAGTAATTGCAGTTTAAAGGGTTAAGAAGAATTACAAAAACCGCTATTACTTTTGTACCAACCTAATATTAATACTTCAGTCTCACAGGAGGCTGAATGGCTAACATTGTACACTTTAGAGAGCTTACTCAATCTTGGTGGTTAAATGTAATTCACAGAGAAATTAGAAGTGATACTGTAGTTTTTCTCCCCTTCTCTATTTATTGCCAAATCAGAAACCTACGATTTTTCTTTCTCACCAGCTTTGTACCATCATAAATCATCATACTAAATTCAAGAATAAAACTAAGCCATGACTCCTTGATGGGCATATCCTGACTATACTTCTGCCTCAGGCCTAAGCCTCATAATGCCTGGGCCCTCAAAACAGAACCGAGGAAATGTGCTCAGTAGCCCTGTGAAAACAAAATGGGTGACAGAGGATTCCCTAGACCACCCGCCTCCATTACCCTCTTACTTTCCTGACAGCAGGCACAGGGGACTTGCAGTCCACAGTGCACTTCCCTCCAATTCCTTCCGTTTGAGAAGTAGAAGCACTATTCCCTGAATCAGTGCTTTTCTGCCATTTTAGAATTTCTGTTAATACATTTATTTGTCCAGGCCTCGATTGAATAAATTAGGCCAGACATTTAAGAAATTGACTTTGGGGAAATGAGTACTTAAAGGAGAATGGAAATGATCATAGCTTTAATAAATACCTCTTTGTCATGGAAAAAATCTGTTAAAAATTTGGTGAGGTCATAAACTTTAAAATTATCAAACTATAAAATTATTATAAAATTTTATAATTTATTTGCTGGAATATAAAGCATATAATAAGTCTGCAACTCATTCTCGCAAACTGGGATTGATTTTTGCAGTGAATGACTTAGGTCTACGGTCTTCCCTTACCTTTTATCTTCCCCCTTCTTACAATCTAGCATAATGGTCTGAAAGCATTAATGCAGTTTGCCATTGCACAGAGGATTACCTGTCCCCAAGTCCTGATACAGAAACATCTGATTCGTCTCCTATCAGGTAGAGTCTTCTCTGAATTATTATTATTGTGTTGTTATTACATGTCTTTTTCCATTGCATTTCTGGCAGTGTATTTCATTAGGAAACACACTGCACTAATTTTGAACACTGACAAAAACAACAAAGAAAAACAAAACATAGTTGCCCCTGTAATACCTGCAATTTTATTTAAAAAATCAAGTATTTTCCAAATGTTTTCAACTAATGTCCCTTACACCCATCTAGGGGCTTTATTGAACCAACATCCACATCCTGGTTAGAAAAGGGAACATTGACATGGATAGGTCATTTTAAAATATGTTTAATTATGCTGGTGAATCAAGGTCAAAGTCATGTAAAATAATAGAAGTATAATAATCTCAGAATGCAGGTTTATGCATTTATGCTCTTCTCTTTGGGAGATAGGCTATAACAGTTGTCTCAGATGCTAACAAGCTAGAAATTAACAAAGTTCATATGTTGCTCTCAATATAAAAATTAGAAAGGACTAAAGTTTACACAGTAGTAGAATGATTTGGCTTTGATTTTGATTATCTGCATTTCCATTTGTGCATTTGTATTACAGGAGCTCCTCTGCACCTAAACAGGACTGTTTATATGTCTGTTTATTTGTTCAAAAATTCAAAATATCACAGGTGGGGGGGGTGGTTAAGCTTGCACTTCCCAGATATGTTTCTACCAAATAAGAGAGTCACTCAGTTTTTTTATGCTTTAAAGCCAGATAGTTTTCTTCTAGCTGATCTGGCAGGCATTCCCAACCACCACCACCACCACCAAAATGACCAGCCACTTTACCTTGAAAGTCTGTTGAGAAAGGTCACTTTCCTCCTTGTTAATCCCCACAAGCTTCTTAGGGAGCTCTTCCTGAGCAGCTTTCTGCTCACTCTGATGACGTTGTGATTCCACGGCTCCATTCAAGACGGCCACCTAAGTTTCATTAGAAATTCCACTGTGTTAGCTTTTATGTTTTCAAATTAACTTCCAGCTATCTCCTCAATTAACCGCATGCTAATGGGAATCTAATATTGATGCTGTTCTCCTAGCTACACACTTAATTTTTTTTTCCTTTTTTAATTTTTTTTATCCTTTACTTTTTCTCTTACCGGTCAGTAGCATAGGCCCAGAACTTTGCACATTTTACATGTGCCTGTGTTTGTTCTTAAGACCTCTTTCTATTGTTGAACAGTTTGTCCTATTTACATAGTACTATTTTGGTTTTGTTTTTAATTTTTTGGTATCTCTTTTCATTTCAGTCGTAATTTGGATACCGTGTTTTACTAGCACTTCCAAATAGTCTCCCTGCTTTTGCTCTTTTTACACATTATGGGATTTATGATGTTTTAAATACCTCAAAATAAGCACCCAACAAGGAGACTATTTTACATCATCATGGATGGTAGGCACTAAAATAATAGCGCATAATCTCTAGTTAGCAGTAACAAACAGAACTGATGTGCTTTTGCTCTGTAGTGTAGCTGTGTGCCTATATATAAAAGTTTACTTATTTTCATAAGAAGTGAGAGCTAGAAACAGCAAGTGACTTGTCAGGAACACACAGCTACTTAATGGTAAAGCCCTGTGATCACTTTAGTTTGTTGTATAAAGCCAATTTAATAATATCTATTGAATGGTTACTATATGCCAAGCTTGAGATAAGTGCTTTAAATGCATATGTGAATGAACCTCCCAACAATCTTGTATATACTGTAGCCTTAGAGAAGTTAAGTCACTTGCCTGTGACAAATAGTCACAACCAGTACTGGAACCCATTTCTGACTCCAAAACCCATGCTCTTAACTTTTATGCTTTTTGTTTAGACTCTTGGATTTGGAGTTAAGAAATTGACCTAGTCTGAAAAGAGTCTTCTCTCCCTCATTTTAAAAAATAACAGCTTTATTGAAATATAATTGATTCCCTCATTTATATATACAGAAGGTGCCAAAAAATGTATACACATGTATTGTATTCATCTTTTGTTATCAGTATATATAGAGTATTACAATTTTAATAGTATTTTTCCTTTCTTAAAATGTGTATACATTTTTTGGCCCCCTGGTATATACACAACCCTTACTGTAGTTTTGAATTCTTGATTTCACTTCTTTTGTCACTCTTTCCCTGACTTGTGAATTTAGAGACTGACCAAATTAAAAAGACAGTAGCTTTAGAGCTATCTGCATTTCCTTCCAATCATCAATCCATTATCTAATTTTATTCAGGAGAATCTCCTCCATCCTCATTTCACTTACAGTGCTTTGCATGCTCCCTGCTCCTCATCCCAAATTTATTCACATATTTTATGTATCACGGAACATTTAGAAATGTGTAGTTATGGGGGGAAGTGGTAGAGAATGTTCTATAAAAGCGATTCTTACTCATTCAGCAAATATTTTCTGAACAATCTCTATTTGAGTTATCCTAGTTTATTTACTTTTTCCTCCTATGTCTTTCAACTTTTAAATTGCGTCCAAGGTCTTCTAGGAGCCTTTTCTCTGTTTATATTGAATTATGGTTCCCATTTCTTAACAGTGTGATGTACCAATTTACCAGTTTCTTTATTTTATAACCCTGTTATATTTTTGTTTTCAGATGTTTATATCTCGCATTATATTTAATTGCATTGCTATCTTACTGACTGAATTACATTTATTTATTTGTTTACTTATTTTAGTTGTTCTTCCTAACCTGAAATCAGAAGATACACCCTGCCTTCTATCTATAGATCTGTTTCATGTTTTGGTAAGTGTTTAATAAAATTTTATTAAAAGGCACTCAAGTTTATAATTTTCATGTTATTTTTCCCATTCAAATTTATGCTCTTTGTTCAGGATTATAAATTACTGGTGTTCAAACTGTGAAGTTGTCTCTTTTGTCCATTTTGTTGACAAATACATATAGATATGACTAAGACCGTCAAATCACTTTAAAAATGAAAGCACATTTATTCTTTATTTTGTAATAGGTCTTGTCCTAGTTGATTATATTTAATTGGTGTCTGTACAAGCAAACTTTTTCTAATATATAATGCTTTCCCTCTCCCTCCTTTTCTTGTTTACATTATAAGCAGTGTATGACAGTGTAAACTATCTTAGAATCATTAATTATTTGGTGATTGGGACCCAGCCTTGGGCACAAGGCTTCCCCCAAACACCTATGGATGGGTGGCACCTGTTTTGTGAGTTTCTTGCCTAGCTTTTCCATCCTGTGACGGACCCATTCCTTCAAAACAAGTTCTCTACAGAGAGCAGTGGTGAGATTGGGAGCATGGAGTTCGTGGATGCAGAGTTCGCCACTACCCTTATCCCTTGTTATCCCGGCCTTTACCCAGTGGTTGTCAGCCCTGTGTTTTGGAATCTCTTGGAGGAACTTTGAAAACAGCGCTAGTAGACCGGGTTCTGACTTTCGAGATTCTGATTTGGTTGGACTGAGGTGGAGTCTGTGTATTATCAGTGTTATTGTAAGAGCTCCCTAAGTGATTGTGAATCATCTGAACCCTATAGGGTTGAGACCACTACCTAGAACTAGAATAAGTAGATCCAGCAAAGGATAACCTGTTTGGTGATGACTTTTATCCTCCATTTATGCTACATTATATTCTAAGATAGTCTGTTGAATAATTTGATGTGATGGTATTTTTAAAAACTACACAAACAGTGCATCTGGTGCCCTTTATATTTAGTTATGAGATTAATTTGTGTTGGTCTTTGTTGTTGCCCATGTTGATGTCCATTTTCTCTCTTAGGTAGGTGCTGTGTTGGCATTCCCATCCTTGTATTGGGATGACACTGTGGATCTGCAACCTTCATCAATTAGTTCTTCCTATAACCACCTTTATCTCTTCCATTTGATCACCATGGCGCACATGCTTCAGATACTTCTTACCATAGACACAGGTAAAGCTCCCATCAGTTGTTAACTGTAAATAACATTTGCCTGTGATTTACTGGCAATATTAACGTTGCTTGTGATTAATCATATATTGCTAAGTTCTATATTATGTCTCTTGTTGAAGGATCGTTCATTTGTTTCTTTATGGATGCTATTTAAATATATAATTAGAAGTTATTATATAATAAATATTTATTGAATGTCCATGTTTAGCAAGGCTGTGATTCTCTTCTTGTTTCTCCAGCTAATATGCTGATAAACAAAGTTTACCTAATAGTTTTAATATCAGCATCAACTACTTAGATTGAGAACAAGGGAAAGAAAGAACCTCACTTGAGTTAACATTGTTTATTATCCTGGAACCATGAAATTGAGGTGTAATTTATAAATTGAATAGCCAATTTATAGATTTATCTTTCAGAATTTATTTTTCAGGTCTCCCCCTTGCTCCAGTTCAAGAGGAGAGTGAAGAGGCTCATTCTGCATCTTCTTTTTTGGCAGAAGTTTCTCAATATACAAGTGGGTGAGTAGCAGTCCATTAGTCTAATCTATTTCAGTATTGTTTTAATCATTTTACATCTTTATTCAGTTGTTTAGCAATATAACTTTTGAACCATTTTAATTCCAATTTTTAATAATGAGTTAGGGGCCTTTGGTATAACAGCTAGCCATTTATTTATTTCTAAGACAAACAAGTTTTGGCACAGTTTTACTCTTGTAAATTGTTGTGGGAATATAGGCAAAGTATGATAGAATCTTAACAAATGGCAGCATTTAAAGTTTAAATAAATGTAGAAAATAAAAGATAGGTTTTCCTTTTATAGCGATCCATACAGTTAGTGCACTTAACTAATTAGAGGTGTTTTAAGGCTGAATAATATCTGAAATATATTGGCAACGCAGAGGTTAAAACCAAAAGTACAGTACGAGTGATCTGCTTAGCTTCAGTTGCTGCCAAGTTCCCCTCTTTGTTTTCATCTTTTTTGTAAGATTTTTTTTTACCTCAGGTACTGAGTAGGTGTGTATGTGTGTTAATAGACTTTATTTTTTAGAGCTGTTTTAGGTTTACAGAAAAATTTAACAAAGTACAGAGTTCCTATTTACTCCCTTCCCCCACCAATTTCTCCTATTGACATTTTGCATTAGTGTAGTACATTTGTTAAAATTGATAAACCAATATTAACTAAAGTCCATAGATTACACTAGGGTTTACTCTCTGTGTCTTGCCATTATAGCATCATATAGAATAGTTTTACTGCCCCACAAATCACCAGTTAATTTTAATACAGAAATCAGGAAAGTATTAATTTTTTTTTTTAGCTAACTTAACTACTTTGGTTAGTTACTGATAAATATATCTGTTCCACATTTCATTTTAAGGGTTAGGAAAACGAAGAAAGTAGTTCTTTGTCTTAAAAATCTACATGGTAAAAGATGCAAGATTTGTGGTTTTCTTTAGGAAACAGGAGATTTAAAGACTGAAGCTATGGCTAAATATTTTGTTTTAAATGTTTAAAAATTAAATAAATAAAAAATTGTTTAAATACTTTGCTATGTCTTTGAAGGGGGATGTGTTTAAAATCTAGGGTTTTAGTCTGATCAGTATTCTGTTCTGTTTTGGAATTTTGCCTGTTAGCTGCATTGGATGTGGTATTCCAGGCTGGTATTTGTGGGTCTCATTGAAGAATGGCATCACCCCTTACCTTCGCTGTGCTGCATTGTTTTTCCACTATTTACTTGGAGTAACACCACCTGAAGAGCTGTTTACCAGTAAGTAGGAAAGGGAAATCAGAGTGGTAAAAGAGAGAGTTTTTTTTACCTTCAGCCACAAGAATACAGGATGAGAGTAGTCAAAACCAATTTTCCATTCCCCACCTCTTTCATCAGTATTCACTCCATGTGTGCCCAGGTCCAGGTGTAGGTTAAAAGTCAGGCCAAAAACTAGGTTAGCCTCATAATCTACAAAACCTACTTGTGGCTCCTTTCTGTGACTATTTCGTGAATGTGCTTAAACTCATAAAATGTCTGCATACAGAATATAACTGATAGGATATTCAAAAAATTGGAAACATCGGTTGCCTTTAGGGAAGAGAAGTGTTTGGCTGGGTAGAAGGAAAACTTTACTATATACTCTGTTATTTGAATTTTGAACATACGACTATTTATAAAAGAATTAAAATGTGGCTGGGAAAGGGCTGTTATATCAAACCAAGGCCATGTATATTTAACAGATTCAGTTTCTTTCCCTTTACTTGCCTTAAATGTAGATCAAAGATCAAAGTAGAGAAGTCTTCCTTGTGGCTTTGTATGGGTAAAAACCAGAACACTTGTATGATTTTGGAAGAGTCACCAATCTGTCCTTTTGTCCTTTGAGGTTAAACTGACCAGGTCAGCTTTACCGGCTACCAGTTTCTTCTTGCACTCAGTTCAGGAGTGTTTATTGGATCCAAGTTTGTCCTGATTCTATGTAGACTAGGATGCT
Organism: Rhinolophus ferrumequinum; assembly: GCF_004115265.2. Classification (NCBI taxonomy): domain Eukaryota; kingdom Metazoa; phylum Chordata; class Mammalia; order Chiroptera; family Rhinolophidae; genus Rhinolophus; species Rhinolophus ferrumequinum. The sequence continues at coordinate 62,709,959 of NC_046289.1, forward strand.
ACTTTCCAGGTAGTTACCAGTATAGATTTATTGTTTGCATTTTTAAAAAATCATGCATTAATTTATCTAGTCAGTGCTATAATATGGCAGTTAAAGTCCTTTCTTTTATTGGGAGGCGACCAAGTATAAACAAACAGGTAAATAGATGTAATGTCAGATGGTGATTAAGTGCTGCAAAGAACAATAAAACAGGTCAGAGGAATAGAGAGAATGCTGGGGCCAGCGTGGGTAATTCTTTTAGATAGTCATGGAAGGTTTCTCTGTGAGGAGACATTGAGCAAAGAGACATTGGAAAAAAGAGACGGGGTTGAACTGGGCAGAGTTGAAGGAAGAGTATGCCTAAGCAGAAGGAGCAATAAAATGCAAAGGCTTTGCTTGATTTAGTCAAAGAACCATAAAAAATGAGTGTGGCTGAAGCATAATGAACAGGTGGAGGGTGGTAAGAGGTGAGGTCCAGGAGGCTGCCAGGGCAGATTGTGTAGGGCCTGTGAGCCACAATAAGGATTTTGTGTTTTGGAGACATCTGATTAAGAGAATGACTCAGATTTGTTTTTAGAGGATGGCTGTAGCTTATTTGCCACCCACAGTTTTATAGAGTACAAGATATTCTCTCTATATATATGGAAATGAACATAAACAATGAAGAAACACTATTAACAGTTTGACCAGGTAAGAATAATGTGCTTATTAAAATGTGTTTTTATTCTCTTGCAGATTCTGCAGAAGGAGAGTACAGTGCACTCTGTAGCTATCTATCTTTACCCACAAATTTATTCCTACTTTTCCAAGAATATTGGCATACTGTAAAACCCCTTCTCCAGAGGTACTTTGAGCATAAAATATCATTGTTGGGTTATTATACTGTTTGGAAATTTTAAATTAAAATTACTTGCTTAGCTTTTAAATTGATTAGCATTGATTGAAGGAGGTGGCAAAAATATAGGCGATTCCTAATTCATACACTTAAGGAATTGGGGATAAGGCTAACAGCCATGGGCAGCAGGAATTTCTACTTGTTCCACCATGACTGTCATTCATTGTACTTATTTCCTCCACAGGTGCTGTCTCGTCATCCCAGTTTTAAATTGGGGGCGGGGGGGGGGGGGGGGAACGGTAAAAGTTGTCAGTAGCCATAAAGTCACAATTAAGTATCAAAAGAATCCACTTTGGGGCTGTATCCAAAACAGTAGCACACCTTATATGGTAGCACACTTCTCAGGAGGGTGACTGAGGAGGGGCAAAACGTCATTTGGGAGATCAAAGGTGGATCAGTTAAACTTCCCAGGGAGAAGCGTGTCTTTCTCTCAGAAAAACTTGTTTTTCTACCCCATTACTTACTGGCCCTCCTGATCACTCTCCACCTTCCTAACCTCCAGTCTCCTTACCCTTAGTTTTGCTGCCACCATTTTCTGTCATTTTTATAATCTAGTCTCACTGTGTTACTCTTTATTTCCTTTATGACTTCCTTTATCTCTTCAATTTTCTGCATTTTTCTTTAGTTTTTCCAATGTGCCCATGTCAGGATTTGTGTGAGTGTCAGCCTGTTTTCTGTCACCATTCTCTGTGCTCTCATCTCTTCTGTTAGGTCTTTTCTGTGTTTCCTCATTTACCACAAGGTATTCTGATGTGCAGTGTGATAAAAATGAATCAAAAGGGATCAGAAAAATCAGTGGCATGCTTTGTGTTGAGTACACTCACAGTAGTTTATACTAATTTTACTTTTGTATTCTTGGAATCGATACGTTTTGAACTTGCTATTCTAGTTTAGTCAAGTGATAAAAATTCAAACTTTGAAACAGAAAGTCCTTGCCCGTTGTACCATTCCTGTCCCTGCTTGCCTCACAGCCTTTCCTCGTCCTATGCTCTGTAGACCTCTGCAGGCTTTCCTAGTCTCCTTCCCTTGTCAGTGGGAGGCACTGGCAAGATATTGGAAGGCCAGAAGGATGAAAGAAGCCTGAGTGTTCAGGCCACCTCTCTCTGCCTTGTGGGGCGTCTCTGGCAGTGACTGTAGCTATTCTCTGGGACCAGTTCCCAGCAGACAAGGCTGCCGTGGTTCCACTATCAACCCGTGACCCTAAACCCCGGGCTCCAGTAATGCCACTATTTCCTTTTGTCCCTCCAGGCTGGGAGGGGTGGAAGCTTCCTGTTACTGGCTTGTCTGTGGGTTGTCTTGCCTTTGTGTCTCCTGGGTGGCTTCTCAGTCCTTCCATTACCTTTATTACCAATTTCTGATGTTAAAATCCCTCTTGTTGAAGTAGTCAATGGGTTTTGTTTTTCTAGTAGGACCTTGATTGATAAACCCTTTAAAAAAGAAATTAATAAAAAGAAGGGGAAAAATAAATAGGAAGACACAAAATAGGGGAGCAGAAAAGGGGCAAGTTGTAAACTAAAAGAAGTCTAGAAGAAGTAACATGGAAAGAAAGGACAGAAAGATTTGGCGAGAGTGGTTCTATGATGAATATTGTACTGAAGTTGTGATTACCCATTTGCTTTTTCTCTTGGCCTCTCCTATAGGTGGTGTGCAGATCCTGCCTTACTAAACTGTTTGAAGCAAAAAAGCACCGTAGTCAGGTTGGTTTTACTTTTCAATCCTTTACCCCATTTACGAGTTGTGTTGCTAAAAGTAGTTGGTTTGTTGAGCATGCTCTCTAGTCTGTCTTCTTCATTCTCACTCAGTACATTGTTTCCTACATTTCTGTTAGGTCTTTGCCAGAAATCAGATTCTTCCCTAACTTGTTTTTTTCTTAGAGTGGCCGTCCTTTTCCGAAATAGCTTTTTGCCACCAGCTCCTCTTCCTTAAGCTAGTGCAAGCCTAGTAAAAGGCAAAGGAGGAGATGGCATCTTGGAGCTACTGGTACATTAAAGTCAGAGGGCGGTAACAGTATTACTGTAAGCGACCTTTTCTCCTTTGGGAATACAGTAAGATATGAATAGAACTATTCCCTCCTCCTCTTCCCTTCCTATCTATATGCTTAAAGACTACCTAACAAAACTTTTCTTCAGCCCTCCTGTCTCCCTTAAGTTATAGCTCAGTCAAAATATACCTTCTCCTCAAGGACCAATTCAAATATCCCCTCCTCCCCGAAGCCTATCCTAATATGCCCTCTCGTGTGTGTGTGTGTGTGCATGTGTACCTGCCAGCACACTACATCCCTAAGCAGTAAACTCAACAAGGGCCAGAACTGCATGCTTGGCTTCTGTGGATCCCCTCCAGGACCTGACTTGTATTATGTACAGTGTCTAACTTTTATTCGAATTGAATTGCATCAGTAAACAAGCAGAGCAGTTGATCCAGCTCTAAATACTTCCATTTTTCTATGACTAAAGCTAACATTGTACATTTGCCACCTTCTTTTCTCATCTTTTCTCATGCCTTGAATTCTTTCACCTTCACTGTAAATATGCAAATGCTGTCTACCCTTTAACTCAGTTTTAGTGATTTCGAGATCATAGATCCAGCTGCTGTGCTCAGATGTAGTAGTATTCACATCACCAAGAAAAGAAAGATCTTAGAGTAGAGAGAAAAGTTTAAAAGATGAGTACATATTTTAGGACTGTTAATCTCATGCTATTTTTCCTTTATTTCATTTCATTGTGTGCCTTTTAAACATCTACTATTTCCCAAGCATGGTGCTAAAATCCTCTGGGAGAGTTAAAAGACGTAACACATACAGCTTTTGGTAATGGGTAATTTACAATCTAATTATTTACATAAACCCAAGACATAAGAATAAAGTATAATAATATATGGAATATACCATTAATGCTATAGAAATTTAAAGAATAAAAGATTCTTGATGACACAGTATTAGTCTTAGAGGAGATCATTTTTAGCTGAACATAGAAGGAACTATAAAATTTAAATTCATCCAGGTTTCAGAAGGGAATTCCATGTTATTCAGATGACCTTCCCCAAGGCATGCAAACAAGACTTTTGTTGTATATCTAGTATGGTGAGAATGAATAACATTTGCAAACATGTATCAAGCACTAAGTATGTTATGTTTCACTTCAATATTTTATTGAGTCCTCAACAACTCCATGAGGTTCCTTGATACTATTACTTCTGATCAAACATTTCTTAAATCTAGCATGAGCCTTATGTTTCTTACCCCCACCCCTCATGAAAATGTTATTAAATTGCTGGTGTACTTTATGATTGAGAAAGTATATGTTCATCCTCAGTTTACAGATCAGGAAATACAGGCTTAGGTTCAGTGACTTACCAGGTGTCAGAGAATTTAGGATTTGTGGTTAGGTCTGTCTGATTTCAAAGGCTGTGTTCTTAGCTACTACTTTATGTTACCTTCCTAGATAGTATAGATAGAAATCTAGCTGGAGCAATTTAGTCTTAGGAAACAGTGGAAGTTGAGTTTGGAAAGGAAGCTAGCTGATGAAAGATTTGGAATTCTAGAATGAGAAATTTAGATTTAATCTAGTCAGCAGTGGGAATTACTACAGATCCTTTGTTATTTTTAAGACATTCTTCCTTGTGTTGATCAACTTTTTATCTGGGTTTATTTACTCATAAATAAAATTGCCTTTTAAATTACATTTTTAGGTACCCTAGAAAAAGAAATAGTTTGATAGAGCTTCCTGATGACTATAGCTGCCTCCTAAATCAAGCTTCTCATTTCAGGTAAGAATAAGTATATATTTAAAAATTTTTGAGCTTGCAATTGGCATAAGCCACCAGTAGCAAACTTTTTTAAAAGTGACCATTGAGCATCCGCTATAACAGTGATGGTCAATCTTTTTTTTTTTTTTTTTTTTGAGGTGTAAACATTGTACATAACATACAATTAACCATGATAAAATGTATAATTCAGTGGCATTAATGTATTCACAATTTGTGCAACCACCACCTCGCTCTAGTTTCAGAACTTTTTCATCATCCCAGAGAAACACCTGTGTCTACTAAATAATCACTCTCCATCCCCCTCTTTCCTGATCCTGGTAACCAATAGTCTGCTTTCTGTCTCCAAGTATTTGCCTGTTCTGGATATATCATACAAAAGGACTCATATAATGTAGGACATTTTGTGTCTGGCTTCTTTCACTTAGCATAGTGTTTCACCCAAATTGTAGCATGTATCAGTACTTCATTTCTTTCTTGGCTAAATATTCCATTATGTGTATATACCAGTTTGTTTATTCATTCATCCATTAATGGGCATTTAAGTTGTTTCCCCCTTATATACAGTATAATGCTACTGTTAACATTCATATACAAGTTTCTGCCAGACAGAACTAAGATTCCTGTTGCCCACTGTGGCACCCCTATAGCTGCCTGCGATGAGGTGAGGAATAGGGGATGGTGGCCGCTACACAGAATGGCACAGTTCGTTGTAATTGACCGGTTTCTTTCTTTGTCAAGCACTTCTCTGGACACTGCCAGTGTTCATCTACTCTCTAGAGTCCTAAGATAGTTAGTAGCTTCAGACAGTTCTTGCCATATCAATAGTGGTTTCAGTAGAGAAATTGGTTCCTGGAGCCCTACTCCACCATCTTCTATGACATCCCTCCTGAGTTTTTTTGAAAGCTACAATAATTTTTTTTAGATTCTAAGAATCATTGTTTATTCATATATCTTTTACACAGTGTTTTACTTACAGAACAGTGTACTTAACATATCCATTCACTGAAATGACACTGAAGAACCCTTTTTTCGCAAACAAAATCTTATATAGAAGCCCATTATAACAGCAAACAGATAATAGTATTGTAACTCAGGTTCAAGCCTGGATAATGGAGAGAGGAGTACACTCCCTTAGCTTTTTTTTGCACCATGTGCCCCCTACCTCAGTCAGATTAAACACTACTCTGAACCAGTGTTTCTCAAACTTTCCTTTCCTTTTCACTGATCACTTTCAAATAAAAAATATGGATAATTGGGCCTGGTGAGAAGTAAAATAAACAAGTTACGTTATACTTATTACTGATACCATGTATAAATTACCTGTTAGTTACTTTTGTAAGAGAACAACATGAGCTTAAGCACATGATTCTCTATGATAATGTCCTGTAAAGTTAACAATAATTTTTGTTTTACACTTACCTTGCTATAAGTTACTTGAATAGCATAAGTTTATGAGCAGAACACCAATGAAATATTACTGAATGGAGAAATTATATTCATATCTGCTTTAGCCATTGGTATGTGAATATTTTTCATATTTGAATCACAATACATCATGTCTTGAAAATAATAAGCCAACATTACTATTGACCAATTATTTACCTGTGACACTCAGGTGGCATCACACTAGCACCCATAGCGAATCAGATTGATAATGGTTGCATGAAACTAGCAGTAACTTGTAATTAAAAGGCAGGAATCTTTGCAGCTTGAAAGTCAAAACCCATTCAACACTTTATTGATGACGTACTGGTAACAAAGCATCCTTTTCCCAAATTTCATGAATTCCAAAGCTTAGTTAGGAGTTTTGTAATGTTACTAAGCATTGTGCAGCAGCCAAGCTTCTTGGCAAACTCAAATTAATTACAGCTTCCAGTAAACACAAATAACTCTTAAATTTTGTTTTGAGGATACCAGTAAGTAATTCTAATTAACTGCCTTTGTGTATAAGTGACTACTAGTAGTCCTTGGTCATACTCGTATGTTAAATAACTTGCTCTCATCTGAAGGAACCAAGTAAGGGAGTGCAGTTTAGAATCATGTTGAGCACTTGAAGAGCCTTTCTTTGGCCCACTGGGAGAATCACTGCTGTACGGAATGACGAAGGAATCCTTTAAGCCAGGAAGCCAGGGGGTTTAAATAAATGGCCCGGCTGTAACTTGGGCAGCCCACTCTGTTACCAGAGAGAATTAGTCTTGGTGTTAGCTCTTTTGCTCTGGTCTCATGCAGGTTAAGGTCGACCACCTACCGAAGTGGTGGAGCCACTTTACCTCTCAGCCCTCAAAAAATCAGCTAGATGATTTCAAAGATTGCATCCAGCTCTACATTTAGTGATTTTCCTCATCTTAGCGCTGCATTGCTACCACAAATGCCCAGTGAAGAGATATTACGCTGTTGGCTCTCAGGAGGAACTGAAAAGAGTGTTAGTCATTCATCACAGCGAAGTTCCTCCTGGGTGACATTACTACTTACTGGTTTCAGGTAGAAGTGAAAAGTAGGTCCTATGATCTCTTCCAGTTTTATTGTCGCCACTAGTGGACGATAATACTGAGCCATCTGAGTGTAGGGTGTCCGCTCAATTACTGTGCGTTAGGCATTGCTTTCATTTTCCTCTGCAGGAGGCTAGTGACTCTGGCTCAGTCATGCTGTGATAAAGATAAAAGAAGATGTTGGCTTTATCCAAAAAGAGTTATAATTATGTTCTGGAGCAACACCCTGGAAGTGAAAATAGCCCCTTCATCTACAGGAGACAGGAATGGAATAATTCTGCACAGAGTCCCTTTGCTCCTGTGTAGACAATGGTGGTTTTCTTAGTTTGCCTAAGAAAGTGGGGAATTAGAGAATAAAATGTTAATAACCTGTTGGAGATTCTTTTTGGTGCTCTTTATTCTGACCCCATTATCAGCATCGCTGGATCTCCCTATGATTTCATTTACTTTTTACTGCCCAAATAAAGGAATTCTTGATATTTTCATTATGTGCAGTATACAGCAGAGATAGGAGCATGGGAAGCTCCTTGTTAAATTATCACTTTAATTCAGGGAGTGATATCCTTTTGGGGGGTGGGGAGCATTATAGCAAGGCTGTAACATGCCACTATGTAAAATCGTCAGATCTCAAAGTACTCCTTGGTTCAAGTAAGTCAACTCGGTCATTTTTTTCCCCCTAAGACTTACTGTGTTTCCAGATGGAAGGGGGCTTCAACTCAAAGACTGCAGTCTTTCATTTCAACCCTATAGGTTTCAAAGAAATGGGGTAGAAATACGTTTGAACGCTTACTGCAGATTATTCTATAAAAAAAGAAAATTGTGCACCTACAAGGTCATGTTCCTCCAACATTGAAGACACAAGCTTGACTAAACCAATGGAGAGGAGGCAGTTGACTGAATTGGTCGTGTGCGATGAAAACTGGATTCTATAAATGCATCTTACTCTCAAGTCATATTTAATTGCCAAACTTTATGTGAATTATCAGTAAAATTATAGTAGTAAATTTTCTTACTATGGATTAATGAGAAGACTTTCTTGTTAAGTCTTCCTAAGGAGGAGTATGAAAGAGCAATCATCTAATTAAATGTTTCCTTGTGTTTTAAGAGCTTTCTTGGCTGCAAAGTGGCCAGTGGTGAAAACATGTTTCATTGCTAACTGGATATATCACACATTTTTTGTTTCTCTACCATACTGAATGTTGCTTCCTTTTCAAGGTGCCCACGGTCTGCAGATGATGAGCGAAAGAACCCTGTCCTCTGTCTTTTCTGTGGGGCCATACTATGTTCTCAGAACATTTGCTGCCAAGAAACTGTGAATGGGGAAGAGGTTGGAGCTTGCATTTTCCATGCACTTCACTGTGGAGCTGGGGTCTGCATTTTCCTGAAGTGAGTAGTAAATGATCTGGAAGCTTCATAATGAACTTAGGGAATTGGATCCATCTGGAAGCCATTATAGCAGGACAGTGTTTTGATAGGAAATGATATCAAAGTTAGGGTAGAGACCTGTTACTTATGAGATTGCATTTGAGAAGATACTACAGAATAAGTAATTTTTTAAAAAGTAGGATTCTGCTCACATTTTCATTATTTGTGGAAAAATCTTAAATATTATAAACTTTGTTTTGATCACTTTGGTATTGTGTAACACTCAGGTACAGTAAAAGAGCTTGGAGTCCTAAAACTTATATTTAAAAAGTACATATAAAGTGTTACTTCAGGTTGTCCTTTGAATATTTTGATTTTCTTCATTTCTTCTATCAGCCAACCATTGTTTTCTCTGGTCTCTCAGCAAAAGACTGAGAGCAGAACAATAGTCACTCATATTTATGAAAGAAGAGTACAAGTTGCCTGAGAGAGAGAGAAAATTCACAATGAATACTTGTGCCTTTTCTTTCCATTCTCCCCATGTAATACAGTTTCTGTTTACAAAAGCATTAATAGCTCCTACCTATGGAATATTTAATCATTGTAGGCATCAATTGGAACAAGGGGAATGAATGCATGGAAGCCAAACCCCAACACCTATTTTCTTCTTCTAGGAAACCTACAGCAAGTAAACCCACTACCTATTCCAGCTGTTGATCATTTCTCTCTGTAGTACTTATCACCTCCGTACACATGTACACAAGCATTATTTTTTATGTCTCCATTTCTCTGCTGTAAGAGTTGCCCACTCTGAAGGTCCCACTGCCACCTTCAGAGTGGCAGTGGCTCCTTATAATCTACACTGTTGGAGACTGTTTGTAACCAGAAAAGCCGTGACACTTCCCTAACTGACCTTCTTTCTGGCCCGAGGTTATTAGACTGGGAGATGTGGTTCTGTAATTCTGTTCAGCTCCCTCCCTGCTCCAGGTCACATGTAACAGAAACAACTGTGCTCACCATTTCCCAGGGTATCTGTGGCTCAAGTAGGACAACAACCCTTCCTCTCTTCAATATATTCAGTCGGTATTACTGGTCCCATGTCCACAAATCCAGTGATCCTTTCCCAACAAAAATAGCAATGTTCATTCTCTTTTATTTAGACAAAACACAGCTTAGCCTATTTGTTTATGTTTATATTGTCATTATACTGAATTCCTAATAGATATTGGCCATGTCTTTTCTCTAGATTAACTTTGATGCCTATCATTTACATACATGCACTTAATAGTATTTCCTGTTGGTTGTTTTATCCTTCAGAATCAGAGAATGCAGAGTGGTCCTGGTTGAAGGTAAAGCCAGAGGCTGTGCCTATCCAGCCCCTTACTTGGATGAATATGGAGAAACAGATCCTGGCCTGAAGTAAGATTTTTAAAAAAAAAAAATCTAGTCACATTATTATATGTGGATGCTAATAGTTCTTTAAACACAAAAACTAACGCTAAATATTGAGAGATATTTTTAAATAGCTGCAAATATAAAATGTTAAATATGATGTCATCCTAAATGTAACAACAGTTTTCAACAACTTTATTTCTCCAAAACTTTTAAAGATGCCAGCCATGCCAATGTTTGCATACTCTGTTAGTTTTAGTCAACTTTTCTTCAGGAATACTTAGAAGGTTTAATTGACACTGGTATATAAAAGAAAGAAATCAGTAGTGTCCAGTGAAGGACTTTGGTTTAAAATGGATATTCGTTGTTTCCATTGCAATACCTGAAACTTTTAAATTGCCAACTATATCAGCCTTCTTTGCTTTAGCCAAAAAAATATTTAGAATCCTGAATTTTTCTGTATCCTTCCTGGTATTAGGTATTAGAATACTACTCATGACTTATATGAAAGAGGAGATAAGGCACTACAGTCCCAAAAGTACGTATAGATAAAGATTAGATCATAAACTGTGTCTTTTTTGTTTAACTGAAATTTCACGCTTTTGAAATATTACTTGGAATGAGTAAGCTTACTAGATAGGACTTGGAACCTCTTTGATCATACAGAGATTTGTTTTTATTGTGACAGCATTTAACCCATACAAAGATAGTCTTTGGATTTAGGGAGACAAAAGCTGAGTGGTGAAAGTAGTTAATGGATAAGAGATCTGAGTAATTCCAGAAAGGTACAAAGAAACAATTTGAATACCCAGCTAGCTGAAACACTTGAGTGCCTCACGAATGAGAATCTCACAATTCCCCATTATTGGTAACAACCAAACTTTAGTCATTTTGGGTTAGCTATTATATAATGTTATAAACTGTGTAGCTTTAGAATTGTTGTGGAACAGTTTTATTTAAATATTTGCTAATCACTGGCAAGTTTGTTGTGTCATAAGAATAACTATAACCAAATATTTCTTAGGAGCAGAATATAATTTGAGGGCTTACTGTTACATCTCAGACCTAACCTCGACTATGCAAAGATCAGAAATCAAAGCTGGATAGACTGTATGAAGCCAAAAGGCCATTAGAGCTCCACTCTAACCACCCCAAAAAGAATAGAGTTGCTTCCAGTAATAAACCCTGCTAGCCATTTAAATGAGGTCCCATATTGCCCATAGTATACTTAAGCTCTTTTCTGAATAATCAAGGAGTAAATTTCTGCTTCATTAGCTAAATAACCTGTCAAGTTCGTAGTGAAGAGTAGTGAAAGGAAAATATCCCTTTTAAAGTCCTGTCCTGGTGATTCCTCCCAGCTCCAAAAACATCTCAAGAGTTCAGACTAATTTAGGCAGTAAAGTATGGCAGTTATTTGATTCAGACTTATATTGTTGGTTTTTTTCCCTGAAGGAGAGGCAACCCCCTTCATTTATCTCGTGAGCGGTATCGGAAGCTCCATTTGGTGTGGCAACAACACTGCATTATAGAAGAGATTGCTAGGAGCCAGGAAACTAATCAGATGCTATTTGGATTCAACTGGCAGTCATTATGAGCTCCAGCTCTGCCTCGCGACAATCACGAATGAAGACAGTAATGAAGAACGATTCAAAATTATGGAGACTTTTCTTAGGGCTGGGGAAGGGTTGGAGGGTCTTTTGCTCCTTGTCTAGTTGTGTCCAGATTCATATAAATCAATAAAATATTCCTTAATGGAGTATTGCTTTCAATTAGTGAACATGCTTAAAGAGAAACAAAGAACATAGACTAATCTGTTTTATGTTCTAGAACACTGCTAATATTTCCAGAAAGCTCATTTCTCTAATCTGTCCCATTTCATTTCATTTCATCTCCCTGGTGAATGAAATCACATCAAACAATTGTGGACATTTTTATATGTTAGTTAACTCTTCTACAATTTTGTACTTGGTGTTTTCCTCCTGCCCTAAGTTTAGTTTAGCTGACATTGGGTCACTGACAAAATTCTAATAATCTGTAATTGTCTTCCTTGCAGCTAAAGAGGAATTGCAGAAACCATTCAGTGTACCTCAATTGAGAAAGTTTTCAAAAAAACTAATTTTTTTTAATCATTTCTCTTTTAAGGAAATACCCCTAATGTGCCACTTACTGTTTCAGCCAGAAATTAAACTAAATTTCTATATGGACTGGGTTGCCATTTCTAAGATACATTTCTATCAGTGTGGAAAAGCTTTTTTCCCCACTGTAGATCTTAAGAAGTCAGGATAATGCATTCATTATTCATCCCTGATGGGACAAAGAGCATGTCATGCTCACCTCTGACCACAAATAGCTTTGTTGAGTTTTGAAATTATACTTTCCATTTTCCAAAATCCAGTGTCTAAAATGAATTCACTTATCTCTTGATTATGGCACCATCCTATTGGACTCTTAGAAACCTGATGTAGTTCTGATGTAAACTATCTATAGAATGACGAAAAGAAAATTCACTCAATGAATGGATCATGACAACTATAAATTAGAAGAATCAAATTTAAGCCAATTCTGCAACATCCTATGGTCTTTATAAAAGACAAATCATTTGTTCTCTGTGTGTAACCTCTTCAAAAACTCTGATTTTATGGCTAGTACAACCAAAAAGCCATGTGATCAATAGTCTGTGTCCTGTTACAACATGCTGTGGTTGAGCCATCTTGTTTATAAATAATTAAGCTCTCCCGAATCTGTGCAAACTTTACCTTTTTTTTTTTTTTTTTAAATCAAGAACTTGTGATATAAAACAGCAGACAGAAGATAAATTGAAATCTTCCATTTTAGCTTTTGCTATCTCTGGGGTAATGTTAGGAGTTTGAAAGATGCATTCAAAGGCCATCTTATTTTACTTTTGGTGACTACTGTCACATATGTGTGTAAATGTTTTCCTACCTTCGTTTTGCTCAGCAAAGGCAAGCAAATAAAACCGTATTTGTGAAGTGATTGTTGATGCACATTTGGGGTTAGATTTTTTTTTTTGTTATTTTTGTGTAAAGTAAAGATAGATTTTGCAGTAAGGGATTGGCATGGGATCAGGATCACAATCATGCTTTTCTACTTGAATAATTATTGAGAAGGTATCAGGAAATACGTTACTGAACAATTTATAATAATTGATGGGTGAGGATCAGAAAATTCAGTATTCAGTTTGTCAAATTTGCCAGCAGGATTAAGGGTTAAAATATTACCCCCTATTTCTTAATACAATTTTGTTGAATGGATTGGCTGACTGTGAAGTCTGAGCCAGAATAGGCAACAAAAGATGCTGACTTCTGCCCTAATTGATTGGCCCTAGTTTAGCAAACATAAACTGACTTTATTTCTAGTCTTTTTATATTCACTTCATAAATCCTGGGGTTAAGCTGTCAAGCTGCCAGAGGGACTGTCCTACAATGGCCAGTCAGACCCTTTATTGCCAAAGAACCCATTTCACACTGATTTCCACTTCCTGAAATTGGTTCAGATTCTCTGCTCTGTAGATGATAGACTTATGTCTCAGTGCTGCCCACAGCCCAACGGATTTCTAATTATATTAAAATATCCTCGTGATTTTCTTTCATCATTGCAAACAATATAATTATGCTCATGAAGTTTACTTCTAAAATGAGCAAAAAGTCACTTTATTTTCTTTAGTGTAGTATGTGGAGGAACTAGTTCAACAGGATGGCTCCAGGACTGTGTTTTTCTAATGTTTGGTGAGGGGCCGGCAGGAATTTTTATGATACAGTGAAGAAAAACATATCTGTATAATTAATTTATTATGTTGGTGTATGGCCTGTGAGTTCTCCCTTTAGTGGTCATTTGTCATTTCATAACAACTATGCATTTTGGTTCACTGTGATGATGATCTATATTTAGTGACTGCAACATGTTTATACCACTGATTCAAATTCCATCCATGATGAAGTTATACAGATAATGCATATATTGATATCTTTTATTGCAAAATGTAAATTTAAAAAACTTGTATAATGTTCTTGTGCTTTTTGAAATAAAATATCTTATATGTGTATATTTAAAAAGAAAAAAGGGACTTCTCATGTTTGGGGATTTGGGTTTGAAGTATAAAAATCTATACCTAGAAAAGAGCTCTAGTTAAAAGTTATCTTTGTCAGCCCAGACAGATTCTTTAAAATTCAGTGTTTAGTGTAATGGTCACCAAACTTTTTAACTATACACTTCAGCAGTAAATAATTTTTAAACATGCATTATATATTTTTTATATTTATGCAATACTGTACTAGTGCATTAAGTACATAGCCCAAAAATGGAAATGTAAAAAAATCAGTTGAAAAATAGAATACTTTTATATAAATATTTTCTAAGGGAATCTGCATCCTTTCGGGTATGCACACCTATGTACAGACAACTATCTAAAGCAGCACTTATCAGAAGAACTCTGCAATGATGGAAATGTTTATATTTGCACTCCAATATGGTAGTCACTGCCTCCGTGCACCTACTGACATTTGAAATGTGGCTAGTGCAGTTGAGGACCTGAATTTTTAACTTATTTAATTTGAATTAAGTCATGTGTGGCTAATGGCTTTTAAATTGGATAAGTCTAGTGGAATGGTTCTCAAACTGGACTGTTTTAGAATTACCTAGAGAGTGTTAACAAAATACAGATTTCTAGTTTCACCCTAGATCCTGAATCAGTCACCTGAGATAGAGCCTTAAGCTAATTGGTGTGATTTCTGTCTGTTTCTTAACCATGACTCTTCACTTAAAATGTTAAAATGTAGAACTTTCTTTTTATCTTAGTGATTTCTGAACAAGTGTGAAGAGCATCTGGGAGAAAAGTAGACTAGAAACTTGGATAGTTGTGATATTTCATTTTGAGTGTCTACATAAGCTTTCATTTAAGGAAAAGGAACCTGGAATTAAAAAAAAGCCATTGCTTTAGTTTTAAGACTAAAATGTTCTAGGAAGGTTTTTGGGTGAGGAGATGAAAATACAAGGCACTTGTAATTGGCAGGGAGAGGTCACTAAGGAGTCTTCTCCATGCTCTACTTGAGTAGTAGGATACTCCTGGGACAAACAAATCATAACCTGAGAAATCGTTCACAATTCAAGTGCATTCAAATTTCAAACTTCTTACAACAAAGGGCACCATTAATAAAGTTAGAAGATATCTAGAGTTAAGTGGTATAATCACGTCAACAGTATAGTTTCTGAATCTCTTCAAAACTCTTCTGAAAACCACACACACTAACCAGGATAACAAAAGAAAAAACCCAAAGTTCAACAAAACTAGATAACGGAATCTCCATGAATTCCCGAGAATGGGCAGATACACTCACACACCAACAGCAGCAGGACTTCTGCAGAGGAAGTGGTGCAAAGTGAAAGGGGATACTGAGTAAAAGTGGGAAAACTGCAAAGTTGCCGACAACTCCCAAATGAGGAGAACCCCATTCAGTAGAAAACCTGGGCAGTGAGGACAGAGAATTACCAGCCACGTAATTGGTAATCCTCACGTGCTTTACATTGAGGGCGGGTGAAAAAATTGCTCAGTCTTGAGAGAATGAAACAATAGGGTGGTAGTGTAAGTCCTTCACATTCTTATAAATAACCACTCAGTATAGCCTTCGTTAAAGAAAGCCTCACCCTGTGGAGAACTGATAAACCAGATTGGGAATAGCAATACTGTGGATGAGAGAGATAACAAAGTTCAGATTGTGTGTATGATTGACATAAAGTAATATATTAGCAAAATGCAGCATTTAAAGATGTACCGGTAAGTACAAAAAAAGCACTATTTGAGACTTTTTGAACCTTGCCTTTGCTCGGGAGCCCGCTCCAATCTTCCAATCCCTTTGGAGTGTACTTTCTCTTCTAATAATAGCCTTGAGCCACTGCTTTCTGCTCGGGCACACTGTTTTAAAGTGTACTTTTTCTTCTAATAAACTGATTTTTCACTACTTAAAAAAAAAAACAAAAAAAACTGTCGCGTCCAGCACACGAGGGTTGTGGGAGTGAGGAGAGCGGCACAGGGTTAACAAAAGAGAGTAGCCATAAATAGAGTTTTAAGTGTGGAGGCCAAGGGACTGGCAGCCTCAAGGTCTGGGCTGGGGCACCTAATTGGGCCTGCACATTAGCTTTTATTAGTTAGGTGAGGAAGTAAAGGAGATAAAGCTTGTCAATCTCAAAATCGTGAATTCCATACACTATAATAGGAAACCGATTCAAGCCAATCACCCTTGCCTGCAGGCAGCTGGACTGTAAGTCTCAGGATGTTTATACTTCCCCAAAGAACAAAACCTATATGTATATGAATAGATGGAAAGCACATCATTGAATCTCTTCCCTTGCAGGTTTTGGGAAGGAATGCAGACAGAGGCTGAGGCTTTTCTTAGCCTGGGGACAGTAGGGGGCTGTGCCCACCTCTATGAACCTCGTGGGTTCTCCTGTTGGTCCCCACTCGACTGCGCATGGCTTGAGTTGTCCTCCACGTGGGGAATCTTACTCATCATTGGCTAACCAGTCATCTTTCTGGGACCAAACAGGGAGACATGTGGTGCAAACAGAAAGGTTTAACCAAGTCCCTGAAAGAATCCGTCTTACAGACTCTCCTTTCTTTGGGGACAAGTACAAAGAAACGATTAGACTGCTGCGTGGCGACAAAGCACTATTTGTATATTTGGCATTAATAGAAGAGGGAACCACGGAGCCTTGAAACTGAAAGTTTCCTTGGCTCATTCCTGCCCATTTGACAAGCACCTCCTTCTAATGCTCCAGAATACCATCTCATTTAAAAAAGAAGTATAATTGTGATGATTAACTTCACTGGCCTAAGGGATGACCAGATAGGTAGTAAATGGAATTTCTGGATGTGTCTGTGAGTGTTTCTAGAAAAGATTAGATTTCAGTAGACTAAGCAAAAAGATCCATCCTCACCAATGTGGGTGGGCATCGTCCAATCCATTGGGGCCAAGTGGAACAAGAAGGTGAAGGAAGGATGACTTCCTCCTCTCTTCTTGAGCTGGGATGTCCATCTTCTGCTTTCAGTCCTGCTTTTGGACTCAGACTGAATTATACCACTGACTTTCCTGGTTCTCAGCTTGCAGGCTGCAGATTGTGGGACTTCTCAGCCTCCATAACTGCATAAGCCAATTCCTAGGATAAACAAACAAACAAACAAACATTTATCATAAGAATTGGCTATATTAATAAACTATTTATTTATTTAAACAGGACTTGTGCAATAGAAGTGTGTGTGTGTGTGTGTGTGTGTGTGTGTATATATATAAATTTTTTTCCTTTTGATTCTGTTTCTCTAGAGAACTAATACAATAACCTAGCCCCAAACCAATTATTACAAGGAAAAGAAAAGTGAAAATGAACTGAGTAAAGTTGCAACTACTGATGAGAAAACAGTAGAAAATTGTGGCCCCAGAGCAGGTGAAAACTGTAACCGAATATTAAAAATGAGTTATAAGAAATTAAAAAGATCAAAGCTTTGCCAAAAGAACAACTCAGAAATGTAATGGAAGATCTCAAAAATGATATGGCAAGAGAACAGAAGAATATGAAACTCAAGTGATTTTGCTTTGTAGCTTTCACGAAGATATTACAAAATAATAAAACATAATTAATACTCTAAAAAAATGAAACTCAGGTGAAATTAGGGAACGTTTTTAGAAATGACAAAAGGAATATGAGAGTTGAAAAATCAACTATGGAAGGCGCAGTGAAGAAAGAAAAATGGAAAGGAGGAACATCAAAGATAAAAAGGCTTTGAAATAAAGCAATAGAGATAGAATATAGGCAAAGAAGATTCGACATATATTAACTGGAATCCCTGAAGAAAACCAAATCAATGGAACAGAACACAATTTGATAAAACTTTCCTGAAAAGAAACTTGAATGCGTACATTGAAAGGTAACACTGTAAAATTCAACCCAGAAGAACCAACACCAAGGCATATCCTAGTAGTAAAGCTATTGGACCTTAAAAACAAGAGTGACAAACTCTTGGACATCTAGGCAAAAAGTCCAAGTCACTTATAAGATAAAGAAATTCAGACTGGCATTAGATTTCTTGAGAGCAACATTTTTAAAGATACTTAATAAAAGGATTTTCGAGGATTTTTATATCTAGTCAAACCGTCCAAATATAAAGTACACACAGATAGTTAAAAACATGTTAATACTCAGGAAATATTTTTTCCCATGAACCTTGAGTGAGGAATTTGCCAGAGAACAATTTGCAGAAATCATAAAATGGTTATGGTAACTTTGGCTTATACTCTGGGGGTCGAGTGTTGCATAAGGGAGACAAAATCAGATGCTCTGACAATGTAAAATGAATATAACTAACAAAAAAATGGGAGAAAAGAGATGAGTAAGTAGAAAGTTAAATAAGCTCACTGATTGAATCAGTGATGTTAGTGACAAGTAAAAAGATAACACTTGAGCTGATAAGAAATAAAAACTTAAGTATGCAAACTGACACTAAGATAAAACTAATGGGTAGATAACAAGAAAGAAGGGGCCAGGTAAGAAGCAATTTCAAAATTGCTCATATCTTAGGAAAACAACAGACAGTAAAGAGAGTACTAAAAGTATTACAGAAAGATATTGGAATAAAGCTTACAACTAGAACTATAATACAATACCAAAAGAGGAGTGGGGGAGGCAAAGAAAATAGACTATATAGTGCAACAATATAACAAAATTCAGACCAAATGATAAATGTAAATGGGCTTAACTCACTTTTTTAGAAAAAATATCAGACGAGCTAACAAACAGATTCAGGTGAAAAAGAGATAAAACCAATTTTAAAATGGGCAAAAGATTTGAATAGATATTTCTCCAAAGAAGATATACAAATTGCTAATAAGTACATGAGAAGATGCTCAATATCATTAGTCATTAGGGAAATGCAAATTAAAACCACAATGAAATACCACTTCATACCCCCTAGGATGGCTATTATCAAAAAGACAGACAATAATGTGTTGGCAAGGATGTGGAAAACTGAAACCAAACACAGGCAGTCCTCAGTACAGTAGTAGATTACGGCAGATGTGGCCATGCAAGCTGAAACCATACAAAGCAATCTTAATAATCAATGGGAAAGATTACTATTGTTCCATGGCCTTTAAAATTTTTGGTTGAAAAGTTACTGTCAATTACAAATATGTAGGGAAACGAAAATAGTAACACTAATATTTATTTAGTACAATGTATAACATTAAGAAACATTAAAAGTTAAAGTGTTTTATTTCTTTTTTTTAACTTATCAAATGCCAAGAGCACTTCCCTTCTTCTATTTTTATAACTTAAAATATACAGCGAGCATCTTTTCTATGCCTTGGCAAATTGTCATACTTCTAAGTTTGGATCAACTTTCAGCTTTGTACCCTTTGGTTTTTTTTTCTTTTTTAAAGCAAACTCTTTTTTATTTTTTATTTTTTTAAGATTTTATTGGGGAAGGGGAACAGGACTTTATTGGGGAACAGTGTGTACTTCCAGGACTTTTTTCCAAATCAAGTTGTCCTTTCAATCTTAGTTGTGGAGGGCGCAGCTCAGCTCCAGGTCCAGTTGCCTTTGCTAGTTGCAGGGGGTGCAGCCCACCGTCCCTTGCAGGAGTCGAACCGGCAACCTTGTGGTTGAGAGGACGCGGTCCAACCAACCAAGCGAGCCATCTGGGAGCTCAGCAGCTGCTCAGCGTGCCATGTTCAATTTTAGTTGCAGGGGGCGCTGCCCAGCCCACCATCCCTTGTGGGACTCGAGGAATTGAACTGACAACCTTGTGGTTGAGAGCCCACTGGCCCATGTGGGAATCGAACCGGCAGCCTTCAGAGTTAGGAGCATGGAGCTCTGACTGCCTGAGCCACTGGGCCGGCCCCCCTTTGGGTTTTCAATGTTGTGAAATGCTTCCAAGAGTTCCTTTAGTGTGAAGTTGTTTGCCAGTGTCATTTCTTCTGGGACATTCGTCATAACCACTTAATTATTTTGGTAAGTTTGCCTTCTCTAAGTTCCTCTGACTGCGTTTCTAGAGTCTCTCAAATAGCAGCTGTGTCAACTGTTCCACAGTTAACTATGTCTTCTATTACTTCTGTAACACTTATATTTGATCTGAATTTCATTTCCAGCATTATCACTTTAGTTTCTTTGCTGCACTTTTATCTTTGTTCACTAAATCACTCTACTGATTATCCATTTTTGTAAAATGTCACATGGGTTAATTACTGTGAGACAGAGACACCGCAATGACACACTTTGCTCTCTGTACCTGAACTGAATAACAGATGTGCAATGTTCAATCACCAACAGAGTTCGAAAGAAGGGACATAGTTGGTCACTGATCATGACACGCATCTGTTATCTAGTTATTTGTGGACTGAAGAGTTGCAAAGTTTGTACTTTGTGCAATTACTCACAGTTAATATACAATTGTAAGTGAAATTTGAACCATGTTGTTAAGGAACTAGTGTTAATTTAATTAAAACATGGTAAACTGAAAATCTTACATTTAGGAACCGTGCTGAGGATGTCTTGTATAGAGAAGCAACTTCCATTAAGCAAAATTACAGGATATAAAAGGATAAATTCAACGTAGCCTACATAGGAACCATATCTTATATTTCTTTAATCTTCCATAGGATATCGTACAGTACCTTTATGTGATATCTAATAAATTTCTGGAAATTTTATTTGCCATCTGCAAATATAGATTGTATTAATAGAACATGCAATGCCCAAATAACACCAGCAGAAAAATATTTTTAAGATCATTTTTGTCTTCATCATCCGGTCTCTAAAAATTACGAAAACTTCTAGTCACTGGATAGTCGGGTTTAAGACAAAATAGAAGAGACCATTCTAATTTCAATCAGCTGGCAGTGGACTACTATGACCACTAGGGTGCGCTATTACTTTGCCAGCCATTTCATCTTCCTGGCAGCAGAGCCTGAAAGCACAGAAAGCTGTCAGTGTTTGGAGAGCTAATGACGAACCAGGCTGAAAGTCAAGGAACTTTTTCCAGGCTGTAACAGGCACACATCAGAAATCACAACATCACCTCACCAGTTTCTCATTTGAAAATTGTGAGTATACAATGATGCTATATGGATGACCTTGCAACAAAGACGAAACTTAAAGGACTGAACAAATATATGTAGAATTCACTGTTCTAGTAGAATAAAATTTGCAAAAAGTTAATATTTAATGGCATAGTTGTTCTGTATTTCATAAAAATTAGGCATAAATAGGAAGTAGATTAAGAAATAACTATAATTAGAATTACTTTTGTAACCGCAAACTAACTTTTAGTTTATTTTCTAACTTTACAAGTTCAAATCCGTTTCCATCTTCCCTCATATTATGGTCCATTTTTAGTAATCACCAAACACAAAGTAATCAATAAGTTAAAGGACAATAGAATCACATACCCCAAATTAAGATTACCTTGCCCCCTCCCCCTGGTTTCTCTTATTTCTTTTTGTTAGAAAAATTCTTTAATTAAAAATAAAGGATGCAGTTTTAAAAAAACATAAACACTTGAAGTAGTTAATATATTTGGTATGAATGCATTTCTGTTAAAAGAAATCAAGCTCTCAGAGGACCCCAAGGATTTGGCCTGCAAGCCATAGTTTACTGACCTTTATTCTAGAGCTTCTGTATATGCTACATAATATGCCTCTATTATAGCAGTTATTGCAATGCCTTGTAATAGGATTTGCATGTTTGTTAATCCATCATGAAACCCTTAAGGACACGGACGGGCTTTTTTCTTATTTGTTTTCCCAATGCCTAGCAGAGCAGTTGGCATTAATAGGCTCTAAACTTTTTTGTTTAGTAGATTAATATTCAAACAGAAACTGGTTAGATTGATGAAACATTTAAAAACAGAGTTGTTTGCTGGTTTGTGGAAGCACTTGAGAACCAGTCCATTAGTGAGTTTCATGTTTCAAAGAACTGTGTAGAGTTTTTAAAAACAGCTTCACTGAGATACAATCCACCCATTTAAAATGTACAATTCTGAGATTTTTTTTATTGAACTATAATTGACATATATAACACATATTAGTTTCAGATGTACAACATGAAATTTGCTTTTAAAAGAGGAAGATGGAAAGCAAAAGGGAAGGAGTCTTTTTTCCTGGAATTGCACACTGGTTCATATGGCGGTGTCATCCTTCTGATAATTATGAAAATAACTCGTCTAGATCATTTCCTGTTTGGATTAGGGGGAGGTTAGAAAGTGGTTACTCACTGGATGTCTAAAGATGGCTAGAGGAGGCCACAAATGGAGGAAAAGGGAGAGAAGAAAAGGATTCTCCAGTATTTTCTTTATTCTGTGCTAGGAGAAAAGCTGTGTTGAAAGGAGATTTATGTTCTGTGTTAGGACTCAGTATAAATATGAATTTTGCTCATTATCTTTGAACTTGTTCAAAGACTGATCCTAAGATCAGAGTCTCATTGTTTTAGATTCAGTTATCCAAGGCACACGTCCCTACACTTGAATCATTCTTCTCTCCATTTCCCCCCCCCCGCAAGTCTCACTGTATTTTCAATTGCTGCATGACAAATTGCCCCCAAAACTTAATGCTTAAAACAATAGTAAATGTTTATTATATCACAGTTTCTGTAGGTCTGGGTTTTGGGAGTGGCTTACCTGGGTGATTCTGGCTTGGGGTATCTCTCACAATATGACAGTCAAGATGCCAGCTGGGCTTGCAGTCATCTGAAGGCTTGCCCAGGCTGGAGGATCTACTTCCAGGAATGGTTCACTAACATGGCTGGCAAGCAGGTGCTAATTAATTGGTGTAATGCCTCAGTTCCTTGCCAGGTACCTACTCCAAGGGGCTGCTTGAGTGTCTTCATGTTATGGCAACTGGCTTCTCTCTAAGTAAATGACCCAAGAGAACATAAAATAGAAGCTGCAATGTCTTTGATGACCTAGCCTTGGAATTTACACATCATAATTTTTGAAAAAGTGTATTAGTTACAGGTCAGCTCAGTTCAGTATGGGAGGGACTATTGTGAAGATACCAGGAGGCAGAGATCATTGTGGACCATCTTAGAGGCTGGCTACCACATTTATTTATTTTTTATTATATTTGAGATATACAGAGGGTGTCAAAAAAGTCTATACACAGTTTAAGAAAGGAAAAAACTGTATTAAAATTGTAATAATATATACCGAAAACAAAAGATGAATACAAGTCATGTTTGACTTCTGCAATTACAAGAGGTGTTCAAAGTGGTTACCATCAGGGTAATTTTAGTACAGTTTTTTCCTATCTTTAAAAATTATCTTCCTGTATATAGCTCAAAGAGGATTCCTGAATTCTGGTACCAGCTCTTGAATAATATATTATCTTTTCATTTATCCTAACTAAAAAAAAAAAAAAAAAACTCTTGAGATAGACCAATAATTCTTAAATGGAAAAGTCCAGAGAAAAAAGGAGGCCTGAGGAGTTGTTTTTCTTGGGCAGTCCAATGTCTCAGGATTCCTACTCCTGTGGCAATAACTTTCACTATATATTCATTCTTACACTTCCCCTACCCTGAGATACACTGTTGCCCTATTCTCAAGATACTGATCACAGAACACTTCCCTCTGCTTTGCACTTTTCTTTAACTTTCTTGATATACAGCTACTGGACTGCTTTCTCACATACTCTATATTTATCTTATCCTTCATGGATTCGCATATGACAATTGGTCATAACAACCAGAAGAGTCTTTCCATCATTTGGAGAATCTAGCTCTACCTACTGACTCATTTAAAATAAACACAATAGTAGTTCTGTGAATAAATTCATTAAAACCCTTACCCATGATAGCAATGATTATGTCTGGGTAGGACACAGTGTATTTGCTAAGTGAAAAATTTTCTCTTTAAATAGAGAATAGCTATTTAAAATATTGCTAGGCATAATGTCACTGAATCTGGACCTCCCCTTCCACCCCACAAATTTCTTTAAGAAAAAGTATTTACAGAAAATCTAATTTCCAATTCAAATTACTTGACCAGCCAATACTCTGAAATGAATTATATTGTTAGACAAAGTAATGGAAAAAGCAACTTGTGGTTTTAATCAGTGGAAAGAAAACAATTGGCAACTTCTTTAAGTTTGAATAGAACAAGATGAGCTGCATCATCAATTGCCTTTAATGTACACTTGGTCCTATTTTTCATCCAAGGATCTAGACATGACAAGACAGTAGAGGTGTTTGCTGTTTTTTTAAAGAATGTCAAGAGGCTGTGCCATTTCCTGAACAAGAAGAAACAGATTCTGTAACAGTTTTGAGATTGAATATAGGATTCATATTTAACCCTTGTATATTCTTTTTGTTTTTTAAAGATTTTATTGGGGAAGGGAAACAGGACTTTATTGGGGAACAGTGTGTATTTCCAGGACTTTTTTCCAAGTCAAGTTGTTGTCCTTTCAATCTTAGTTGTGGAGGGCGCAGCTCAGCTCCAGGTCCAGTTGCCTTTGCTAGTTGCAGGGGGCGCAGCCCACCATCCCTTGTGGGAATTGAACTGGCAACCTTGTGGTTGAGAGGACATGATCCAACCAACTGAGCCATCTGGCAGCTCAGCGGCAGCTCAGCTCAAGGTGCCGTGTTCAATTTTAGTTGCAGGGGGCGCTGCCCACCATCCCTTGTGGGTCTCAAGGAATTGAACTGGCAACCTTGTGGTTGAGAGCCCACTGGGCCATGTGGGAATCAAACCGGCAGCCTTCGAAGTTAGGAGCATGGAGCTCTAACCACCTGAGCCACCAGGCCAGCCCCCAACCCTTGTATATTCTTAATCAGCTTTAATCATGTCACTTGAATGAAGAAAAAAATATATATATTTTTTTAAATTGAAGTTTATTGGGAGACAATTGTTAGTCAAGTTACATAGATTTCAGGTGTACAATTCTGTAATACGTTATCTATATCTCACATTGTGTGTTCACCACCCAGAGTCAGTGCTCTTTCATTACTGTATGTTAGACACCTATTACCCTCTTCTAGAGACCCGTCTCCCCTTACCCTCTGGTAAGCCCTCAACTATTGTCTATGAGTTTTTGTTCCTTCATTTGTTTGTCTTGTTCTTTTGTTGTTTCCAGTTTTATATACCGCATATCAGTGAAATCATATGGTTCTCTACTTTTTGTCTGACTTACTTTGCTTAGCAAAGAAAAAGATTTAAAGTAAAAAGAAGCTCATAATTATTGTAGCCTTTCAGTCCATGGCAGACTTCTGGGACTCATTGTGATTATTAAATAAAAAAAGCATTGGACATGGGAGATTTAAGAAACTGGAATTTTTGATTCTGCCACTAATTAGCTTTCTAGCCCTGGGAAAGCTGTTGAACCTCTTTGGGTTTTTTCCTTCTGTGAGTTGGTGCGTAAGGACGGAGGAGGGGTTTCATCTTTCACCAAAGAGCTTGACGCAATCAATACCAAATACAAATTTATCCCTCACAGCCTCATTGCTCAGCTCTCCTCCCTTTTCTTTGAAAGTCTTGAGGGACACTCGCATTCTCTTGCGTGGAATCCCATACCGGTCCTCAGGGGGCTGTTCACTGAACCTTTGGCTGGTGGTTTCAAAAAGGGAAAAAAATCTCGTTCTTCGTGGGTTGTGAAAACCGTAAGGATACTCCGGCTCCAGGCTGACATTTCTTTCCGGAGTCTCGGTCTCCTTTCCTCCTTACGCCTTTAGGCCTTTCCCCCAGTATCCATGGGTGATGAGCTTCGCGTGAGGCGGTTCTGAGGACAGCGCCCATTTGCCAGATCCTGGCAGCTCTGGTTCTGAGGGGGTGGAAGGGCCTCAAGATGCGGGGCCCTTTTTCGCGACTGCCGCCGAGTATGTAAACTCGTATCGTGACAAAGCATTTCCGATTTTCTTCCGGAAAGCCCCAGCCTGGGGTCACAACCCCGCTTCTACAAGCAAGTTACAGGACACCACTGTGCACCAAACACTCGTAGTCTCTCAGGAACCCTACTTCTCGGCTCCGGACCGGCGGGCAGTTGCGGTTGTGGCTGGAACTACGAAGCCCAGCATTCCCGCGCGCATGCGCGCTGCCATTGTGATGCTCCTTTCCCGGTAACTCGCCCTCTCAGGCAAACCTGAAGATAGCGGCAATTCTCCGGTGGGGGGCGGAGACGCTCTCCGCCGGACTCTTCGTCCCCTTAGTGATAGACAATGGGACCAGCCAACCGACGTGGCGAGCTCGTGACGCGCTCTCCAATCAGCACCTGCGGCGGAGAGGTGGGCGTGCGCACTGGCAGGGCAGGTGGGCTAGGCTGTGCCGGGTTGCGAAGGGGGAGAATAACGTCGGGTCGGGTCAACGCGCGCTGCAGTAGTCGCCGCAGCGGCGATGGGAGCGGTGGGGACGAGGCGGCGGCGGCGGCGGCAGGAGGAGGAGCAGGGGCTGGCACATGAGCAGCGGCTGGGGGCGGCCAGCAGCAGCAGTAACAGCAGCGACCGCCGCCGCCGCCGCCAGTAAACGCGGACGGTACCCGAGGGGACTACCCAGACAGCCGGCCCTCGAAGCCGCGCTCAGGTCCCGCCGCACTCGGCGGCGGGGGATGGGCAGGCGGCGGCGATCCCGCTTGCTGAGGGTTGACCCTAGCGAGTCCCGGCCCTGAGCTGGACGCGAGCCCTCCGCCCGAAATCCCTGCGTCCGCCCCGGCCCAGGTAGGACACACCCCCCCGAGCCCTGAGGGCGCAGCTGGGGGAGCCTCGCGCCGCGCCCTCCCCCAGTTCTGATCCCCTCCTCCGGCCGCACCCCTCGCCAAGTGACCGACCTGGTGCGGAGGGGTGGGGTACGGGAGACTCTCGGTCGCTGCCCACGCCCTGGACTTGTGCCAGACCCAGTCACTCCACCTCGAAGACGGTCTGCCTCGCCCCGCTTTCCCCGAAGACTTGTGTGCCGTTTTCCCAGAGGCTTTCGGTGTCTTCACTGAACTTAGAGGGTCACAAAGCTGCGTTCTGTTTCTCTCTCTGGGTGACCCACATATTACTTGTATTCATGCTGCTTCTGGTACCAGGACTGAACACACAGGATTCTCAGGCTATCCTGAGCACTTCCGTCCTACCCCGCCTCCCCGAATGTAATAGAAGGGGGCTTGGGACTATAGAATCTGTTCGCTGTGAAGTAACAGCAATGAAGGCCATGACTTTCTGTTACTTAGGGTGCGACATAATGACTTGAGGGATTTGCTTGTCATTTGCGTTGATTAAGATGATGTTGACGCCCTGGGTTGCTGTGGGAGGGACAAAAGACTCCACACTTGTGTACTGTTAAATGAGAGAAGTAAATAATCCACTGAGATGCCAGGATATTTTATCCCACAGTGAAGTTAATTTTGTTTCAGTCATGGTTGCATTAGAGGTAAAAATGACATTGAGTTGTACTTCGCTTTGAATTAAAGTTGATAGGTGGCAGCAATCCCAGTATTAACTCTTCTCATCGCTAGCTTTAGAAATTGTTCTTTCTTTGAACATTAAAGAGGTCAGTTTTATGGTAACCTGTGAATTAAGGCAAAGGTGTTTTAGTATTCTGTAGAAATTGAGTTATTGTATGCATCACGATATTATGAATGGGCACATGTATACACATGCACACACACACACACACACTCGGGATTCCACTCAGTGTGTTTTGTTAACAGTGTGTGGTTCTGAGCCATTAATAACAGCCCCATTGGTTTTTAAAACACTGATTTGCCAGGATAGACCACAAAGATGTGTTTGCTGTTTTCTTTAGGGTAAATGGAACAGAGGAACGTTCATTGGAGGGAAGGGGAGATGGGAAATTGATTTTAAAGTACTAAGGGAATTGAATGCGATGTATTTCTTTTTATAAAGAAGCAGTAATGATGACAAATATTACTTAATATGACTAATCTTGAATTCATCTTAACTCCAAAAATTTTTCAAATAAGTGTGTGGACTAGGATGGCATATTCTAATCTGTTCACATTGAAATCATAATGAAAGGAATTTTTAATTTAGAAGCTTGTTTTCCTGTATGATACATTTTTATCAAAGCACTGAAAGGGATGTTTGAAGAATGGTGATAATTGAAAGTTTCTCTAACATTTTTCCTTTATGATGGAATGCTAGGAAATACTTCTTCCCCTTTTCAGTGTTAGACACATAAAAAATTGAAGTCCCTAGCTACATTAATTTATAATATCAAATTGAAACAAATTTGACCTTTAGTAGGTGGATGACAAAGAATAAGATATCTTACTCATTATCTTGTACTATGGTTAATACAAAATTTAGTGAATTCTCTAGTGTACTATGTGACTTCAGATTTTTGTGTCTTTTAATTTTCTTTTAAATACTGATGATTTTAGTGCCTCAGGAAATCTTCATGAGATTAGGTTCATTTGCTTTAGCAAATTGAACTCAATTGTATTGGGCTTAAGTATCTTTAAATATAGTGTTAGAAGTGAAGTTTGTATAATTTAAACAACCAACCCTTTCCCCCCCACCCCCCCCTACGTCTCCCGTCTTCCACCTCTCCTCCCTCCCCCACTCTGGTTCAAGCCGCTGTTTCTCAGTCTAGTTCTGTAGGACACAGCTCCCTGGCCCCTGCTGGTATTAGGAGCCTTGTGCTCCCCGCCAGCTGAGGCAGTCGGTCGCTGGTCGTAAGTTGGCCGCTCACAGCAGTTCACGGCAGCTCTCGCCGACTGCCGGCCACTCACGCTGGCTGCTGGCCACTCACTGCAGCACAGGGTTGCCCACGGTAGCCCATAGCCCTTGGCAGCACACGGCAGGCTCACGATGGTTGCTGGCCACTCACGCTGGCTGCTGGCCACTCACGGCAGCACAGGGTAGCCCACAGTAGCCCATAGCCCTGGGCAGCACACGGCAGGCTCACGATGGTTGCCAGCCATCGCCAGCCATCGCAGCCTGCGGTAGCACTGTGCAGCCCACCGCAGCTCACGCCAACCTCCAGCTGCTCACGGCAGCCCAGCTCCAGGTAGAGCCATTGTTCACGATCTTAGCTGTAGAAGGCGCAGCTCACTAGCCCATGTGGGAATCGAACCGGTGACCTCGGCGTTAGGAGCACTGTGCTCCAACCACCTGAGCCATCGGGCCGGCCCTAAACAACTTTTGAGGGTATTTTACATTAAAAAATGCACCAAAATATGACAGTTAGTGATATATTTTTGGCTTTTCAATGTAAATGAATATTACAGAGCTGGGTTTGCTATGATCATGGAATTAAAATTTTAACTTTGGTGGGGAGCAGGCAATTCTTTATAAGTTTTATAACTTTAAAAAGTAATATATTGATGCGAAAACTTGATTACAACTCTTGAGAGACTGAGTTGGAACCACCCAGCTAAGATACTTTCAACAGTTCCTAATCCTCAGAAACTGTGAGGTAATGTTTGTTGCCTAAAACAAACAAACAAACAAAAAATCAGGATGTAACAAGGGCAAATGTTTAATAACCATTATTGAGGGCCGAATTGATTAGCAAAATAAAACAGCCTTTGAGAATTAATGGGGAATATAGCTTACTTCCTGCCCCACTTCGGAAAAAAAAATGTTATGTAGAAAAATTCTTTTATAGTTATGCGGCATTCTTTATAATTTGAGTGCATGTTACTCAAAATTACTCTAGTCATGTATTCCTTCCTTTGCTATTTTTGAAGTTTTTGACCTATATTAATATAGCTGGAGCTATGTCAGTTTATTTTATTAGTAGTATTGCAGGACATCTTTAGTATTTGTAGATTTTTAAACATATTTATACTGTTTTACTGTCTTGCATCTTCTGTTGTTATCCAGTGCGTTGTAAACAATAATGATAGTAGTGGTAGATCCCCCCCCTCCCGCCCCCAGGCTTCAGTGGATAGAATCCTTCTGTCGTAAATACTTTTACAACTTTTGTGCTGTAGATACTCTGTGCTTTCAGGTTAAATATCATACTTCCATATTTGATAAAAGAGCCTTTAAGTCTGTATGAAAACATTGAGTTTTTTAGAGCTAAATTTTGAGCATAAGTACAACAAATACTACCACTCAAAAGTTTCTGTCTTTAATATCTGGTGATCCTTGACTGTAGATTTAAAATACAGATTGAAATTACATTATTTACATAATGTGAATGTCAATTTTGCCAGGTTTCATCTTTGAAACAGATGATTTTTTTTAAGCAGACTTTTTGGTATATTTTCATTTATATTATGATTTTAAGTTAAACATAATTATTCTTTTTGTGGTTATTCTTTGTGTTCTTGATACTTAATTGAACATATAGTGCATAGGAACTTTTGTGAACATTTTGGATTTTTTTTTTAACCTTTGTACGGAAGATCCTTGATGTTTTGGGATGTTGATAATTGCTTTTTATTCTATGAAGGGGTTTGCTTTTACGTCAATTAGAGTAAAGCTTTTCGAGGTAAAAAGTGTTGTTTGAAAAGAATCTGGGATGTTGTAGAGTTTTCTGAAAAAGTGAGGTAATAGCTTCTTGGCTTCTTTTGGTAAGTTGTCAAGATTTAGCCTAACCATGTTTTAAGAATCAGTGTTTTTTTGTTTTTTTACAGAGAATTTGCATCTTTATTGAAAATAAGAATCAGTATTTTTTAAGATTTTTATTACAATATAGCTAAGAATCAGTATTTTTTTTAATATTTGAATTAGAAAACTTTTTTGCCATTATATCTGTTTTTACCAAAATGCTTTCCTCATTATTTTTATACTTGTCTTTTTTTCTTTATGCAGTTTCAGGTAATTGCCTTTTGAAAATAATTTTGCATTGTTTCCCTTATCTTGTCCTAGCCATACGATCATCTGGATACTGTATTTTATTCATATTTGTCTGACATTGTTTTCCATATGTTGTGTATTATGGATTAAGTTTGGAAAGCTCCCTATCTTTTTTTTTTTCTTCCTTGATTCACTTAAGTGCCTCAGTTTCTAATATATCTCAAAAATGGTTTTATCAACATTTTGCAATGACAAATCAGGCAAAGATGAAAGGAGTAAAATAGGAAAAAATGAGTAACTAAAGAGAAAAATATGAGCCTTGCCTCATGAAATTTGATTTGAAAAAATCATCGGGCAGCTAAATCACATGGTAGGATAGTAAACTAGATTAGGGCTTTGTTTCTGCTACTTGTCTAACACTTGGCAAAATTCAACATGTCCAAGACAAAAGCCAGCCGTTTTTTAACATCTTTAATTTTATAAATGAAAGTCTCACTATTTAATCAATCAACCAAGCTCAAAAATCTCATATCTATATTTCTTTGGCTTCCTCTTTCCCTTGGTTCTGCCAGCGTAAAAACCTCTCCTTTTCCTTTCCACAGCTACCATCTTGACTTAGCTTCTCCGAACCTCATTCTCTCGCATGACAACAATTGCAATAGACGTATCCATTTATCCATTGAGTCATTAAATATTTGTTAAGCACCTACCATGTCACTGTGTCAGGGATTAGAGATTCAACAGTGAGCAAGACAGAAATCTCCCTTTTGGAGTTTACAGTACAGTGGGAGCAGACAGTTGTAGAACAAGGAATTAAAGTTCAGAGTACGGATCATGAAAACAAAGTGCAGACTAATACATGAATATATAACAGATGGACCTAACAGTCTGGGAGTTGGGTTCAGGGAAGTAGTTTTCTGCTTTATCAACCATAAAGATAGTATTTTTTTTAAGCTTATTCTGCGTACTGTACCAGATTTAGTTATTCTACATACACACGAGTATTTTACTAATCTATGTACTCTACCAGATTCAGAGATTAGTAGATATATAATAGCTGTAAGTAGTTAAATAATTAAAAATAATAGTTTAAAATACGTTTTTAAATTTAAAATTTTTCTTGAAAGTTAAATGTTCACACAACTCCTGAAACAGCCTTAAATAAATCCTTTCAGAATGCCAGAACACTTTAAAAACTTTGCCTAAAGAGTTCACCTCTCCCTCCAGTGTGGGTTTCTCCCAGGCCTCGATGGCTTGAGTACTGACAGAATTCCCATGTTGTTTCACACCCTCTGTTTGAGTCTCAGGAATTAGAACGAGGCATTACCAGAAATAGGGCATATGTATGGTTGCTGGTAAGAGATCTTCCGGGTATGTAGTTAGGAGTCTCTCTGTAGCTAGAATCTAACAGTGTATAAATGAGTTATTAAATATACAGGTAATTAGGATATAACTTGAATAACTTTGTAAGATTAAAAATATATAAACTCTTTGTAGGGCAGAAAAAGTCCCTTATATGCTGGATCTATTTTTTTGGTTTAGAAAATGACGTTAGTGTAGCCACTAACCCTCTTAAGTTAATAAATGCTTATTGAACAAATGAATATAAACAGTTTATTGTGCATCAAGATCGAGTCTATTCTTATCTATAATATAATATATTATAGGACCTTAGATTACTTAACCTCTCTTTGTCTCAGTTTTGCTATTTTTAAAAAGGGAAATTAATATACTTTAAATCCAATTACAATGAATATCATTACAGAGAAGGTTCTGTATTAATTTTTTTCCTTTGTCTTAGTGGAAGGATCATAGACATGCTTTGGTTGGTTGATCTGGCTACAGTAGATTTTACCCAAGGAATGGTCTTAGTATTTTCCTTACAATCTAGTCAAATAAATTACCTTGTATTTTCTATGAGGGAAGAATTTGTTTATGTGTTGTTAGCATGGTAGCCAGGCAAAGGAGAACTAGATTGTTTACACTTTTATTCTGTTGTCAGTAATTGTAACCATGCTGTCTTGTAAAGCTTGTCTTTACTTTAATAGATATTTTGCTTTCTTGAATATACTTATTGAGCCCAGAGATATTCCATGCTACTGGAAGTATAATTTACCTCGTGTGAAAGTTTAGAAGGAACAGTTGAAGTGAGTGGTCACTAAATTTTCTTTCTCTTTTGCTATCAGCAAATGGAATTATTCACAAATCTTCATCTTTTTTCCCTAACCTTTTAGAGAGGCTCTTGCTAAAACCTATGGGTAAAACAACAAAAAAAAAAATCCCACAGGTTTATCCTGTTCTTGACCCTTATTTCTGTTGTTTACATTAGTATTATTAGATGTCTTGAAAAACTTAACTGGTGTGTTGTCTTTGTAAATTTGTGTCTACAGCTCAGTTTGTTTTATTTTAAAACATAATTTAGATAATTTTTATAACATAAAAAATGTATTATTTTGACTTTTAAGATATGAGATAGCACTCTGCATCTAACTATATTTTAATCTATTTTTGGAATATAACTCAGGTATTCTAAATACTATTTACATAATAGATCATAATGACTTTGACAGCATCTGATCTTGTGCTTTAATAATAGGAGGTGTTTGGTGTATTTGTAGTTTTTATCAAATTTGGAAATATTTCAGTCATTTTTTTCTTCAGGTTCCCCTCCTCCCCCAGCATGGAAATCTCTCTGGGCCCAGTAAGTGTATCTAGAAATTAAAATACCTGTCTAGTGGAAATGGAGAGAAACTTTATAGAAGAGAGTATGGTTACAATAAATGACAAAACGACCTCTCTGTTTCCTCGTTCTGGGATTGCAGTTATATGTATGTTAGGCTTTTTGATGTTATCCCATAGCTCGCTGATGTTCTGTTGGGTTTCTGTCTTTTTCTCTATATTTCATTTTTGATAGTTTCTTTTTCTGTATCTTCAAGTTCCTTTTTTCCCACTGTGGTTAATCTGGTGTTAATCCCATCCAGTATATTTGGTATCTCAGGTATATTTACATATTTAGTATCTTCTATTTCTCTCCTTATGCTTCTGTTTTCCCTTATTCTCTTGAATATATTGAATACATTTATCATAGCTGTTTGAAATCATTGTCTACCAATTCTATCATGTATACTATTTCTGGGTCTGTTTTTATTGAGTGATATTTTTCCTTGCTTGCATCCCTGGTAATTTCTGTTTGGATGCCAGACGTTGTGATTTTACATTGTTATGTGCTAGATATATTTGTTTGTTTTCCTTTAAATATTTTTGGGATTTGTTCTGGGATACAGTTCTTTGAAAATAGTTTGATTCATTCAAGGCCCTCAGTGTTTTTGAAGGTGTTTTGCATTCTGTCTGGTGAGTATAAAAACGATTCACAGCCTTGTGTAAGCATCAAGAATCTTTCTGCCTGCCCCTTTCCAGTGATTCTTTCCCTCCTTTGATTGCTTCCTCACACACGTGCACCGTAAGGACTCAGCCAAAGTCTGTGGGGGAGCCCTCTCCAGATATCCAGAGCTGGTGCTCTGTCACCTCTCTCCTCTCCGGTGTTCTGCCCGGCCGTGTCCTCCCCCAAACTCCCAGACTGCCGGGCTCTGTTTGGGCTCCCCGTTCCTGTGCTGCGGCATGGAAACTCTAGGCAGTGAGGTGTAGGAGCAAGTGTAAGGCTTACCTCATTTATTTCCTTCTATGGATCCCTGTTCTGCGCTGCCTGCTGTCTGTTTGCCTAAAATCCATTGTTTTGTACATACATTTTGTTTGCTTTGCTAGTTGTTTAAGGTAGGAGGGTAAATCAGTCCCTGTTACACAGTAGAGGCCGGAAGCTGAAATGGTTTGGTGGGTATATTTAAATCTCAAAGAGGAGTCCTATTTCACAGGTATGTTGTCGCTAGAAATCTATGTATTATCTTTATGCTCAAATATAGCTTCAAAAATATTTCCTTACCTTTTAGACATGTCATAAGTTCTTCTGATGATTAATTGTGACACTTCCCATGGAGATTAAAATTGTAGGTAAAAATAATTTTTCTGTGTTTCTGTTAAAGAACAAAATCTTCCATAAATTATATATGGTACTTATAAAACCATGTTCTTATCTACTTAGTGAATTATCTAGCTCCTCCCTCCCCTGCCAGTGGAGGAGAATTTTATTATTTCAACCTGTCTAGATAGTAGTAGCCCTAACTGGACTTCTTTCCTCTTCGTTATTTCTTTCCTTGCTCTGAAGTCCTTCATGCATGGCTCCCCCTTGTCCACTGAAATAGAAGTAGGTCCATCCTGTTCCTGGACTGATTTTTACAGTCTGAATTCAGTTTATCTTTCAGGCCTATGTATTCTTTTTCCACAATCAGAACTCTTACCCATTTAGACTTATTTAGGAATTCATTTTCCCGTGCACATGTATGTTGTGCTCATTTCCTCTTCTGTGCTTACCTCCTTAGTCAGTTAACCTTTGCCTTGAAATAAACCACCCCGAAATTCAGAGGTTAAAACAAAAAATCATTTATTAGTTGACTATTACATGGTTGGCAGTTTGACTGGGGTTGGCCGAATGGTCTTCCTTTGATCTTGTCTGAGCTCACTTATGTGAGGCAGCTTGGGTTTCTTCACAAGCTCGGTTCCAAATCCAGCAAAAGCGGGCAAGTTTCCAGTGCACAAGTGCTTTTCAAGTTTCTGGGTCATATTTGCTGATGTCCCATTGGTTGAAGCAAGTCACAGAGTCAACCCCGGTTTCTAGGATGGAGAGAGAAGCTACCTCTTGACGGGAGACGCAGCATGGTCACCTTGTAAAGGGAGTATTCGTAGAGCAATGGGAGGAGTTTGTGGCTATTTTGCAATCTGCCACCAACCACTATAAATCCTACCTCAGAAACTTTGTATGATCATCCTACCCCATGTTAACCTCCCCCAATTCTGATTTGTCATATGCACTTAGTCCTTACAATTTGATGTTGAATAACATTTTATATTTTTTTACCTTTTAAATCCAGAGAATTACTGTAAATTTCTGTTTTTGTACTATGTGTTCTATTTCAAAGAATAATTTAGAAATAATTGAGGGCAAAACTATGCATTATATTTTCTACTCTTCAATGAAGTCATTGCAATTTATTGAATGATTATATGTTGAATTTTCAAATCGACTCTTAGTTATTTGCTTGAGGACTACTTAATTTTATTCAGCCATATATGAGGTGAAAGACATTTCATTCATTCTTCCATTCATTAAACATTTATTGAAAGATTGTTCTGGGGTGAGTATTATTCAAGTACTAAGAATACAGAGATGGCTAGAGTTCTTTCTGTTCTTGACCTCAAGAAATTTATAGTCTATTAGGAAGACTTTGTAAATTGTAAATGTGATTCTAAGCCTATTTCTTTGCTCTGAACCTAGATTTCTGCCCCATGTTCAACCCACAGGTTAACTGGCTTTTCAACATTGCATAGATGGGACAGTGTCTGCCACTGTATTGCTATGTAGTGGTTGCCTGATGTATTTTGTGTCTGGTTTTCCCTGCCTCTGGCTTATATGACTGTTGTCTGTTACTTTGTATAAGATATATTAATCAAAGACTACATAAGACCTATCTTTAAAGAATAATTATAAAGCCACTGGTGAAGAAATAGAACATTGCCAGCAACATTACCCCAAAAGAATCCATTCTTGTGATTTTTGTGAAAAATCATATCCTTCCTTCTCTTTATAGCCTTACTGCTGATGTTTGTATCCCTGTTTAACATAGTTTAGTTTTGCTTATTTTTGAACTTTATATAAAAGGACTTATATTGTATATATACTTTTGATTTTTTTTTCAGTGTCACTTGTGAGATTCATTCATTCAGTATAGCAGTAGTTTCTTCATTTTCACTTTTGTATAGTTTTTGTGGTATAGTATATATAGTATAGTATAGCTTTAGTATAGTTTTGTGTATAGATTAGTGTTCCCCCAAAGATATTCATGTCCTAATCCCTGAAACCTGTGAATAGGTCATCTTATATGGCAGAAGGGACTTTGCAGTTGTGATTAAGTTAAGGCTCTTTCGATGGAAAGATTATCTTTGATTATCCAGGTGGGTTTAGTGTGATCACAAGGGACCTAATAAAAAGGGAGGCATATGTATTTTGTCAGAGAGAAGTAGGGATGTGTGATGATGGAAGTAGAGGTCAGAGAGAGATCTGCAGGTGCTACACTACTAGCTTTAAAGATGGATGATGGGGCCATGAGCCGAAGAATGCAGGCAGCTTCTAGAAGCTGGAAAAGGCAAGGAAAAGTATTCTCCCCTAGAGCCTCCAGAAGGAGCCTTGTTGACTGAAACACTTTGATTTTCGCCCTAGTAGAAGCCTGGACTTCTGATCTCCAGAACTGTAAGATTATACCGGGGGTGCCAAAAACATGTATACACATTTTCAGAGATGTTAACTGGTCAATGTTGCTCAAGCAGTAGTTCACCATAATCAGAAGTGTCTGGATGCTCATGGCAACCACTTTGAGCACCTCTTGTAATTGCAGAAGTGACTTGTATGTATGTGTATATAATATCAGTATGTATGTATGTGTATATAATATATATATACAGTTTTTGCTATCAGTATGTATGTATGTGTATATAATATATATATATATATCTACAGTTTTTTCCTTTCTTAAAATGTGTATAGATATTTTTGGCACCCTCTGTATATAAATTTGTGTTTTGCCACTCAATTTATTGTGTCAGCAGTAGGAAACTAATACTTTTTTTTTTTTTTTTTACTGTATGAATATACTACTATAAATCCATTCTTCTCTTGCTGGACATTTGGGTTGTTTCCAGTTTTTTGGCATTTCTGGACAGTATAACTGAATATTATTGAACACATGTCCTGGTACATGAGAGAAGAATGTTTTTAGGATATATGCCTAGGAAAGCTGCTGGGTGACAGGGTGCACATATTTTCAGCTTTACTTTATAATACAGAACTGTTTTTCCAAAGAACGTTCCTGTCAGCCCTGTATGAGAGTCTAATTTTTTATTTTTAAAGAATTTCTTCTTAGATGTTCACTATGATAATCTTTCTTTCCTTCATGTAGATAGGTACTCAAAATTTGCTTCGAGTCAAAACACATTTGGAATCTAATTTCTACTTTTTCCAATCTAGAAATAGTAGGTGGCATTGGTTTATTTTTATTCCCTTTTTGATCAGCTAATTTTTCTGTTAACTTGAAAAACAAAATTATAGCAATGCAAATGCTGTAACTCAATTTTTTAATCATAATTGTAGAGTAATAATTTTTCCCTTGCTGACAAAAAACATTTTTAAATGAATTTAATAAGTAGTAGTTGTATAATAGGTTTAAATGCTAGGCCTTCATGCAAACATGATAATTTCCTTTCATCAACGTTCAGGCAGTTACAAGGGCTGTTTTGGACAGTATTATGTCTGTAAATGTGACTGTTTCTCCTTCTGTTGGTTAAGAAACATACAGAATGATGAGCTGCCATTTATTGAGCACAGTGTGCCAGGCACTGTGATAAATAAGCACTTTACATTGTCACATATCACTTTCACCCCTTAGATAGCTACTGTTGTTATCCCTTTTTTATAGATGAGGAAATTGAGGCACAGAGATGTTAAGTAGAATCTAGGTAGTCAGGTCTTAATCTCTATTTTTGTCCCTGGAGTTAGAAGACAATAAACACACTGCAGTGCTATGTTAATTCCTCAGTTAATACTCTTATAAGGGAGTTCATTAAGTGTGATTTGGTCTGATTTATGGTTTTGGAATTCTTATACAATTTTTTATCCATTTGCCTTTTGTGCCTCTCTTGTTCTTACTTTCATTCGCTGTTTACTTCTCATTTCCTCTCATTTTTTGTTATGTTTGTATATGTGCAGTATATGTATTGTTATATTTGTATATGACGTTTAAGTTACATACAGTTGATGTCTCATTTTCAGTTGATTAATTAACTTCACCAAGTATCTATCTATTGATAAACTGCAAAGTTCATGATTTTTTATTATGGTAAAGGATATAATGATCCTATATGGTCTTCATCTTCAAGAAATTTGTAATCCAGAGGATTGTCAGTGTTTACTTACTAATTTGTCGGCTATTTTCTTCTCAGTCTTTTTCTGTCTAGCACATGTTTCAAATGATTTTTCACCACATGTTATTTTACAAGTTGAATCTCCAGTTAGTGTGTTCTGTCCATATTTTGATCTTCTTTGGGTCTGTTTTGGCAATATCGCCAGATTTGGCATCATTGTCTGAATTCATTAGTCTGCTCTTTACTCCTTCTTTTAGGTTATTGAGGATTTTGCCAAGGAAGAATTTATTTAACTTCTCTCTTGCAGTATCTAGTTTTTTTACACCAAGATTGATTATTTTTAAGTTATTAGTGTTACTGAAAAAATGAGTCCCAAACAGTTATTTGACAGCATTGGTGCTGTAGCCAAATTACATTAATTTTTCAGATATAATCTGTGATGTGGAATCAAAAAGAACCTGTAGTTCAGGTACAACTTTGAGAAACTATTGCCCCAACCAACGAAGCCTGGTGTGTTAGTTATCTATTGCTGCATAACAAGTAACCAAAAACTTGTGTATTAAAACAGCATCTATTAGTTTCACAGTGTCTGTGGGCTAGGATTTGGGGTGTGACTCATTGGGAACTCTGTTCCAGCGTCAGTCACAGGCTGCAGTCAGGTCGGCTGTAGTCACCACAAGGCTCACCTGGGGAAGGATCTACTTCCCGGCGCACTGATGGGTACTGGCCTGATTCCGCTCCTGGTGGGCGGCTGGACTGAGGTCCTCAGTGCCTTGCTAGCTGTTGGTTGGTACCTGTTATAAGTGGAATCATATAATACTGCTAGCAGAGGCTGCCCTCAGTTCTTTGCCATGTGGGCCTTTCCTTGGGACAACATGGCAGCTTTTGCCTTCAGAGCAAACAGGTGGAAGAACATTTACATTGTTGTGCAACTATTACCACCAACTATCTCCGTGACTTTTCCATCTTCCTAAAATGACTCTCCTTACCCATTAAATCTTAAATTCCCATTAAGCACTGTTACCCACTCCTCGCAGTTCCTGGCAACCACCAGACAGAAACTGCTTTCTGTCTCTAAGAGTTTGACTCATCTAGGTACCTATTTTTAATGAACTCATGTATTTCACCTTTTGTGACTGGCTTATTTTACTTAGCATAATGTCTTCAGGATTCATTCATGTTGTAGCATGTATAAGAATTTCCTTCCTTTTTAAGATTGAATAATGTGCCGTTGTATGTATGTACTACATTCTGTTTATCCGTTTGTCACTTGGGATGGACACTTGGCTGCTTCCACCTCTTAGCTATTGTGAATAATGCTGGTGTGAACATTGGTGTACAAGTATCTTTTTGTCTCCCTCCTTTGAATTCTTTGGCGACATACTGGGAAGTAGAATTGCTCGATCATACTGTAGTTCTATGTTTAATTTTTGAGGAACTTCCAATATTGTTTTCTACAGTGGCTGCACCATTTTACATTCCTGTCAGCAATGCACAGGGGTTCCAGTAATTCCACATCCTCGCTGACACTTATTTTCTGGTTTTGTTTTGTTTTTTTGTTTTACACTCTATTGAGTGTGAAGTGGTTTTGTAGTTATATCTGAGGGGTACCTAGTAGTGGATTTGCATTTCCCTAGTGGTTAATGATGTTGAGCATCTTTCCATGTGCTCATTGGTCACTTCTGTATTTTCTTTGGAGACATTCAAGTCCTTTGCCCATTTTTAAATCAGGTTGTTTGTTATTTTGTTACTGAGTTTTAGGAGTTCTGTATATATTTTGGATATTAACCCCTTGTCAGATATGTGATTTGCAGATATTTTCTCCCATTCCATGGGTTGCCTTTTCACTCTGTTGATAATGTCCTTTTTGTACAAAAGTTTTAAATTTTGATAAAGTCCAATTTATATTTTTTTCTTTTGTTTTGGTGTCATATCCAAGAAATTATTGCCAAATCCAATGTCATGAAGCTTTTCCCCCTATGTATTCTTCTCTTAGAGTTTTATAGTTTCAGTTCTTACATCAGTTCTTTGCTTCATTTTCAGTAAATGTTTGTATATGGTATAAAGTAAGGGTCCAGCTTCATTCTTTTGCATGTGGATGTCCAGTTTTCCCAACACCATTTGTTGAAAAGATTATCCTTCCCTATTGCATGGTCTTGGCATCCTTGTTAAAAATCATTTGACTGTATAGTGATGATTACAGTTTTTCACTTTGCAAAATAGTGTTTTTCTCCTTATTGTGAAAATACATGTTTGCTATAATAAATTTACAGAAGAGGAATCGT
The DNA here is from genome assembly GCF_004115265.2 of Rhinolophus ferrumequinum. Classification (NCBI taxonomy): domain Eukaryota; kingdom Metazoa; phylum Chordata; class Mammalia; order Chiroptera; family Rhinolophidae; genus Rhinolophus; species Rhinolophus ferrumequinum. Next base: position 62,750,893 of record NC_046289.1, read on the forward strand.
CCCCAATAAAATAATCATAATATATAGAAATAACCATTGTTACTAGTTGGTAAATATCAGTTCATCTTTTTTTCTGTGTATAATTTATGTGTATACATTTTCAATAGAAATGGGATCATAAATATATATATATATATATATATATATATATATATATATATATATATACACACACACACACACACACATACAAATAACATTATCAATAGCGTTATCTTTGAGAAATCTCTCCTGGAGGCACTCTGTCCTGAAGGCTGGGGAGCATGACTTACTCACTCATCTTAGTAGACCCACAGTTTTTGGCAGGGGGCTCATCAGATGTTTGTTTATTGAAAGAATGTTTGGTAAAAGTTCATATTGTAGAATTTTTTAAAACTGTTTGCTCATTCAGTAAACTATGTATATACCACGAATCAAGATTATTAGTAGGGAAAAATTGATTCAAATATAGATCTCTATAACATAATTTAGGCTCCATCTCTTTGGTCTCAGGACCTCTTACAAATCTTAAAATTTATTGAGGACTCTAGTTTTTTTTAAAGTATATCTAATGTTATTTACTGAATTAAAATGAAAACCAATATTTTAAATGTATTTACTTTAAAATAATGAAACTATTATAACATGTGAACTATTTTGCAAGACAGAAAAACATATTGGTGAAATGAGTGGTATTGTTTTACATTTTTTCAAGTCTGCTCAGTGTCTGGCGTTGATAGAAGATCGCTGGCTTCTCATACTTCTGTGTTCAGATTTTGCAGTATGTTGTTTTGCTTGAAGCATATGAAGAAGATATGGCCTCATACAGATACACAGTTGGATAAGGGAGGAATATTTTATTAGCCTTTTCAGATAATTATAGATTTTCTTTTTTTTTTAATTTATTGGGGTGACAATTGTTAGTAAAATTACATAGATTTCAGGTGTAGAAAGATTTTCTTTTTATAAATTAAAAATTTTAAATTAATATATGGTAAGTGACTTTTTTGTTCTTCTGTGAGTTCTAGCAAATGTATAGATTCATGTAACCTTCACTATATCATCATCATAATTGCAGTAGTTCATAAATATTCATAATACCTCTAACACCCCCCCCAAACCCTTTCCTTTTATAAGTCATACCCTCACCCCATCTTTAACCATTGGCAACCACTGATCTATTCTCTGCCACTATAGTTTTTCTTTTTGAGAATGTCATGTAAATGTAATCATATACACATACTATGTAACCTTTGGAGACTGGCAAGTAATATCAAACATCTTTTTAAGAATTTATTTACATGCAGTCAGTATATTCTCTTTTGAAGTGACTGTCTTTTGCCTTGTTTTAAATTGGGCCATTTGTTTTCTCAGTGTTGAATTTTATATTTGTATGTTTGGAGTCAAACCCTTGATTGAATATTGTGATTTGCAAACATTTTCTCCCAGTTTGTAGCTTGTTTTTTCATTTTCTTAAGTGTCTTTCACAGAATAAAGGGTTTTAATTTTGGTGAATTTCATTTTACTAGTTTTTTTTCTTTTGTGAATTGTGCTTTAGGTATGATGTCCAAAACTCTTTACACGAGATTTGCTCATAAATTTTTTTCTAAAAGTTTTATATTTTACATTTAGATCTGTGTGTGAGGTGAGATTGAAGTTCAGTTTTTTTACATATGGCTATATAATTGTTCCAACACTGTGTATTTGTACTGTCTTTTCTACATTGAATGGCCTTTGCATCTTTGTCAAATATCAGTTGGCCTAGAATAGGCAAATCTGTAGAGACCAAATAGATTAGTGGTTGCTAGGAGCAGGGGAAGGAGGGAGTAGAGAGTAACAGCTAATAAGTATGGGGTTCTTTTTGGGATGGTAAAAATGTTGTGGAATTAGATAGTGGTGATGAGTACACAACCTTGTGAATGTACTACTGAATTGTACTTGTATACTTTAAAATGATGAGCTCTACTGTATGTGAATTATTTCTAAACTTTTAAAAAGCTAAAAATTTAATTGGCTTATTTGTGTGGGTATATTTCTGGACTCTTTCTATTTCCTTTATCTATATGTCTGTCCTTTTGCCAAAAGCACACTAGCTGGATCACTGTAACGATATAGTAAGTCTTAAAATCATGTAGTGTGATGCCTCTAATTTTATTATTATTTTTCAAAAATGTTTTGGGTGTTTTGGTACCTTTGTCTAACCACATAAATTTTAGAATCAGCTTGTCTATATAAAGACTTTCGCTTGGATTTCAATAGAAATTCGGCTAAATACTGAACCAGTCTTGCTTGTTCAGGATAAATCACACGGGGGGGGGGGGGAGAGTTGCAGTGTATTATTCTTTTTATGCATCGGCTGGATTTAATTGCTAATATTTTGTTGAGAGTTTTCCTGTCTATGTTCATGAGGGAGATTAGTTTATTTTCTTGTATGGTCGTTTTTTTTAAAAAAAAAAATTTCTAAACTTGGTGTTACTCTCCCTCCCCAGCTTTATGACTGGTTTTGATATCAGGGTAATGCTGGCCTCATAAATTGAGTTGGTAAGCGTCTTCTCTCCTATATCTGAAAGAGATTGTATAGATTTGTTTTATTTTTTTCTTTAAATATTTGGTAGAATTTGCCAATGGGTGGGGGAATCTCTGGAACCAGAGATTCTTTTGTGGGAAGGTTTTTAAATTATGGGCTCAATTTCTTTTTTTTTTAATTTATTGAGTACATACTGTGTGACACCCCATTGTTTGCTTGCTTGTTTGTTTGTTTTTTAAAATTTTATTGGGGAATATTGGGGAACCAGTGTGTTTCTCCAGGGCCCATCAGCTCCAAGTTGTTGTCCTTCAATCTAGTTGTGGAGGGCGCAGCTCAGCTCCAAGTCCAGTTGCCATTTTTAATCTTTAGTTGCAGGGGGTGCAGTCCACCATCCCATGTGGGAATTGAACCGGCAACCTTGTTGAGAGCTTGCGCTCTAAGCAATGGAGCCATCCAGCTGCCCATAGGCTCGATTTCTTTAATAGGATTATTCAGGCTATTCCTTTCATCTTGGGTAAATTATTGTGTTTGTGGTTTTTGAGGAATTGGTCCACTGTTGTCCAGTTTATGTGCATAGTGTTGATCATATTTCTTTAAATATACTTTTGATGTCTGTGAGGTCTATAGTGATAACCATGGTTTCATTCCTAATATGGATAATTTGTGTATTCTCTTTTTTCTTTTGCCAGTTTTCCTAGAAGTTTATGGATTTTCTTGATCTTTACAAAGAACCAACTTTTGATTTCATTGATTTTTTTTCCTTATGTTTTTCTATTTTTAATTTCATTGACTTCTCTTTATATTTTTTTTTTTTTTTTTTTTAGCTTTTTAAGGTAGAAGCTTAGGTGATTAATTTGAAACATTTTCTCATTTTAAATATAAGCTTTCAATGCTATAGTTTTTCCCCCTGTACTCTGCTTTAGTTGCATCCCACAAATTTTTTATGTTGTATTTTAATTTTTGCTTAATTAAAAATATTTTCTAATTTGCTTAGAGACTTTCTCTTTGGGTTATTTAGAACAGGCATTGTCAATTTTTTTCTTAAAAGTCCAAATAGTAAATATGATAGGCCAGAATGCCATACTGAGTTGAAATTACTTAACTCTGCCTACTAGTAAGAAAGCAGTCATAGACAATACGTACATGAATGGGCATGTCTTTAATTAAATATTATTTACAAAAATAGGCACCAGCCCTGAAGTTTTTGTTTAATTTCCAAGTGTTTGTAGGCTTTCCTGTTATCTTGCTGCTATTTATTTTTAGCTAATACCATTATGATTAGAGAACATGCTATGTATGATTTCATTTAAATTTGTTAAGGTTTGTTTTGTGACCTAGGATATGATATGGTCTGTCTTGGTATATTGTTCCATGTACACTTAAAAATGTGTATTCTGCTTTTGTTGGGTGGAGTGTTCTATAAATCTCATTAGTTTCCATTGGTTGATGGTTGCATTCTGATTCAATTCTCTGATAACAACTGGATATCCTACAATTCAATTCAGGTCTGACATTAACTGTTTAGAGTTGGTGAAGACACTACAGGTGAAGGGGCTCAGTCCCATAAGACTGCCTCCACCGCAGACTTTAGCCATAAGTCCTGGGTGTCCCCAAGCCCCCTTACCTGGCTGGCTGGCTACAAATTTGGGGCTTCCCATAGGTTCGGTTATTTGCTAGAACAACTCAAAGAAATCATGACAATGTTATACTTAATGATTACCATTTTATTACAAAGGAGACAAATAAACAGCCAGAGGAAGGGGTATATATGGCATGTCTGTAAAGTTTCCAAGCATAAGAGGCTTGAAACTTTTTGTTTTTGTGGATTAAGGGTGTGCCATCCTCTCAGTACATCAATATGTTCACCAACCCAGAACCTTCCTGAGCCTGTTGTTTAGAGTTTTTAATACTAACATTTCATTGCATGGGCATGAGTGATTAAATCTTTGGCTATGTTCATTGAATTCTGCAGCCCTGCTCTCCCTGGAAGTTGGAGTTTAGAAGGTGAGGCTGAAAGTTCCAACCGTCTGATCTTACATGATTGGTCTTTCTGGTGTCTTAGCTGCCATTCTGAATTGCTGCCATTCTGAATTGATTTATGCATTGATTTAGGTGACCGGCCAGGAGTCAGTCACCTCATCAACGTAACAGACATTCTTATCATTCAGGAAATGCCGCTGTCAGGAACTGGAGATAAATCTATAAGTGTAAAGATTTATAAAGCAAATACAAAGACCAAATATATTTTTTTAGTATGCCACTGTATTATTGTTCAGTTCTATAGTTTTGCCGATTTCCTACTTATTTTTTTGAGACAGGAGTGATGAAGTCTCCAATTTTAATTACGGATTTGTTTATTTCTCCTTTCAGTTTAATTGTTATTTTATTTATTTTGATGCTGTTTTTTAGATGAATACACATTTATAATTTCTTTGTAAATTGGCCCTTCTGTGATTATGTGATGGGCCCCCTTTATCTCTGTGGATTTTCTTTGCTCTGAAGTCTACATTGTTTGATATTATTATAGGTACTCCAAATTTGTTTTGATTACTGTTTATATGGTATATCTATTTACATTCCTTTGATTTTTAAATTTATAAATAAGTTTATAATGATATTGATACAATAAAAGCACATCACACCAAACTCAAGTTATACAAAGAAACTGATGTGTAATATTTTAGAAAGCAATATAGACTAATAGGCAAAAATTTAAAGATTTAATAAAGAGCTAAATATCTAATAGATAACTTTACTTATTTTAAATTTCACTTTGTTAACCACACTGAATTGTAATTGAACAATGAGATCCTGTACTGGAAATTCTGGAAACTGGTGAATTATACTTGGATGAGTTCAAAGTTAATGATGTATTTCCATGTGGTACCTAATGCTGTAGTACCTAATATGAAGTCACATTCAGTCTGCTTTGAAGCAAAATAACATAATTTAATTTTTTTGTCAGGCTACAGAAATGTCACCAACATTTTGCTGATGCATGCAAGATGTGTCAGGATTAAACTGTTATTTAGAGAATAAAGAGAACTGGAGCAGAAGTGGGAATCCCTTTGCTTTTCACCTACATATATCATTATTTTTGAAGTGACTTTATTGTAGAAATCATATTTGTCTTGAATTTATTTTGTATATGGCATGACAAGGTGGTCCCACTTCATTTTATTGCATGTATCTGTCCAATTTTCCCAACACCATTTTTGGAAGAGACTATCTTTTCTTTATTATATATTCTTGACTCCTTTGTCATAGATTAATTGGCCATATAAGTGTGGGTTAATTTCTGAGATTTCTGTTCTGTTCTATTGTTCTGTGTGTTTGTTTTGTGCCAGTACTATACTGTTTTGTTTACTATAACTTTGTCGTATAGTTTGAAATCGGGGAGTTTGATACCTCCAGCTTTGTTCTTTCTGAAGATTGCCTTGGCTATTGTGGATCTTTTATGATTCCATATAACTTCTAGGATTATTTGTCTAGTTCTTTGAAAAACACAATGGTATTTTGGTAGGGATTGCTTTGAATCTGTAAATTGTTTTAGGTAGAATGGACATTTTAACTATATTAATTGTTCCAATCCATGAGCACACTATAGTCTTCCATTTATTTATGTCCCCTTCAATTTTTGTAATCAATGTCATATAGTGTTCAGAGGGTAGGTATTTCCCCTTCTTGGTTAAATTTATTCCGAGGTATTGTATTCTTTTTGATGTAGTTTGTACATGGAATTGTTTTCTTAATTTCTCTGATAGTTCATTGGTAGTGTATAACAATGATACAGATTTCAGAATATTAAGTTTGTATCTTACAATTTTACTGAATTTATTAGTTCCAAAAGTTTTTTGGTGGTCTTTAGGGTCTTCTATATATAGTATATCATCTGCAGATAGTGACAGTTTTACTTCTTCCTTTCCAATTTGGATGCCTTTTCGTTTTCTTGTCTAATTGCTATGACTAAGACTTCCAGTACTACTGGGGGGTGCCAAAAAAATGTATACACGTTTAAGAGATGTTATCTATGGTCAAGCGGTAGTTGGATGTAATCAGAAGTGTCTGGATGCTGATGGTCACCACTTTGAGCACCTGTTTAATTTCAGAAGTCAAACGTGACTTGCATTCATCTTTTGTTATCGGGATTTATTGAGTATGACAATAAGGTTTTTTCCTTTCTTAAAATGTGTGTATTTTTTTTTGGCACCCTCTATATATTGAATAAAAGTGGTGAGAATGGGCATCCTTGTCTTATTCTTGATCTTAGGGTAAAAGCTTTGAGCTTTTCACCATTGAGTATGATGTTAGCTGTGGATTTGTCATACATGGCCTTTATTTATTATGTTGAGATATGTTTCCTCTATACCCATTTGAGAGTTTTAGTCATAAATGGATGTTGACTTTTGTTGAATGCTTTTTCTGCATCTACTGAGATGATCACATGACTTTTATCCTTTGTTTTGTTAAAATAGTGTATTAACATTGGTTGCTGTGTACGTACTGATTCATCCTTGCATCCCTGGAATAAATCCCACTTAATCATGGGGTATGATCCTTTTAATGTGTTATTGTTGAATTTGTTTTGTTAATATTTTGTTGAGAATCTTTGCATCTATGTTCATCAGGGATATTGGTCTGCAATTTTATTTTTTGTAGTGTGTTTGTATGGTTTTGTTATCAGGGTAATGCTGGTCTCATAGGATGAGTTTGGAAGCATTCCTTTCCCCTTGAACTTTTGGAATAGTTTGAGAAAGGTAGGTAAATGTTTGGTAGACTTCACCTGTAAAGCCGTCTGGTCCTGAACTGTTGTTTTTTGGGAGTTTTTTGATTACTGATTCAATTTTGTTACTAGTAATTGGTCTGTTGATATTTTCTGTTTTTTCTGGATTCAACCTTGGAAAATTATGTGTTTCTAGGAATTTATCCATTTCTTCTAGTTGTTCAGTTTCTCGGTGTATAATTGTTCATAGTATTCTCTTATGATCCTTTGTATTTCTCTGTTGTCAGTTGTAACTTCTCTTTCATTTCTAATTTTATTTATTTGCGCCTACTCTTTTTCTTGATGAGTCTGGTTAAAGGTTTATCAGTTTTGTTTATCTTTTTTAAAAAACTAGCTTTTAGTTTCATTGATCTTTCTATTGTGTTTTTAGTCTCTATTTCATTTATTACTCTGATTTTTATTTCCTTCTGTCTACTCACTTCAGGCTTTTTTGTTGTTCTTTTTCTAGTTCCTTTAGGTAGGTATAAGGTTAGATTGTTTATTTGAAATTTTTCTTGTTTCTGTATCACTATAAACTTCCATCTTAGAATTGCTTTTGCAGTGTCCTATAGATTTTGGACCATTGTGTTACATTTTCATTTGTCTCAAGGTATTTTTTATTTTCTTTTCTGATTTCTTCCTTAACCCATATGTTGTTTAGTAGCATGTTGTTTAGCCTCCAGGTTTCATTTTGAAATTGATTTCTAGTTTTATACCATTTTAGTCAGAAAAGATGCTTCATATAATTTCAGTCTTCTTAAATTTACTAAGACTTGTTTTGTGGTCTAACATGTGATCTGTTCTGAAGACTGTTCCATGTGCACTTGAAAAGAATGTGTATTCTGCTGTTTTTAGATGGAATGTTCTATAAATATCTATTAGGTCTATCTGATCTAATGTGTTAAGGCCATGTTTCCTTGTCGATTTTAAGACTGGATGATCTATCCATTGATGTAAGTGGGGTGTTAAAGTTCCATACTATTACTGTATTACTGTCAATCTTTCCATTTATGTCTTAATATTTTCTTTATGTATTCAGGTGCTTCTGTGTTGGGTGTATACCGGTAGATGTTTACAAGTGTTATATCCTCTTGTCGGAATGATCCCTTTATCATTATATAATGCCCTTCTTTGTCTCTTTTTACAGTCCTTATTTTAAAGTCTATTTTGTCTGATGTAAGTATTGCTACCCCAACTTTCTTTTCATTTCCATTTGCATGAAATATCTTTTTACATCCCTTCACTTTCAGTTTGTGTATGTCTTTAGATCTTAAGGGAGTCTCTTGTAGACAGTATAAATATGGGTCTTGGGTTTTTTTTTTAATCTGTTCAGCCACCCTGTCTTTCGATTGGAACATGTAGTCCATTTACATTTAAAGTAATTATTGATAGGTATGTACTTACTGCCATTTTATTAATTATTTTCTGGGTGTTTTTGTAGTTCTTCTCTGTTCCTTTCTTCTCTTGCTTTCCCCCTGAACCTTGATGACTTTCTTTAGTGTTACGTTTGGATTCCTTTCTCTTTATTTTTGTGTATCACAGGTTTTTGGTTTATGATTACGATGAGATTCATATGTAACAACTTATGTTTATAGCAGTCTATTTTATGTTGATGGTCACTTAAGTTCGAACCCAGTCTAAGAGCACTACATACTGTGTTTCCCTGAAAATACGACCTAGCTGGACAGTCAGCTCTAATGCGTCGTTTGGGGCAAAAATTAACATAACATTATGTTATATAAGACCCAGTCTTATAGTAAGAAAAGACTGGGTTTTATATTAATTTTTGCTCCAAACGACACATTAGAGCTGATTGTCCGGCTAGGTCTTATTTTCGAGGAAATATGGTATTTGCTCATTACCCACCCCCCCACATTTTATGTTTTTGACATCATATTTTATATTTATTTTCTGTGTGTACTCATATACCCCTTAATTAATTATTATAGATATAAGTGATTTTACTACTTTTGTCCTTTAACCTTCATAATAGCTTTATAAGTGACTGGGTCACTAATTTTACTAAATGTTTGCCTTTACCAGTGAGTTTTTTCTTTCCTATATTTTCTTATTTTTAGTTTTGCAGGCCATTTATATTTAAAGAAATTATAGATATATTTAGAGTTAGGTCAGCCATTTTATTATTTGTTTTATGTTTATGCCCCTGTTTTTATTCTTTTATTTCTCCTTTCCTACCTTCTTTTGGATTATTCTGACATGTTTTGATGTGCTACTCTCTTTTTTTTCTTTTTTTCTTTTTTTGTATAGCTATTTTAAGCAATTGCTCTAGGGATTACCTACCTAATTTTCCATTCTATTAAAATTATTATATTACCATTCTAAGTAGAATGCAGAAACCTAATCACCATTATATAGGTCTCTAACATTCCACCTTTTTGTTGTAGTAGTCTTATAAAGTATATCGTATACATTGAAAATCCTTTTAGTGTTATAATTTTCTTAACTGTCAAGCATTTTTTTAAAGAATGTAAGAGGAGGTTAGTCTGTTATATTTACCTAGATTTCTGTTGCTCTTCCTTCATTCCTGTTATTCCCAGTTTTCCTCTGTTCCGTTCCATTTCTTCTTCAGAAGAAATTTCTTCTCTAGAAAAAATTCTAGGTAATTTCCTAATTCTATCATTTCTTCTGCATTTATTAGCTGTGCTTATTCTCTAGGGAAAGTTGCCCTCATCATTTAATTCTTTCACAGTAGCTCTGCTAAAAACACACAATCTTAATTTTCTATTATCTGAGAGTGTCCTTATCCTTGAAGGGTATTCTCTCTGGATACAGAATTCTGAGTTGACAATGCTTTTTTCTTTTAGTCCTTAAAAATGTTTTTCTGTTTCTTGCTAGCTTTTGCCTTAGCTTGATATATACCTTGTTTCTTATGATATGTAATGTAAGCTTTTTTTATTTCCTATGCATTTATTTATTGGAGAAACTGGGTATATTGTCCTTCAGGGTATTCAGCATCATGGATTTAGCTTATGGTATCCTCATCTTGACATTTAACATGTGCTTCTAGTCCCCTTATTTTTGTAAACTGATATTTAAATCTAGCAGCTTGATTACATCTAGGCTCTTTTAGAAGAGGCAGGACGCTCTATAGATGGTACTGAGTAAATGTTGTTGCATCATATCAGGAAGCATTTATGTTTCATTATCCTGCTTTTTAGCGATGTTAAGATTGATCAGTGGGTTCAGCTTGATCCATATTAAAGTTCCCCATCCACATCCTCCATATGTTTTTAGCAGCCTTTGGTGGTCATTGCCTAGATTCATTATTTAACCAGGGATTTTTGAATTCCTAATTCTAGGCGATTTCCTAATTCTGTCATTTCTTCTTCCACATTTATTAGCTGTGATTATTCTCTAGGGAAAAAGTGGCCCTCATCATCTCTTTGTTTCCCTGAATTACTGTTCATACCAGAAAGGCAGTATAAATTCTTGATTATTTCTATTTATTTACCAATTTTCAGGATAAATAGTTGTGCCCTAGCAACTTCGAGAATTGACCAAAGTGGAATTTTCTTTTTTGAGTGTCATTATGAGCTCATGGGTGTTTATATTTTTCTTATTTTCCAATCATTGCAGTCACCATTTGTGTATATGCTCAAATTGTTTCATCTTTGGCAAATAGGAATCCTTTCGGTTGTCTCTGATTTCCTATTGACTTGCCTGCAGTAGTACTGTTAACATTTTTGCTTTCTCATTTGACAAGACATCCCATATTTTCTTTGTGTACAGTTTCCTGTGCCAGACCTGGTACAAGCCATTTCTCTGATTTTTTTTTTTTTTTAAGTGGGAAATGATGTTCAGAGTCTACAGTCTAGAGGCTGGGGTGCTCATTGTTACTGGGTTATCATTGCTTTTAGGCCTTTTCAGGCCAATCCTCGTGCCAAATCTTTTACCGTAATTTCTTGATTGATACTTGTTATGTAGTTGATTCTTAAGGGCATTTCCTGGGAACAAGCCTTGAAAGCTGGAACAAGCAACTTTCAAGGGCATTAGCCTTGAAAGTTGGTTTGAGGGAACAGAACTTTCCTGGCTCACATTTTGTTGCCTTGGGTATTTAAATGTATAATTCCATTGTCTACTAACATAAGCTGTTTGTGCCAATGTTTGTCATCAGTCTGATTTTCTTTCCATTATAAGTAATTTGGACTTTCTGCACGGATGACCAATGAATTTTTTTCCCCTTTAAAACCCACTAGTTTTATTAGACTGTGTCTTGATATTGAGCTTCTCAGTTGTTTTCTTAGGAATGTGGTGAACATGCAGATTTAGCCTTTTGTATATTTACATAAAATTTTCTTGAATTATGGTGGCTAATATTTGTTCTATTTCATTGCTTTTTCTTTTGGGGGGCTTTCTATGATAATGTATTTTGTCTTTTATTTATCTCTTTCAATTTTTGAATTTCTTAAATTTTTCATTTTCATTTTTCTCTTTTGTTTTTTCTCACTTATTTATATGGTATCTTGTCTCATATCCCTTGTAGTTGAGCCTTCATTTCTTTTTCTTTCATTTAGGACTCTTTTCTGAGTTCATTCAGGTTTCTTTTTATGTCTTCCTGTTGCCTAGCTCTCTCATTTAAGAGCTTTTCCAATTATCATTTATGTTGTTTTAAAGCTTCTTTTTCTTACTTTTCTTTGGTTCATCTTCTAATATTAGGTTATGGTTTTCATCTCCTTTAGGCCATATTTTCTGCTGTATCTTCATTTTCTACAGGTGTACTGTTCATGTTATTGATATCCTCTTTTTCTTATTGTATTGGGTTTGATGAATAGCCCTTTTCTGTGGCTCATGGTTATTTCCTGTGCATTTTAAGTGCATTATGTAACATTAAAATTTTATTAGCTCTGATGATGGTAAGCTCTAACTTACAACCTATTAAACTATAAGCTGTTGTAAATTAGGTACCATATCATTTTCTTTAGCAATATGTTGTACTTAGGAAAGTGGTCTGTCTGGGTCACCTGCTATTGACACCATGCTTTCCCTATAGTCTAACAGTTTCAGCTATTGTAAATTATATCTGTGTCATAATGTAATGTTTTTGTAATGTCTAGCTGTTTCATTGGGTATTTGTGATGGAAAGATAAATATTTTTTACAAAGTATTCACTAAACAGATTTTTAAAGTGAGTTTGTTAGTTTCCCCCTTCCCCTTCCAACAAAGCAACCTAATTAACGTATGGGATTAGTAATGCTACTTGTTGCTAGAATGTTTGTGTTAATTAGTTAGTCCCGATATGCCACTGCTGTTTCTTTTGTTTTAGGTTAAATGGAAACCACCCTTGGGAGCTGGATGCTTGTGTAGCGGTTCTGTCACGTCAGTGAATTGCAATGAGTGGAGGAGGAGAGCAGCCGGATATCCTCAGTGTTGGAATTCTGGTCAAAGAAAGATGGAAAGTGGTGAGTATACATCTTTGGGGTGGGGGGGAAGGGGAGAAAGGGAGAGAAAGAGAGAACACTTTTAATAATTTTTGGTGTCTTGATAAAAATAGCATTTCATTGGGAAAAAACACATATTGCTTGCTAAAGCAGTTACTTTCAGTTTTTTCCCTATGATTAAGTTTGGTTTATACCCAAATTCTAATTCTTGCTTCATGTAGTAGTAAATTGTCCTTATCTCTGAGAACTAATATTGAGTAAGGTAAATAAAAGTATACTTAGGGGAAAAAACAAATAAAAAAATAGAGTACAGTAAACTGCTTTCTTTTTTATTTTTGAACTTTTTATTAAGAAAAATTGTAAGTATACATAAAAATAGTGATACTGATATAATGAACCTCCATGTACTCATGCCCCAGCTTAAATATTTATCAAGTTATGGTCAATCTTGTTTTATCTCTTTAACCTCACTCCCAAAATATATATATTTTAACTCTTTATTTATTTTAAGTGTGTTTTTCCAGAACCCATCAGCTCCAAGTCAAGTAGTTGTTTCAAGGTAGTTATGGAGGGTGCAGCTCACAGTGGCCCATGTGGGGATCGAACCGGCCACCCTGGTGTTACGAGCATCATGCTCTAACCAACTGAGCTAACTGGCTGTCCCCCAAAATATTTTTAAACAGATCTTTCCCCTTAGTATTTTACGATACATACTTCAGTATGTATCTCTAAAAGATAAAGATTTCTCTTTAAAACACAATCATAATATCATCACACCTAAAAAAGTAATAATTTCTTAATATTATTAAGTATTGGCTTTTACATTTCCCTGATTGTTTTTTAAGTTATTTTTAACAGTTTAAATCAAATCCAAATAAAGTCTGGATATTATAATTGGTTGACATCAGTTAAGTATTTTTAAGTTTCTAGGTATTTTTTTGTCTAGTTTTCCCTTACAATTTATTTGTTGGAGAAACTAGGCCATTTGTCTGTAGAATTTCCTATGGTTTGGGTTTTTCTGATTGCTTCTATGTGGTGTTAACATGTTCCTCTGTCATGTATTTTATATAAATTGTTATAAATGTCCTCTATTAGGTCTGACTTCAGTTCTAATCTGAGATGGGGGCAGTTTTTTCATAAAGGGTATTGTGAACTTTCCATAGGAGGCACGTAATGTGTTACCGCCTGTCTTTATGGTGTTACTATTGTGGATCGTCATTGGCTGGTATGTTAATTCATTTGGGATTGCAGATTGGTGATCTTTCTCAACTATTTGATTTCCCTGAGATATAACTTGATTAAGAAAACAATAAATACTTGATTCTTTTTTCTTAATTTACCAGTTTTCAAAATAATGAATTGATTCCCTAGCATTATCCAAAAGTGACTAATGACATTTTTAAAAATGTGATTCACAATTCATGAGTTTAAACACATTTAATGTGTTTCAGTCCATTGTAGTTCTTATCCTTATCGATACTCAAATTGTCTCATTTAACTAAGGGGACACCCGTCAAGTTGTCTCCTGAATTCCTTCAACATGATCGTAATAGTCTTTTTCTTTTTAAATTTTTTAAATTGGGGAATATTGGGAAACAATGTGCTTCTCCAGGGCCCATCAGCTCCAAGTCGTTGTCCTTCAATCTAGTCGTGGAGGACGCAGTTTAGCTCCAAGTCCAGTCGCTGTTTTTAATCTTAGCTGCAGGGGGCGCAGCCCACCATCCCATGCGGGAATTGAACCAGCAACCTTTTTGTTGAGAGCTTGTGCTCTAACCAACTGAGCCATCTGGCCGCTCCCCTAATAGTCTTTTGATGGCTTCCTTGCCATAGACTTATCAGCCATCTCTCCTCTTCTTAAAGTAGCTATTTTTGTTTTGGATATATTTAAATATATTGTATTGCTATCTAGTCTTTTGTTATCCAAAGTTTTTTATCTTTTACCAGCTTTAGCAAAGCTGTTTCTGTGGTTTCCTTAATCAATAGATTGGAAAAAGAAAATTCTTCATTTTGAAGTAAAAATTTTGTTTCTGTGGTAGTGTTTTACTGATTAGGCAAATCAATAGGTTTAGAAAATTTACTTGAGTAAACATAAGAAAAGAACCATAATCATCATGGACTGGTGCAGGGAGTTTTCAACAATTGGTAATCTTTTATGTAAGTTAGGAATGAGTGTTGCTTTATGAGAACTTTGTATTAAGTGCTGCCATAAAGGTTGGCTGTTCTCCAGTAGACATATCGCAAAGTTGCAAATGAAGTTATGCCTGGTTTAGTTGCCCTGTCCTGATAATTAGAGCTAATATATGTGTGGAACATGTCCCCCAAGTATGAGAGGCATAGTGACATTTTTAGTGAGAAACCACAGGCTCATTGGTAAGGATGGTGTTTTGGTTATCTAGTGTTGTATAACAACTACATGAAAACTTAGAGGCTTAGAATAATCAGTTATTTTGCTCACAGTTTTGTGGGTTAGGAATTTGAGAAGAGTTTGCCTGGGTGGTTTGTCTCTTACTCATGTGGCACTAGCGGGTTTGGTTGGTTTGGAGAATTCATCCCAGATGGCTCGTTTGGTGCTTTGGGGATCCTTAGTTCCCTCAACCCCCAACCTGGTGCCTCATTTTCTAGGACTGCTTCACAGGACTGTGGCTTCTGAGGAGGCCATGGTGATTGGCTCTTGAGAGACAGGAAACAGAAGCCTTGAGGCTGGTTGAGGGCTATTATCAGAATTTGTGCAGTGTTACTTTTCCTGGTTCTCTGTTGGTTAAAGCAGTCATAAGATTCACACAGATTTAAGGGGATGGGGAAATGGACTCTCCCTCTTATTGGGGGAGTGGCAAAGTCACTCTGAAGAAGAGCAAAAAAGATGAGTGATACTGTGGTCATCTTTAGAAAACACACTCTGCCACAGGCCTTACCTTTATTTTTTTCCCCTAATCTACATACCCCCATCATACTAAACTGCCTCTGTCTCTTTGCCTCATAAGCGTTGATGTATTAGCGCTTTGTCAAGCACAATAAAAAATTAATGATCTCCTGTTGTTCAGATGACATTATAGGAGTAGACCAAGGACAAAAATCATTGACTTCAGCCTAGATTTTTTGTTCCATCATTTGGTAAGGTTTTTTTGTGGAGGTAAAACATGAAGTCACCTCTGATCACATTCCATAATTAGAAAGATGTCCTTTTGATAATGTTTATGAGTTTTTAAAATTATACTAGGCTTTGGTTAATGAACAAAATATAAAGACTCATAAGTACCAATCAGGGCCCAACGTAATTTATTTAACTGAAATTAAGTTCTGGAACTTTTATTTAGTCTCCAAATCATCCCAAAGTTCTTCATGGTATTTCTTCCCATCAGCAAAGCAGAATAAAGAGGGACTGTGGCTCATGTATGCAAAGCAATGAATAGTTACTTAGCAGTAGTTATACAGTTACCACTTTGCCAAATATTACGGGGGAAAAATAAATAAATAGAGTAGCCCTTTCTTTAAAGAAGCTTAGTTTCACTGTAGGGGGCTAGGCCATTGACAATGGCAAATTAAACAACATAAGAGTTAAAAAGCAGGATGGTGTGTTAACACAAGTGCTATCTGAGGTATTTAGTCTAGTAAAATGATTAAGCAAATAATTTCCTTACAAATTCAGAAGATAAATATATCAGCCTACAGTAATCAGTACTGACCCAGTGAAGAAAGAATAGGATTTGAGGTGAAGTGAGGCCTCTGGGATGGTTAGGATTTAGGGCTCTGTGCCTTCAGTGATAACGTCCTACATTATATTACATCCTAGAGGTTTGATAATGTGGTAAGAAGACCCAGTTTCATGAAATGGAAGAAAGTTAATTGCATGTTGTGTCTAGCTTGAAGTATATCACCCAAACCCCTCCCGACTTTCGCACAGCTCTCCAGGTCCAGTTAGCACTAGCTTTTCAGAACTTGCTTATAATAATGAGACAGACATCCTGATATTTCCCAGTAAAGCTAAATTTTATAAGGAATTTAGCTACATTTTATAAGGAATAATGTTAAGTGTTTGATGAAAGTGTTTAATTTGCTTAGAATTTACTCTTATTTGAGCATATTGATATGTAATAAACTGGGATAATTTAGAACAGGAGCTATCTACCTGCTCTTTGGAGCCTGTTTAGTGCCTCAGAGAGGAGGGTAGAGGGTAAATACTGCAGAAAGGGCTGAGCTCTGGCTGCCCCCGCTCTGGCTGCTCCAACCTTCCCACATACACATCTCAACCAGGTTCCAGATAAGATTTCAGTTGGCAAAAAGAGTTCATGGTTAAAAAAGTCTTCAAATGATTGCCTTAGAATTAAAACAAGTCTGGTTGTCAAGGGGTGTTCGTGGGAAGTGAAGCTTTTCAGGTACTGTGTTTTGTGTGCCAGTTCTGATGCTGACTGTAGACTACAATTGTGGCTGAAACAATTTTATTACTTTTTTTTGACAAACCTGTGGGAAAAAGTTCTGATGTTATTTCCAGGCATACGGTTTCTTCTTGGCATATTCATGGTTAATTTAACAATATTGAGATCTTTTATCATAAATTAGCTATAGTAAAATTATATATTACATTCTAAATATTAGAAATTAATTGGTTTCCAATTAGAACCTTCTAGTAATTTTGGGTGTGTATGTTCTTATTTCTCATGCAGTTGAGGAAGATTGGGGGTGGGGGCTTTGGAGAAATTTACGATGCCTTGGACATGCTTACCAGGGAAAATGTGGCACTGAAGGTGGAATCAGCTCAACAACCAAAACAAGTTCTGAAAATGGAGGTTGCTGTATTGAAAAAACTGCAAGGTAAGCTGCTTTGTATGATATACCAAGCAATTTATAGTTAATTGTTGTCTTTCTGAACTTCAGTCATATTCACTAACTACTAATTGAATATTCTCGTGTCAGATTGGTATAAACCTGCTGAGCATTTTTCCCTTGGAAATTTTATCACTAGCTAGTAGTAGTAGAAATATTGATTGCTTAGAATAACTGGACTTTGGGAATTCCTTTTCATGGTGAATAAGGATGAGAGAGAGTGAATTATCTGAAACATTTTGCTTTTAGAAAGTGTTTTCATAAGTCTGTTAATGGTAAAATTTGTCTTTTTTTTAAATAACCAAAATAAATACCTCTGAGTTGTCTCTACTTATGTCTTTGGATGTTAAACATGCTTTAATTACATGAAAGAGGCTACCTTCAAATCACGCTGCAGGATGGAATAAAAATGACAATATTTGTTATGTATTGATTGTGTTAACGTCAGTTTCATAGAAGAACTCTTGCTGGCCCTGTCTTTATTTTTGAGGTCTGTTTTACTGCTTGGGGTCCTATTTTTTTACTACAGGGATAAATTTTTTTTTTCCTGACATCTATTCAGTGATGTAAAACTCTGACTGAATACATTGATAGTTTGTATTCGTCATTGTATTTTCAGTTTAATGACTTAATAGGATATTACTGATATTTAAATGTCTTGTTTGAATCAAAATTAAATAGGGGTGATTAGCACATTAAGTGATCTTGTTACACTCTAGAAGGTTTGGATGGTTATGGAACATTCATTAGTATCTAAAGGAATTTAGTACTAACAGAGAGCAAAGGAAGTTGCCATAATTGATGGAAGTAACTATAGTTGGTAGAAATAGCAAGGACAAAGGCTGTGTGTATAGTCTCTAGGGTGAATGTGTTCTCTTTGTGAATCTTAATTTCTATTACGTTAATGAAATGTGTGTTATGTATTCCAGTAGCACCTATTCTTTTAATTTTGCCCTTTGCCTTAAGCTTTCTGATTATCCAAGTTTGTTTACCAGTTAGCTCATTTGATTAGAGCATGATGCTAATAAAATTGTAGATCTGTTTAATAGCTATTTTTAGCCCAAACCTAGTTCTCCTGAAACACAGAAATCAGGAAGACAGTGGACATGCAACCACTGTCAGTACTAGGAAAAAAAGGATAATTGGAGAAGGAAGAATAGGGGAAAAGATGGCACTCCCTTTTCTTTTTCTCACCTTTTCTCCTTTCTCCTTATTTCTTTTGAGCTGTTCTCAGCTCAGTGACATAGAGGCCACAAACAGGTACAGCTGAAGCTACCTCTTCCTAAGGTGACAGATTACAAGAGATCTCTCAGCCAAGCCCATGAAGGGTGTCAGCATCAACTTGGCCTGGACAATTTCACGTGTCTGTCTGCTCCATGGCCCTAAGGAGATGCTTCCAAGTGAGGCAGGATATAGCTCTGTATCTTTCAGTAGGTTCTCCTGCCTATTTTGACCATGGTTTACTCAGGATTCTATGTGGTAAAGCTTGAAGATCAGTTTAGTACCTTTTAATGGATGAATTGGGAGACTCTTGGATGCTAAATCTCTCCTTTCCTTCTATTTTATATTTCATACTATTACTTAACATGTTCCTGTCTGCTTATAACCTCATGACCCTCTGTTCCTCAGACCCCTTCACTTTCCAAAAATCATAGGTTTTTATCTTCTGGTCTGTATTTCAAAGAGGCAGCCCTTGACTTTCTTTTCTTGGCTTCCTAACTTATATCTTCTGTATACTTATGCTTCACAACTTCTTTTTGTTAAGGGTGCTTTGCAATCTAGACTCTTTTGAGAACATTTTTATGGGGCTGGACTGCTTTTGTCTTCCTATTGGCATAATGACTTCTTACCTAGTGACCTCAACAAAGAGATTCAATGTTTAAGGAAAAGTTATATAACCAGAGGCTAATAACTCTTTATAGGGTTGGTTGGTTTTCAATTGATACTTAATATTTGATAGCTGGTATAAAAATTTGTTTCTTTACAAGATAAAAAGATACTTATGATGTATTTAGCCGAACCAAAGTTTTGTTCCTTTTAATAAATCAATCCCCCTTTTCAAGATTCTCATAATTCCTTTTCCTGGATTCCCTCAGTTTTCAGTTTTCTCTGTTTTTCCTGTTCTTAACAACTCTAGATTTCCTCAGTTTGTGCATAACTCTCATTACCAGTATATTCCTTTCTCATTGGTCCTGAAGTTTGAGGACCTTAGCATTTTACTCCATCTTTTCTTCTGAATGACCTTTCCCATGCTATTACAAAAGAGTATTCTCTTTTCAAAGCTCTCTGAGCTATTCTAGCTGTAGCCTACAATTCTCTGTTAAATCAAGCTAGACCCCTAAGATGTACTTGATTTATACAAATGTGTTTGAATGTTTTAGTCAATGTTTTAGTCAAGTTTAGTTCTAAAACTAAACTGTTTCTAGGCCTATTAGATAGCACGTCTTCTATACTCAGTTATTCTCTAAAGTATCCCTAGTGAAGAGATCCATAAAACTTGCTAAGCTTTTCCTTTTATTAACATTACTGTTCAGAGCCACATCTCTATGTAACCATTTGTTTGTTTCTTCCTTCTCTCCATTTGTGACTGTACTATGTTCTAACCTTTGTTTTTTGATTTATTTGCTTTGAAACTTTGTGCAAAGGGGATAATTGCCTCCCTAGTCTGTTAGATTATTTATCCTCTCTTCTCTCCCATCTTAAATAAGTGTTTTATAGTGATATCCTACTTATCTTCACTTCTGCATTTTCATGATCTCTTGAGTTATATCTCACCATACTACTTTAAAAATAAATAAATACAGTTTTGTATGCAAAGCTGGTATAAGAGGAGAAAAACCTTCTGTCCTGTGATTTCAAATCTGATCACTAGTAATTCTACATTACCTCAGGAACTACCATCAATACTTTTTAAAAAGTTAGGTTTCTATTCCAACCTTCACAAAATTTGATACATGTTTAGAATCCTGCAAGTGAGACAGGCAAACTTCCCCCCTAATTTTTTATTATGAAAAATTTCAAATACACAAAAAAATGGAGCATTATATAATGAATATTCATGTATTTAATACTTAGCTTCAAGAACTATCAGCATTTGTCCAGTTTTGTTGTATCTATATCCTACTCCTTTAACACTTTTCCTCACCTTGCTGGAGTATTTGAAAAGAAATTCTAGACATCATATCGTTATAAATAATTCAGTATGTATCTCTGTCTAACAGATAAGGGCTCCTTTAAAAAATAAAAACATTGTTTATTTCATAGCGTTATGAATTGCCAGACAGGGCAGTTCAATTTATGGGGTTGAGGTGGGGGGAGGTATTTGGAGATATATCAAAATTTGACAGATATTATTTTGCCTATGAGAGCTTTGTTGATGATTGATAATTTTGTGGATCCATTAAATTGTATCTATTGGAGCATACAAAGTCTTAGCCACTTAACCTCACCAAAAAACAAAACAAAACAAAGAATGGTATGAGAACATACTGGAGGTAGTTTATATTAAACTTTAGGAAAATTTGGGGGATATCTGTATTATTGAAAATGTGAAGTAGTAAGGCTTTGGAAACTCCTCAGTTGACCAGTTTTAAGAATGGGTTAGAGAACCTCATTGGAGAGGAAGCCCACGTTCCAGTTTTTCTTTAACTTTGCTTTTTAGAACCTTTAGGTTTACAGAGAAATTGGGCAGAAAGTACAGTTCCAATATCTGTCTCCTCCCCCACCCCCACCCCTGCCAGGCTTCCCTATAATTAACCTCTTGCATTAGTGTGGTATATTTGTTACAATTGGTGAACCAATATCGATATATTGTTATTAACTAAAGTCCATCATTTACATTAGGGGACTCCTTTTTTAATAATATAAGCACAATAGTCTTAAACATCTAATGAAATTAAGTTATTTCTCAATACCATCTAAAATCTAGCTAGTGTTTAATGTTTCTCAAAAATACCCTTTTACAGTTGACTTGTTCAAATCAAGAGTCACATATATTGGTTGACGTTTCTCTTAAGTCGCTCTTCATCTGTGAGTGGGGCTCCCTACTATTGCTTTGTTTTGGTGGGGAGGGGTTGCCATTTAGTTGTTGAAGAAACTGTTGAAGTTCTTAGTTTAGAATAGTCCAGATTCTGAATTTGGCTGATCACGTCTTTGTGGTGTCCTTTAACATGTTCCTTTATTCTCTGCGTTTCCTGTGAATGGGTAGTTAGATCTAGAGACTTGCTGAGATTTATGTTGTTTGTTGGCAAGAGTATGTTGTTTAAATCCATTGTTTCCATAAGGGTTGCAAAATGGTGATTTTTCTGATTTTTTTTTCATTCCTTCCAAATTTCTGAACTGGAATTATTCTACAAAGTAGAACTTTATTTCATCAACTGTTTGTTCCCCAACTGAAATATAAGTTACTATTAGAAGAACAGGATAAAGACTTGAGTTGTCTTCCCTTTTGTTTACCAATTTTCAGAATAACGAGTTGTACCCTAATGTGACCCGTGAGTTATTTTTGGTTTTGAGTATCACCATGAACTCATGGGTTTTTATATTTTTCAACTCATTGCAGTCATTCTTTTGATGCTCAAATTTTCAAGTCTTTGGTCAGTGGAAGCCTTTTCAATTTGGCTGCTGGGTCCTTCTGATGTAACTCCAGTGTTCTTTGTTATCATTTGTTTCAGGCTTTCCTTAAACGTTCCCTGCACCACAGTTATAATCAAGGAAGCCTTCTTCCTTGTTTCGGGAAACAATTGAGACCACAATATAGGCAGTAGGGCACTAATTATTATTGGGCCAACACATTTTTCTCAATATGTTTTAGTAAGTTCTAGATTTTGCCTGGTTTATTTTTATGTGGACTTTTCCATTTGTTTGCATTGTTTATTTTACTTTAAAAATACATTTGTATTCTCTTTTAAATTGTAAGCCTCTTAAAGGGCAGGGATTATGTGCATTTTAACTTGACATTTATATTATGCCAAATGATAGCACACAGTATCTTTGTATTTGGTGAGAGCATAAATGGAGATGTGGGCGAATACAGTAACATTTTTATTTCTGGTTGTTATATTTCTTATAAAGTTCAATTTTTTTTTTGGTAAGAAAAATATATTTAGGTTCTGGAATAATTTGTTAAGGAATACCATAAATACTAGTTGATAAAAAACAAAATCACCTTTGGATGACTAGGGCTTAGATTCTCAAAACCCTATTACATGAAGATTCAACTCTTCTTATAAAATACAATCATTTTTATTAAAATACAGCTTCCAGAAAATGATTTATGTTTGATTTAGAAGTTTTTTAGCTTTGTATTTAGGTGGCTCTAATGTTTGGGGAATTCAGAATATTGTAAAATTAATATAATTTATACTTACTATATCTTTTCATCAAAGGGAGTCTTCCTAGGATCTTTAAAGTTTGTTCTTTTGTTTACTTGCTTCCATTTGGTATATAAATGTGAGTATATACCTAAGTGTAAAAATAGTTTTTCTTTAAAAATATTCTGTAGATTGGATTTCTCACTAATTTTTTTTTTTTCTTGAAGGCAAACAGGACTTTATTGGGGAACAGTGTGTACTTCCAGGACTTTTTTCCAAGTCAAGTTGTTGTCCTTTCAATCTTAGTTGTGGAGGGTGCCGTTCAGCTTCAAGTTGTTGTCCTTTCAGTCTTAGTTGTGGAGGGCGCAGCTCAGTTCCAAGTCCAGTTGCCGTTGCTAGTTGCAGGGGGCACAGCCCACCATCCCTTGCGGGACTCGAGGAATTGAACTGGCAACCTTGTGGTTGAGAGCCCACTGGCCCATGTGGGAATCGAACCGGCAGCCTTCGGAGGTAGGAGCATGGAGCTCCAACGGCCTGAGCTACCGGGCCAGCCCCTCACTAATTCTTATGTGTGTTCCCTCTATAATGTGTTCAACTTAATGAAGTTGGTTTTGTTTAAAAACCACTACTTAAATCATTGAGTGACTAGAAAGTTGTCCAGCCTTTCCACCTGTTTTAGATCTTTACTTCATGCTGTGAATGATCAGCATATCTTATCTCTTATGCTCTTCCAAATCACCAACTTGAGTAAAACAGTTTTTATATATATATTACCTTGGATGAGAAGGTAATTAAATAAAGACTTATTTAATTATTTAAAAGTTTGTTTCCTCCAGATCCTCTAAAAGCAAGTGAGGATCCTATTAATACCAAGAAATAACAGAGTAAATGCCATTGTTTGATAACCAAATAATTTTATTATTCCCAGTTGAAATAGTTGAGAATTTGTCTTGCCCCATATAAATGCAGAGAAAAATCTACACAGCCTATAAAGAAGTGATTTTGTTTTGACTTCTAGGGGCTTTTTTTTCTGTGTGCTGAAATATGGATCTTGGATTTTATTTTTTCTTGGAGGCTGCAGAGCACAAGCTCTGAGAGTTAGGAAGAAGGGCTGCTATTACGGAAGAACAACTGTACCTTCTGCCTCCCTGATTGAAGTCTCCAACTACTGCTGCAAAGTATGATTACTTCCTTTCCCCAGTCATAAGAAAGTAGGAAACATGTAATTTCATTCCAGTATAGAAAACTGTCCATGAAAGTTACTCCAAAGTTGCTTGCCCTTGTTAAGATTCATCTGTTCCATAAAAAGGTGTGATAAGGTCTCTCCTTTTGTGGGCGAGCATAGTAGCCAAATTCTGGGACCTAAAAGGTTAGGGATAAACCCTCATTGTATCCTTTAACCTACCCTGTTTCCCCGAAAATAAGACCTAGCCGGACAATCAGCTCTAATGTGTCTTTTGGAGCAAAAATTAATATAAGACCTGGTCTTATTTTACTATAATATAAGAATGGGTCTTTAATATAATATAATGATATAATTAATATAATATGATACAATATAATATAATACCGGGTCTTGTATTAATTTTTGCTTCAAAAGGTGCATTAGAGCTGATTGTCCAGCTAGGTCTTATTTTTGGGGAAACACGGTATTACCTGCCCTTTTGTTTGTTTCAGTCTGTGCTTTTTTTTCCTCTCTAAAGTAATTTTGCTTGCTCTGGTTAAGGTTCATCTGTTTCATTGAAGGGTGTTAGGAGTTCTATGAGAACTTTATCTGTTCAGTGTGTTCATTTTAATATTTACCTACTTGGAAGATTTAACATCTGCCAGCTCAGGGATTTGTCTATTCGTTACTCTGGGTTTAGAAATATGACACTTAGGAAATAGATCTGGATTATTTTAAGAAGCAGAGACCCATTTCCTTGAAATAGAGTATAGTATAGATATGTGTGTCTTTGTATATACACACACATTTTTTTGGTGTTCTTTTTTATGCACAAAGAAAGTTTGGAATCATACTGAACTCAGGAAGCCATTGGAAATGGTTATATTTGGGTATTGGAATTAGAGGGATGAGGAAAGGAGAGAATCTTTTATTTTTTTCCCTTTATACCCTTTGGTGCTTAAGAAATTGAAAAGAATAGTGCAAACATTTCTTTTAGTAAAAATGTAATATAATAATAACTATCTCAGCATCCATTTTTATCTTCTCTTTAAATTTCTGAAAATGCATGGTAAATTAGTGCAATGTAGTGTAGTGTAATTTAATTAAAAAGTTGTTTTGGATTGTGAACTTTACAAATGATTGGTAATATCTTATTTGTGAGGAGATTTTTAGCAGTATTTGAGTGCTTACTATCTGCTAGGCACAGTGCTACTGAGTGCTAGGCTTATTCATACTTGTTTTAATAGCTTATACCTATGTTTTGTCTAATTCATACAAAAGACCTCCCTCCATTTCGTTTTACAACCCTTTTTAAGGGTGTAAATGCTCATAGTAATAAATTTAAAAATCAAACAGAAAAACAGTAAAAAGTGAAAGTTTCCTTTCTCTTAGCCCCTCACTCTCCTCCAAAATGAATCACTGTTACTGGTTTTTTGTGTTTTTTCCCAGAAACCTTCAATACATATTATAATCTATTTATCCACACACATATATAATCATATGATTTATATACCCTACATGTGTATAATCATACAGAATCATAAACATATATGAATCATAGCATTATACATGACATGATAGAATGATATGACTCAGTGTGTGTGTGTGTGTGTGTGTGTGTGTGTGTAAAAATCTCCCTCCCTTACTCACATGCCCCAACAACACGTGGATTCGCACTATGTACGCGTATACTGTTCTGCAACTTGGTATGACCCTATAGATTCAGACAGTAAGACTTAATTTTCTGTGTACCTTTGTGTTCTGCAGCAGGAGTGATCCTTCAGACATACCAATTTGGATCATGTCACTCCCCCACCTTTGGTAAAAACACTTCAGGGCCTTCCTTTTCTCAGGTAAAGTCCACCCACTTACCATTACATGCAAGACCTTGCATTGACTCCTGTCTACTTCTCTAGCCTCTTTTCTTGAAATTGTTGGGCTTACACTCAGAATGTTGGTCATCCTGAGCTTTTTCAGTTTCTTAAACAGTTTATGGCCTCTTATCTGCAATTTGCTTCCTCTGTCTCATAATTGTTTTCTTTAAAAAACTTTTTTTTATTCATAGTATTTATTAAAATCCATGGGTAAATTCGGAGTTAAGAAATAAAACAAGTACAATTAAGAGCTTCACTTTTTCCTAAGCATGTAATATCCAAAAGAGTGTGTGTATGTATATATGTTGTGTGTGTGTGTGTGTGTGTACACGCTTAAGAAAATCGTGATCCTACTAGCTTGCCTATTCCCTTTTCCTCGATAAGGTTATTATGGGATTTATTTATTCTTAATTTTTAATTTATAATCAAAGGGGTATACAAATAGTTTAAATAATCAATCAGTTCTACAAAGCTTGTTTTGAAAAACAGTAGTCCAGGTTCTGGTTCCCGATAAGATGGAGTAAGCACACTTCACCCTGTCTCTCCCACTGAATGCAGCTTTAAAACCTGGACAGAATGCTTGGAGTGGCTATTTGAGGACTCTGAAAAGTAAATAGTAGGAGGCACATTGGGAAAGAAGACGAGAATTCAAAGTACCACCAAACCGGCGGTGAGTTTACCATTTTTTTCCTTCCAGTATGCCCCAGCCTGAACTTAATATATCCTGAAACTTGGAAGTGAGCGTTATTGACACGGACTGGAAAAGCACCAGAAGTCCTCTAGTTCTAACTCAAGAAGCGGGAAAGGGGTCTCCTAATGCTCAGAGAAAATATGGCAATACTACATCCTTTTCTTTTTTCTTCTTTTTTCCTTTCTTCATTCTCTGGCACCCCAGGCCTCAAGCAATGATTGGCAGTGGCCTCAATGGGGGCAGACAGGAGCCTAAAGGTCAGAGAGAGGAGCTTTTCTTTCAAATTGGAGGAGCTATAGTCTCAAGACAGTGGAGCAAATCCCATTGCTTTTCTTCTCCCTCTGCTCTTCTGTTGGTTGGCCCTGACTTCTGACACAGTCATGGGAAGATTCATTAACACAGCAGATTGGGGTTAATGAAGCCCCAGCTTTCTGCTGGAAGGCTGGAAAAGGGGAGCTCCAAAGAACCAGAAGATTTCAGGAGCATGAGGAGTTTGGGAAACTGACCACTTCAAGTTGCTTATGGACTGCTGCGCTGACTTCCACGCTGGGCATGCGTGAGCCCGATCCTGAACAGCATACATAAATGTGGAGGACTGAATTACAGGATAGATCACCCCCAAGCCCTAAACTGGACACTACATGAATTGAAATTGGAAACACAGTCCACAGAAGGCAAGTCAGAACTTGAAGTGTGAACCCAACCAGGTCAATTACTGGCTAAAACAAAAATATCAGCATTCTTGGTGGGACTTAAATAAAACCCAGAGTCTCATAATATTCAAGATGTCCAGAATACAATCTAGAATTACTGAGCTTAAAAAGAAGCAGAAAAATCTGAACTCACATGGGAAGAGTCAGCAAAAAGACCCCAGTGCCAAGATCATACAGATGTTAAAATTATCTCAAAGACTTTTAAAATCAGCTATAACAGCCATGTTCCAGTAATGGACAGGAAGATAAAAGTCTCAGCAAATAAACAGAAGGAGTAAAGAACTAAATGGAAATTTTAGAATTGAGAAATACAATAATGGAAATGGAAAACTTACTAGATTGACTCAATATCAGAGTGGACATGACAGATGAAAGAGTCATTACGCTTTAAAATAGATCAATAGAAATGATCCAGTTTGAACAACAGAAAAAAAGGTTACAATAAACAGTCTTGGAGACCCATGAGACTATCATAAGGTCTAACATATGTGTCATCAGAGACCCAGAATGAGAAGACAATGAGTGTGGTGCAGCAAAAATATTCGAAAAAATAATGGCATATAGACTGGAAAGGAAGAAATAAAACTGTCCCTATTTGTAGATGGCATGATTGTCTGTTTAGAAAATCACAAGGAATCCACACGAAAATTCCTAGAATAAAAGAGTTTAACAAGTGATTCACAGTCAACCCACAAAAAGCAATCATGTTTCTATGTACTAGTGGTAAACAATTGAAAACTGAAGTAAAAAAAACACATTACAGTAACTCCCACACAATGAAATATTTAAGTTTAAAGTTAATAAAATATGTATATGATCTTTATGCTGAAAACTATAAAACCCTGATTAAAAATAATCAAAGATGATTTAAGTAAATGGAGAGACATACTGTATTCATGAATTGGAAGATTCACTATAGTAAAGATGTTGATTTTCCCCATATTGACATTTAGATTTAATACAATACCAATAAAAATCCCAACAGCACTGTTTGTAGTTAGAGAGAAACTGATTCTAAAATTTCTATAGAAAGGCCAAAGACCTAGAATAGCTAAAACAATTTTGGAAAAGAAGTTGTAACAATCAAACTATGTGAATTTAAAACTAAGTACAAAGCTACCATAATGTGGTATTGGCAAAGAGATAAGACAGATAGATCGATGAAATAGAAGAGAGATTCTAGAAATAGACCCATATAAATACGACCACTAATTTTTTACAAAGTTTCAAAGTGGAGAAAGAATAGTCTTTTCAAGAAAAAAGTGGTGTTGGAACAATCAGACATCCACGTTCAAAAATAAGGACCCTCAGCCTAAATCATACACATTATATAAAAATGAACTAAAATGTACCACACATCTAAATGTGAACTATAAATCTGCATAGCTTTTAGAAGAAAACATAGGAGAAAACCTTTGTGACCTGGGTATAGGCTGTCTGTTGCATGACACCAAAAGCATGATTCATAAAAGAAGAAACTGATGAATTGAACATCAAATTAAAAACTTGGCTCATGAAAGACACTATTAAGGGAATTAAAAGGCAGATGATAGACTGGGAGAAATATTTGCAAATCACATACCTGTAAAGGACTTATATTCAAAATTTGTAAAGATCTCTGAAAACTCAACAGAAAGAAAACTATCCAACTTAAAAAGTTTGGCAAAGAGGATACAGAGCGGCAGATCAGTTCACGGACAGATGTTTATCATAACCAGCTGTTAGGTGAATGCAAATTTAAACCATGGAGACTCACCACCACATATCCATCAGAACGGCTTAGGTCACAACTGTCGAGGATACCTAGTGTTGATGAAAACGTGGAATAACTGGAACCCTCACACTTTGCTGGTTAGGGATGCAAAATGATACAGCTTCTCTAGAAGATAATTAGACATATACTTGCCATATGTGAAATATAGATGTACTATGTGACATAGCAATCCCACTCCTAGGCATTTATTCCAGAGACATGAAAATACATGTTCATGCAAAGCTTATACATGAGTATTTGTATCAGTTTTATTAATTGCAAAAAATATGTCCTTCAAAGAGTGAATGGATAAATCAACTGTGGTTTATTCGTACAGTGGAATACTGTTCAACAATAAAAAAGAATGAACTACTGATTAATGCAGCAACTCTTAATTTCTTCTTAGGCAAATTTCTCCAGGAACCTCCTACTCTGCGTCAGTCATGCCTGGTGATTCTCTGTGTTCATAACTGTCATACTTGGATCACCTCTCAGTGTGTTCCTAGGGATTCCCTTTGCTTCTCCTTTGTATTGTATGCTTTGTTGAATACTTTCTCTTTTTCATTTATTCTCATTTTAGGGAAGCACCCCTCCACTAGCTTCCTGTAAAGGGTACATGGGAGGTATATTTTTGAGACCTCTCTTGCATGTCTGAAAGTGTTTTTATCTTACTCTGATGTTTAAATGAAAAACTGGCTGGATATGGAATCCTGGATTGAAAATAATTGTACTTCAGAAATTAGTCTTTAGACTCATTGTAGTGGTTGAGCAGTGTAATTCCATTATAATTCTTGTTACTTTGGCAACTTTTAAGTTTTTCTTTTTCCCCAGTGTTGAACAATTTCATGATGATACACCACGGTATAGGTGTATTTTCGTCTAGTGTTGTTTTTTCAAACACGCAATCTGAAGGTTTTTCTTGTGAAATTTCCTTGAATTATTTTGTTGGTGATTTCCACCTATTTTCTCTGTCTTCTCTTCTGGAACACCTGTTACGCAGATGTTGAGCCTCTTGGAATGGTCATCTAATTCTTTTCTCTCCTATTTTAACATGTATTTGTTCATACATTTGTGTAATAGATAAGTACATTTTAAACATAGATAGAGTGATGAAATTATGCTCATTTTCCCTCCACTCTAACCACAAAAGCCTTGTAGTTTTAAATTGGCTATTGTTTAGATTATGGAATTCCCTTTGATGGTTTAGAAACTTCCTTCTGTCTTTGCCTTCTGGTGAGCTACTTAGAACCTAAGGGGTTGTTAGATGGGCATCCTCATGAGAGCTGGTAGGAGGCTTTGTATTTGAGTTTTTTTGGCTGAATTTTTCCTGGGGACTTCATTTAGAGGACACCCCTTCCTCTTTTTGTATCACTGTCAAGTTAACTCTGTGAATGCTTATTCTTTGTTCTTACAAGCTATCATTTGATCTTATATTGTCTGTATTAGTCTTATAATAAGTTAATTTCTTTCAACAACATTGTAAATTCTTTGAGAATAGGCCTACCTCCCATGGTATGGATATTCCATGAGTTATTATTAGGGTCGGTGTGGTTTGTTTGGTTTTGGTGAGGAGTGGGTAAAATATGAGTAGTAAATGATAGAGAGGTAAGAAAGCTAAGACTGGTTTTGTGGTGTCCTCAGCAGTATATAGTAGACCATTTTTGCAGAATCTCAGTGTTTGCTAATTTGTACATGACCTGGAATTTGTTTTTTGAATTCCGGAGCATCCCATTAGTGGGTTTGGGATACTTTTAGCTCAGCTTTTCACTTTATTACTAAATGGCTTTTTTATTTAAAAAGGAAAATGATTGATGCCCCTTTCTGTTTGTACTTTTCCTCTGACAGCAAGTCATGTAAAATTACTTGCCTTTTGCATGATAATGTTACTCTTCTCGATATGTAATGTAGGGGTGTAGAGCACAAGAACGAACCTGCCATAGTTTTAAGCTCTGGAATTGAAAGCAGGAGTAGTAGATGATCATCTGAAATTGTAAGAACAAAAAGATTCATTAGATTATATGCATTTAGTTCAGAGTACAGCATATCTATTCCTTCAAAAAAAGACTTTGGGCAGCTAGAAGAGGGTTTATCATTATTACCACTACTTACCTTAGATGAATACAAATCCTTTTTCATATCACAGTTAAAATCTCTGTTTAACTCAAGGTACAACCTTACTATATAATATCTATAGATACTGTCTGTCTAAATTGAGTCTACTTCTTACCATGTTTTTTAGGTGGAGATATCTCTGATTCTCTATTGTACAGAGCTTGATGACAGAACATAAGCATTCTGTATTTGGTTAGAGTGGTCAAGAGTTAGAAGATGAAGAAAAAGCTTCAGTGGTAGTATTTTGAATGGTTGGTAAAGATCTGGTTTGTATGTTCAGGATTCCTTTTGTCTCTTAGAGGATTTCTTAAACATAAGAGACACATAAGCAGAAAGTTAAAGTTGGTTTGTTGATCTCCATCCTATATTTTCTTATGGTCAACAACCTATGACTCCTGGTGATCAGTGCTGCCTTGCTGACTTCTTTCTGGAGTTCTGTCTGGGCACCAGACTCTGCTGCTCTTATTAGTCTCCAGGGAACTGTTATGTTAATTGTCTTGTTTATTTTTTCCCCTTCACGGCCTGTCTAGGTGACTAATTTGCTAATATCCGAAAATCTAATCCTGAGTATTAATTGGTTGATATTACTTCTTGCAGGGATATTTAGATATTAAAAATTGTATTTGATTTGAGGAGATGAGGTTGAGGGAAATAATAAAAAAGAAACACCTCTTCAGAGTGATTTATGCTGCAGAACTGAAGGAAATGAGGTTTGATAAGTAATGCAGAATGAATCTTGAATTCCAGGCTCACCATTTTAATCTTACTTCTCCAGGCATTATTGTTTATGGTTTCTTGAGTAGGCAAATGACATGATAAAAACAATATTTTAGGGAGATCATGCTGTGAATAGTGTGTGGCTGGTGACATTATGGGCCATGACCCAGTGAAGTACAATCAGATTTGACAGGTGGTTGGGGTCAGTGGGCAATAGGTGGGAGTCCGTTGGAGCAGTCAACGTTAGGGAAGTCCAGTAGGTTGTTTATAAGAGGTAGGTGAAGCACATGACAATGACCAGACAACAGTGCTGTCGTTCTGAGTTTGACTTTTGGCCTTATGGTGGCGGGAGAGGGGTAGTACAGTGGAGAAGAAGGAGCAAATGAACTTAGCCCTAGAAAGTCCAGGGTATTAGATAGTTTACCAGTTATTTTCACTCTCTTCCTTCCTTCCTTTTCTTAGGCACCGGGTGTATTTGAGCCACTACGCTGGGTGCTGGGGATACGAACAAGGCATGGTCTTTGTCCCCAGGGGCTCACAGTCAAGTGAGACTGACACAGAGAGAATGAATAATGGCATTGCAGAATGATGAGTTATAGGACAAATGTATGAAAAAGAGAAATGTATACAAAGACAGAACACTGAAAAGGGAACAAAAGGGAAAGTAGGCAGAAGATCAGTTTTCAGAACCAAGGAGTTAGGTCAGGACAAGACTAGCAGCAGGAAGGGTGAATGCATGATGACAGCCAGAGTATTTGCAGGATAGAGCTCCATAAATGTTTCCTGCTGAGCCTAAGGGAGACAGTGAGGTGCGCTTGAGTCTGTAGGTGAGAGTTAAGTGGCATCAGTAATATGGAGAGGAATATAGTGACAGGGAACTTGGAGAACATAGAGGCAAAGGACTCCAGTTAAATGTTCTGTGAGGCAGTGATGTCCTCGCCCAGGTAGTCAATCATAGGAGTGGACAGAGAGGGGATTGGCAAAGAATAGAACTGGTAATTCACAAAAAAGGAAACCTGAATGATCAATCAACAGATAGAAAGATGTTCAACCTCATTAGTAATTAGAGAAGTGCAAATTATAGCAAGACACCATTCATACTCATCAGATTGGGAAAAGAAAATGTCTGACAGCATTAAGTGTTGATGAGAATAGAGAAATAAGAACTCCCTTATGTCCCATAGAGTAGAAGTATAAATTGGTACAATTTTGGGAAGCATTTGTACCTGCTGTATAATGATGCTAGCAACCATTTGTCATTTATTTGTGTGCCAGGAATTGTTTTTAAAAAAATGTTATTTGATTTAATTCTTACCACAACTTTTCCCTGATTTTTATAGTTGAGGAAATGGAGCCTAAGAGAGGTTAATCCGTCCATGGTCACAAAAGTGGTAAATAGAAGAGCCGGGGTTTTAGCTTAGAGCTATCTTGTTCCAAAACTAGTCTCATAATCACTAAGCTTTAATGGTAATAATAGGGAGCATATACTGAGCACTTTCTCTGTACCAGGCACTGTATTGACTATTAGACCTACCTTAGCTGATTGTACCTATGCAATAACCCTTTGAGGTAAGTGCTGTTGTTCTTCCTCGAGTAGCTTATAGAGATTAAGTGATAAGCTGGCAAATAAAAAAGCTGATCTTTAACTCAAGCAGTTTTGAGCACATGCACTTTTCCTCTAGACCCAACTGAAAGATCCAGAGGTAGGACGGGCTTTAGGTGTATTTTGATCTGCATTCTGACTTTTTCCCCCTCCCAGTTTTATTGAGATATAATTGACATATAACTTTATATTAGTTTAAGCTGTATAACATAATGATTTGATATGTGTGTATGTTGCAAAATGATTACCACAAGTTTAGTTAACATCTTTCACCTCACACCTCACAGTTACATTTTTTTTCTTATGATGAGAACTTTTAAGGTCTACTCTCTTAGCAACTTTCAAATAAATAATACAGTATTGGTAACTAGTCACCATGCTGTACATTACATCTCCAGGACTTACTTATTTTACAACCGGAAGTTTGTACCTTTTGGGCACCTTCACCTGTTTCCCCCACGTCTCCCACCCCTCATCCCCCACTTCTATCAACCATCTATCTGTTCTTTGTTTCTGGGAGTTTGGTTTTTTTAAATTCCACATATAAGTGAGATCACATGGTATTTGTCTTTCTCTGACTTACTTAGAACAATGTACTCAAGATCCATCTGTGTTGTTGCAAATGGCAGGGTTTCCTTATTTTTTATGACTATATATATATATAGCCATTTATATACATATATTATATATATATATATAAATTTTTTTTCTTTATTCATTTATCCGTCAATGGACACGTAGGTTGTTTCAGTGTCTTGGCTATTGTAAATAATGCTGCATTGAAAATGGGGTGCAGATATCTTTTCTAGATAGTAATTTCATTTCCTTCAGGTATATACCCAGAAGGAGAATTGCTGGACTATATGTTAGTTCTATTTTTAATTTTTTGAGGAACCTCTGTACTGTTTTCCATAGTGGCTGTACCAATTTACATTCCCATCAATAATGCACAAGTGTTCCCTTTTCTCCACATCTTCCCAACACTTATTATTTCTTGTCTTTTTGATGATAGCCATTCTAGCACATGTGAGGTGATACCTCATTGTGGTTTTGATTTGCATTTATTTTCCTGATAATTAGTGATGTTGAGTACCTTTTCATATATACCTGTTGACCACTTGATATCTCCTTTGGGAAAATGTCTATTAAGGTCCTCTGTTCATTTTTTAATCAGATTGTTTGTTTTTGCTATGGAGTTGTATGAGTTCTTTATGTATTTTGGATATTAACCCCTTATCATATACATGATTTGCAAATATTTTCTCCCATTCAGTAGGTTGCCTTTCACTTTGTTGATGGTTTCCTTTGATGTGCAGAAGCTTTTCAAGTTGATGTAGTTCCATTTGTTTATTTTTGCTTTTATTGCCTTTGCTTTTGGTGTCAAATCTAAAATATCATTGCTAAGTCCTATGTCAAGGAGCTTACCTCTTATGTTTTCTTCTATGAGATTTGTGGTTTCAGGACTTACATTCAAGTCTTTAATCCATTTTGAGTTGATTTTTGTGTGTACTGTTAGGTATGGTCTAGTTTTCATTCTTTTGCATGTAGCTGTTCACCTGACTCTCTTTTCTCCTATAATTATCTCTTCTATTTGGTGGACTTTATCCTCATTTCCTTCATGGTTGAGAGATGGTTGCTTGTAACAACTGGAAGGGAGCTACATTCTTTCTCTTTAAAAAATAATCTCTTCTCATAATTATCATATTAAAGTGTTTTGCTCAGATTAGATCATCCCTGAAACAATTATACTTGTCAGTGTAATGTCATACATTGATTGTCTTAGGACTTGAATATCCAATTTTCCCATCATCAAACTGATCACCATGACAAAAGAAAAATGTATAGATTACTTTGATTGGCGCAGAGCAATTAATGCCCAACTTTGGTTCTGGGAGTGGATCAAGCCCATTGAGACAATAGATACATAATTGAGGAAGATTATTCCCCAAGGGAAATTTGGGTGCTACTCGTAAGAGGGAGTGAATACTGAATAGTTAATCAAGTAAATAATTTGTAAATACATTATCTCGTTTAATTTTCTCAATACTGAAACTTGCTCAAGGTCCCATAATTATTAAGTGGCAGAATTGAGATTTAACTCTAAGCCAATGCCTTTTTTTTTTCCGTCAGTCTTGTGTCTCCCTCAAAGAAAAATAATAAGGCATCCTGTATAGCATATGGCATTAATGACTCTACCTTCTAAGATTCCAGAGTGATATTCTACAGATTCAAAAGTTATGGGGTATAGTGTAAGCAGTACTTAGAAGAAAATTTATAGCAGTAAATGCGGAAATTAAAAAGTCAGAAAGATCTCCAATAAATAACCTAACCTTTCACCTTATGACACTAGGAAGAGAAGAGCAAGCAGCGGAAGGAAATAATAAAGATTATAATGGAAATTAATAAAATAGAGAATAGAAAAACAATGGGAAAACCAAAAAAAAAAACCAAACCCACGAATTGGTTCTTTGAAACAAATGAACAAAACTGACAAACCTTTAGCTAGACAGACTAAGAAAAAAGATTTAAATTAACTAAAACCATGAATGAGGATGTAAGCATTGTGGTGGAATGAGAAGACCTCTTTGTTTCTCCCCTTAAATTTACAAGTCAGGCATCTATAATCCAACAGTTTCCACTGCTCAACACACAAACACAGCTGGGCGATCCATGCATTGGTACATCTGGAGGTGGGTGTATTGGAACTCCTAGTGGAGGTGGAACAGAGGAAGACCAAGGGATGGTGGCCGCTGATGCATTTTGGCATCTGCTGTGGCCCCAGGTAACATAGGTAGTGGTGGAGGAGTCAGGGTGCAGCCTCCACACTGTGGCT
This sequence comes from Rhinolophus ferrumequinum, assembly GCF_004115265.2. Classification (NCBI taxonomy): domain Eukaryota; kingdom Metazoa; phylum Chordata; class Mammalia; order Chiroptera; family Rhinolophidae; genus Rhinolophus; species Rhinolophus ferrumequinum. The sequence goes on from NC_046289.1 coordinate 62,787,154, forward strand.
CAGTGTAGGGTAAGAGAGGCGGAGGCAGCGTTGGTGTCCAAAGAATCTGGCTCCTTCCACTCCACATTGAGGCAGAATCTGGTAGCAGCAGCGGAAACTTGTATACAGACCCCAGGCTACAGCACCGAGGTGCCAGCAGTCATAAGGAATAAGAGAGTAGCGCTGAGTTCACAAACCTAGCTCTCCTCTACCTGCCACACCCTCCTACCACCGTGGTGGTGCCCCAACATGGAGAGGACATGGACACAGTGGCGACACCCCAGTTACCCAGGTGCCAATTTCCACGACTGCAGGGACAGTCCCCCATTGCAACCTCAGAGGCACAAAGAGTGCAGGTAAAACCAAAGGTTGTGTTATAGCACCATCTACTGGAAAATAAAAGCTCTCTGATTATCAGCATGCTAAAGTGTTAAGATCAAAGTGGAACCAAACAAGAAAAGAGTTCATTACCTCAAATGCACAGGCAGAGGAACAAACCGTCAAGTATCATGAACAACCAAGGTAACATGGTAACACAGAAAGAAATTGACAAGTCTCCAGAAACCAATGTCAAGGAAGACGGATTTAAGTGACAGAGGATTAAAGATTGCAGTCATGAAGAAACTCAACAAGATAGAAGAAAACTTAGAAAGACAGTTTAGTGAGCTCAAGAGTACAATTAATAAATAAAAGGAGTACTTTACCAAAGAGATTGAAATTATAAAAGAGAACCAAACAGAAATTCTGAACATGAAAGAATGAAAGAGGGAACATTTCTATTGATCTTACAGAGATAAAATGGATTTATAATAAATATTATGGACTACATTGTAACAAATTAAATAACTTACATGAAGTAGACAAATTCCTAGAAATATATAAACTATTGAAACTAACTTATGAAGAAATAGAAAATCCAAATAAACCTATAACAGACAAAGAGATAGAATTAATAATAATAAAAAAACACCTACCCACGGTGGAAAGCCCAGGCTTGATGGCTTCACTGGTGAAATCTACCAAACATTTAAAGAATTAATACCTTTTTTTTCTTTTGGTTACACTATTCAAAAAAATAGAAAAGGAGAAAACATTTCCCTGTTCATTCTGTGAAGCCAGTATTACTCTGTTACCAAAACCAGGAAAAGACATTAGAAGAAAAGAAAAATACAAATCATTGTCTCTTATGAGTTATAGATGCAGAAATCCTCAGCAAAACACTGGCAAGCAGGATCCAGCAACACATAAAAAAAATTATTCACCATGACTAAATGGGATTTATCCCTGGATTCCAGATTGGCTTAATATATGAAAATCAATTAATATAATACACCATGTCAATAGAACAAAGGACAAAAAACACATGATTATGTCAATAGACACAGAAACTCATCTAGCAAAATTCAGTACCTCTTCATGATAAATTGGTGAAAAAACTAGGAATAGAAAGGAACTTTGTCATCCTGATAAAGGGCATCTATTTAAAAAGACCCACAGCTAATATGGTAAAAGACTGACTTCCCCAAAGATAAGGAAAATGACAAGGATTTCTGCTCTTGCTACTTCTATTCAAGAAAAGGAAATGAAATGCACCCAGTTTAGAAAGAAGTGAAACTGTCTCTAGTTGCAGATGACATGATCTTATATCCTGTTTTCCCGAAAATAAGACCTAGCTGGACGGTCAGCTCTAATGTATCTTTTGGAGCAAAAATTAATATAAGACCTGGTATTATATTATGTTATATTATATTATATAAGACTCTGTCTTACAGTAAAATATTAATTTTTGCTCCAAAAGACGCATTAGAGCTGATTGTCTGGCTAGGTCTTATTTTCAGGGAAACAGGGTATTCATGTATCTCCAAATTTGACTGTTCGTGTATATGCTTAAGTAAGTGTCTCCCTGAATTCTGTGAGCCCTCCTAGCAAAGTATAGAACCCAAGGAGGGGGTAATGGGAGCCCCAGTTTATAGATGGTTGGTCAGAAGTACAGGTGACAATTGGAACTTGTGATTGGCGTCTGAAGTAGCAGTAGTCTTGTGGGTCTGCCTGCACCCTTGTGGTGATCTGATGATAACTCCTGGTAAATAGTGTCAAAATTGAATTGAATTATAGGGCACCCAGCTGGTGACTAGGAGAATAGCTTAATGTGTGGAAAGCCACACATCTGGGGTCAAAAGTATTGTGAGTATGGTAGTAGTGAGAGTAAAGGAGAAACACAGGATGAGTGCCTCTTTCCAACAGTTATACATTCAAAAGAATGAAGTTAGACCCTTACCTCACACCATATATAAAAATTTACTCAAAATGTATCGCAGACCTAAGTGTATAAAACTCTTAGAAGAATACATAGGCATAAGTCTTCATGACCTTGGATTGGGCAGTGGTTTCTTAGATATGCAACCAAACCTACAAAGCAACAAAATAAAAAAAAAAATTGGATTTTATCAGATTTAAAAATTTTTGTGCTTCAAAGACCACCATCAAGAAAAGTGATAGGAGAAAATATTTACAAATCATACCTCTGATATTGGACTTTGTCTAGACTATCTAAAGAACTCTTGTAACTCAATAATAAATAGACAAATAACCCCCCCAAAAAAATCAGCAAAAGATCTGAAGAGACATGTTTCCAAAGAAGATATAGAAAAGGCCAAATAAGCACATGAAAAGATGTCCACCATTATTAGTCATTATGGAAATGTAAATCAAAACTATAATGAGATACCACTTTTCTTCTTCTACGATGGCTACAATAAAAAAAATGTAGATAATAGTAAGAGTAGGTGAGGATGGGGAGAAATTAGAACCCTTATATGTTGCTGGTAGGAATGTAAAGTTCTGCAGCTCCTTTGGAAAACACTCCAGCAGTTTCTGTGGATTGCTTAAGATTAAACATGGAGTGACCATATGACCTAGCAATTCTACTTCCAGTTATGTATCCATGAGAAATGAAAACGAGGTCTGACAGTTAAGTTCATGAACTTGTTGCAATGATGTTGTTAACCTTTCTTTGATATCAGAGGGATTGTTCATTATGAATTTGTACCAACTGGATAAACAGTTAACCAAGTTTACTATTTGGAAGTGCAGAAAGGCTGCATGAAAAAATTAGACGACCTGAACTTTTCGCCAATAATTCATGGCTCTGGTATCACGACAATGCACTAGCTCACACAGCACTGTGTGTGAGGCAGTTTTTACACAGTAAACAAATAACTGTGGTGGGACACTCTCCCTACTCACCTGATCTGGCCCCCAGTGACTTCTGTTTTTTTAAATTATCCGTTGTTGTTTTTTTTTTTTTAATGGGGAATATTGGGGAACAGTGTGTTTCTCCAGGGCCTATCAGCTGCAAGTCGTCCTTCAGTTTAGTTGTGGAGGGTGCAGCTCAGCTCTAAGTCCAGTTGCTATTTTCAATTGTTAGTTGGAGGGGGCGTAGCCCACCATCCCAATTGAACCGGCAACCTTGTTGTTGAGAACTCACGCTCTAAGCAACTAAGCCATCTGGCTGCCCCTCCAGAGGTTCAGCGTCAGCTCATTGTCTTCAGTCTAGTGGAGGACGCAGCTCGCTGGCCTATGTGGGAATCGAACCAGAACCCTCTTCTTCAGAGCTCATGCTCCAACCAACTGAGCCATCTGGCTGCCCCCCAGTGACTTCTTTCTCTATCTGAAGATAAAGGAAATATTGAAAGGAAGACATTTTGATGACATGCAGGACATCAAGGACAATACGATGTCCTGATGTTCTGATGGCCATTCCAGAAGGAGTTCCGAAATTGTTTTGAAGGGTGGACTAGGCACTGGCGTTTGTGCACAGCTTCCCAAGGGGAGTACTTCGAAAGTGACCATAGTGACATTCATCAATGAAGTAGGCAGCACTTTTTCTAGGATGAGTTCGCGAACTTAATTGTCAGACCTCTTATGTCCACATAAAAACTTAAAGTGGAAACAACCCAAATGGACAATCAACTGATGAATGACGAAACAAAATGTGATATATCTATACAATAAAATGTTACCAACAATGAAAATTACTGAAGTAATGATACATCCTACAACATGGATCAGCTTTGAACACATTATGCTCAGTGAAAGAAGCCAGTCACAAAAGACCACTTCTTGAATGATTCCATTTATACGAAATGTCCAAAATAGGCAAATCTATAGAGATAGAAAGTAGAATAGTGGTTTCATAGGGCTTGGAGAGTCAAGTAGGGGTTGGGAAGTGACTATTAAAGAGTGTGGGGTGTTTTGGGAGGGTGGAGAAGGGCTGATGAAAATGTTCTAATGATTGTGGTGGTGGTTGCACAACTTTGTGAATATACTAAGAACTGTTGAATTTTACACTTTAAGTAGGTTAATTTTTTGGTATATTAATGTTTCAGTAAAACTTATAAAACACGTGTTCATCTGTTCACTTAGTAGCACCCTGTGCGGAGCGGGGCGCTACAGTCCTTACCTGGGACATACTTACAGTCGGTGGGTTAGACAAGCACAGTATTTTTTACAAAGGTAAAAGTACTGAAATTCTCATATTCTGGGGCCTTTATGTAGTACAATTATGAGGACCTATGGAAGTTAATCAGGTAGGAATAAAATGAGGGTTGGCTTGGGTTTGATGTCACTTCTATACCAGATAGTCCTGTTCTAAAGTGTCATTGAGATTATTTAGATGTCTTCTGTTCTGGAAATTAACTAAAAGTTTATAAAAGGGACTTTGGGGGCGTGGTAGGTGAGGGTAAACGGGATCAAACATACGGTGATAGAAGGAGAACTGACTCTGGGTGGTGAGCACACAATGTGATACATAGATGATGTATTACAGAATTGTACACTCGAAACCTATGTAACTTTACTCACCATTTTCACCTCCAATAAACTTTAATAAAAAAAATGGACTTTGAATTTTTTCTGTAATATTTCTGGACCTCTTCTCTAATCTCGTTGTGCATGTAGTTGAATAACTATTTTTGTGAATGATCAGACCTAGCAGCACAGAGGTAGTTAGTGTAGGAATGTTTGTTTGTTTGTTTGCTTACCAACTCAATATGACCCAGTAGATTCCCTGATTTACCATAAAGATTGCTATAGTTCTGGTATCTGAATTCTACTTTGGATCTTTATCTGAATGACAGTTTATTAGATTTCACTTCATATTATGCTTGGCAAACTGGTTCTCTGTCTTCCTTTTCTCCTTTAGCTTAAGCTGAAAGTCTGCTTTTACTTTCTCCCTCTCTCTCCTCTGTAATTCTGTCTCTTAAAGCTTCATTTGAAATCTTTCCTCTTTAAATTCTCACGTCCATTGCTTTAATTTGAACCTCCCTCATCTTTTGTATTAGGAGGCCTATTGTATTAAACCTCCTAATTGATCTCTCTGCCTCTCATGTGTTTCACAAATCAGCATCTAATGGTGAGTAGCATTACCTTTGTAAAACATAGGCCGAATCATGCTTGGAAACCTCAGTTTGTACTAGTGATTACAAAAAGTTATTTTAACAATTACTCTTAAGCGATGGTGAAGAGTTACTGTTCCAATTAAATTGCAGTTTCTCCATGCTTCCAAAAACTTGTACATATCTATTGAGCTATATTAAGTAGTTTCATTAAATTGCATGTATCTGAACTAGAAGAGCAGTAGTACACTAGGCCATAAAGTATGAGTTAAGAGCTCATTAAGCTATTACCTAAAGCAATGAAGATGTATCAGTGAGTCCTAGAAAATTTGCTACTGACGTGTTTTGGTTACCCAGTAAAGGGTGTACAGTTTATTTGGTGTCTAATCTTTTTTCTTTTTAAATGTTGTGTGGTTTTAGTACCAAGAGATAAATAGTATTTTGGTATAACTTTATTATAAAGATATTTTAAAAAGAGCATTCCAAGAGGAGTTAAATCTAGTATGTAGCCTTTTGTTTTTAGATGGTTGAAATGTCTTTATAATAGAGATACTGTGTTTAAATGTTACATGATAGGAAGGTGGAATGGATAATAAGGGGAAAACACTTTTTAAATGATTTTTTGTTTCTGTGAAGCTGAAGAAAAGAGTAAGTTGCTTATTGACCACCATTTTATCGTTTCATTCTTAACTATAATTTACTAGATGAAACAGTTTTGCAAACATACATGAAATACATGTAATACATGTAAAGTGATAAGTGTGTACTCATTGTGAATTATTGTTCCCATTGCACCTATTCTTTTCAACCAAGCACAAAGAATGAGAGAACAATGTGATAACCCAGATGCAAAAGAAAAATATAGAATTATTAACTAAAATAAATCTGTATTGTATTTATATTTTAAGTCAGTGGACAAATTCTTTTTGAACGTTGAAATACATTTCTCTTGCTTCTAAATCTTATCCTTCTAGCTCTCGGTTTGTGAGTTCCTCTAGCTTCTTCAAAGATTGCCATCTTTGTCTCGTGTTCCGTTTACTGTTTCACATATTATAGACTGGCTCCTGCCCCTTCCACTCACTAATGATCTCCTAATTTTTTATATTAATCAGCACTTTTCAGCCCTTCTATAGCACTTGTCATCAGCTACTTACACCTTAAAATGCTCTTTTCCTTTGGTTTCTGTGATACCCCTTTTTCATAATTACCTCCTACCTCTTAGGCCATTATTCCTTCAGGGACAACTTTATTTTTGCTCATTCTATAAATGTTGCAATTTTTAGCATTCTTTTCTTATATTTCTTCTCATTCTTTATTCTTTCAACTAGGCAATCTTCCATCTAAGTTTGTAGTTCCATGTACCTTCCATGAACTAATGGTTCCCCAATATATTTCTGGGGCTAGCTTTTTGTCACAGTACCACGCTTGAAATTACAATGTCTACTGAATTCAGTTAGTTATCTTCAAACTCAACATTCTAATATCCTTTAACATTTATACAACCTATGATATTCTCTTATTTTGGTACAACTTCTCATTTAATTGTACCGATTTCTAGTCAAAAAGTACATCTTGAGTATCTCTCAGATTTATCCTATTTTTTTTCTGTCTCTCTCTCTACTGTAATACTTAAGATTCACACCCTTATTCCCTTTCTTGGGATATTGTAACTGTCCCCAGAGTGACCTTTCTGCTTCCTGGAGTGAATTCTCTGTAGTCTATGTTCCTTATTGCCACCATAGTGATGTTCTAAAATGCAATGTTTTAAGTGTGCTTTTCCTTATATTAAAATCTTTCTCATTACCCAGAAGTAGTTTTCAAATATCCATCCATGGCCCATCTGCTTTTGGATCATTTAGAGAACTTTTGAAAAGCAGCTTTCCTATATATTCCGACACAGATTCTGAATCAGTACAGAGTTTCAGAATCTTCAAAAAGTTCCCCAGATGATTTTAATAAGCAGCCAGGGTTAGAAAACACTGACCTATACTAATGTTTCAGACTCCTTATCATGGAGTCCCGGACCCTTCAGATCAGATGCCTGCCTGCTTCTCACACCATCTCATTCTGTTTTCCCTCCCTTTGTTCCTGTGCCCCTGTCACATGCCTTCTTCTGGCTCTGGAACCCACCAGTCGTGATCCTCTTTTAAAACCTTTATTTGCCTTTGTTGAATCGGGGGCAAGACCCTAGATTTCTGCCTGTTCCACTTCTTCCCTCTGCACCCTAGGCAGCTCCTCCTTGGATTTTACATGTGGAACTCAGATTGAAAACCACTGAGCTAATTCATTCAGGTAAATGAGGCCCAGAAAGACTGACTCACCGAAGTCTCATAGTGGTGAATGGCAGACCATATCTAAAACTCAGAATTTATATTCCTAACATGGTGCATATATATTGCTCTTCTGTGCTTTCGTATGTATCATGTCTGGGAAAATTGAGCTGAAATAACCTCTTAATTTTTTACTTCCTAAATAAATTATCATTCATTTGTTCCCTCATTCTTTTGTGTATTTATTCATTTAATAAACATGTATTTGCCTACACAAGGAGGAGTGTAGGATCCGGGGGAGGTGAATAGAAAATGTGAATACTGCAAATTTCCTAAAGGTTCTTAAGACAGGACCTTTATATTCAATCGTAAAATATTATACAAAAAAAAATACTAATTTTTTATAAGAGAAACCATAATATAACCTTTTTCACTGTTTTCTTTCTTTCTTTTAGGGAAAGACCATATTTGTAGATTTGTTGGCTGTGGGAGGAATGATCGATTCAACTATGTGGTCATGCAGTTGCAGGTAGGTTACCTTGAAAATGTATCTTAAAATCTTTCGGTTTTGATCAAAATACCTAATTACAGTGGATATGAATAAAAATAATAGCATTCTTGGTATCATCTTGGAATGTTTTATACTGTGCAGATGAAACTTTATTTAAACAGACATGATACAGATTTTTCCAAAGATGGAAGGGTTCTCCTTATCAACTATTTCAGTTGATCCATATCTTTACTGTCAACATTGTGAAGTTTTCAATCCCTACATGGATTGTTGGATATAATGTGAGTCTTGCTCTGTCCCTGTCACTTCCCTTTTCACCCTTCATTACCTGAAGAACTCTAGTTTTCCATTTGTGAGCTCGAGTACTGACCTTGACTGCTTGAAAATTGAAGCATTAGTTGAGGTAGAGGAGAAATGCCATTCCTCTTTCCCTTTTCATCCATTAACATTGCTCTGTTCCCTGTGTTTTAGATGGAAAGTGGAGTTAGTTTGGGATAGCAGAGAGAGAAATTAAGAAAGGTAATACTGGAGTAATGACTGCAGCAGAGGGAGAGGGAAACCACCCCATTCTCTGACACTACCTCTGCCCCTGAGCACACACACACACAACACACACACACACACACACACACACACACACACGTCTGAACCGTAGTCACCCTCAAAGTGTAAAAGCCACGGTTCACTTTGCTACCTAACTTAGAGTTCTCAGGGTATTCTTTCATCTTGAGCAAAATCTGTTTGGGGCATTTGGTTTTTTTATTTTCTTTCAACTTAATTACATAGCAGTGATTTCAGAGATATAGTTCCTGGCCTAAATGCTTCCTCTTCTCATCAGAAGGTTTTTCTTGTTTCCCTCAGTTAGCCTTCAGCATTTGATTCAGATTTAAAGGTATTAATGTCTCTTAAAGTCTTTGAGTCTATGATTCACTATCTCTTGAGCCAGTATGGTTTCATTTCTTGAAGCAGCTATTCCTGTCCCTTTTTAGATTATTCATATGGCCCCTGCTTTCTCTCACTTTGGGCAATAATATTATAGTTTTTTTGTATGCTATTTCATAGTTTTCTTCTGGATTTATGTACATCTTACTTGATTTTCACTGCATCCCCATGGAGAAGATAGGACAGGTTTTATCCTGAAGCAAATGAAGAGGCTGAAGCTCAAGAGGTTTGTGATTTGTCTGGGTCCAATTTGATGGGTGTTAGGGCATGGTGACAACCTGAGGCCAGTATTCTTGGCACAATTAGAGAAAACTCTTCAGTTTTGTCCTTAGGTTACTACTCATGGGAGAACATGGACAGGAGCTTTTTTCAGTCTGCAAAGTCTCTCAGTCTCAGCACATACTTGTTTTTAGTTTATTTGCACTTACCTAAGTCTCACTTTCTGGAAATGGGAAGGCTCTTTGTCTGGGAAAACTAAGGAGACTGGTGTATGTCAGATAATGATGGCTTTGTGGCGTTTGGCCAGCTCCTATGGACTTGTCCAATAACCTTTCCATTTAACTGGAATGCTGTTTTTTTCCCGTCGTAAGAAAATTAACGTACCACTAACTATCCCCACCCCTACAGTTAGGTTGACTTCATTTGGGACAAGGCGAAAGTTAGTATAACTACTAGAGGGTACTCTCTTGACATAGTAAAGATAACTACTAGGTTTCCCTTATATGTTTTAATAAAATTTACACACTCAGACCCAGCTTCTCACTGACATTCCTAATTTCTTCTAAAAAGCCTAAACTCATCCTTAAGTTAACTTTACTCTTTTCTTCCTTTCAATTCATTCTATATCTGTCTTAAAATTTTTAAGGAATGAATCCTATCTCTGTTATAGAAATTCTAGCTGTTTACCATTACAGTGGGTCTTAAAATCGTATAGGGCTCAAGCAGTTGTACATATTTCTTTTCTCCTTTCTATTGGCAAGACCTTGTCCAGGTTTCATTTAATATCCTGTCACCATTGAGGCATCCTTGGTATATGAGCATCCTTAGTATAGCCAAAGGGTGATGTTTTGTGATAAGCATATCACCTAGGGAAGGGCAAAAATAGTTTGAATCCTGTAACCAGTGCAGAAGTAGATCTAGATTGCCTAACATCAGAATTGCCATATTTTTTTAAACCTTTTCATTATTATGGAAAAAAATTAAACATATACGTAAGTAGAGAGAAAAGTATAATGAACACTTATGTACTCATCACCTGCCATCAATAATTACCAATATATGGCCAATCTTGTTCCAAGTGTGTTCTCCTTCTCTCCCTCCTCAGATTATTTCAAAGTAAATCCAAGGCATATTTTATCTGTAAATATATATCAATATGTATTTCTAAGAGTTAAGGGTTCCTTTTTTCCATCTTAACCACAATGCACAATAATTCCTAAATAACAACATCAAATATGAAGTCAGTCTTCAGATGACCTTGATTATATCTCACTCTTTGGGTTTTTTTTTTTAGTTGTTTTCTTTTAAATATTTGTTTTATTTGAATCTGGTTTCAGACAGGGTTCACACATTGCATTTGGTGTGTGTATCTCTTAAGCCTCTATTGCTGTATATAGGTTCCCTCTTTTTTTTTCTTACAGTTTTCTTTTTGTTGTTGTTTGTATTGTCATTGAAAAAAAATGTAGACATTTGTCGTGCAGAAGTTTCCATATTCTGGATTTTGCTGATTATCTCATTGTGATATTTAACATATTCTTCTATCTCCTGTATTTTCTATAAACTGGTGATTAGATCAGATCCAGTTTTGGTCTTTTTTTTTGGTCAGAATATTTTAGAGGTGAGTTTTGTGCTTCATATTGCATCACATCAGTAGGTAGTGTCTGATTGTTTCTCTTTTAGGAATGTTACAATTGATCAGTGAGGTTCAGGGCCTGTCAGCCGGATTCATTCATTTTAAAGTTCCCAGTGGGTTTTCTCTTAGGTTTTATCAACCCATTAGTAATTATTCCTAGTCCATTACTTCAGTGGGGTTACAAATGTACTGTTCTGATTCTGTCATGTCTTCATTTATTAGCTGTAATTCTTCTTTAAAGAGCACTCCACCAGCTATTAGGTTATCCTGAGGTACAATTCATACAGGAATGACAGGACCAGTACTTGATTCTTTTATTTACTAGTTTTCAGAATAATGAGTTGGTTCCCTGATATTTTCCAAAGAGGTCTAGTTAGCTTTCTCTTTTTAAAAAATATTGTTACAAATTCGTAGATTTAATATAGTTTATGTCTTTTAATCATTGCACTTGTTTTTCTTTTTAATGTTCAAATTATCCCATCTTTGGCTAGCAGGACTTCATTCAAGTTGGATCCTGATTCATTTTGACAGGACTAGACTGCAGCAGTCTTTGCTAACATCCTTACTTTCTGGTACAGCGTTGTGTACCTGGCTCATATATTTCATGTTTCAGAGCTGAAATCAGCCATTTCTCCATTAAGCCCTGATTTCTATTAATATTAATCGTAAATGGTATTTAGAGACCACAATCTAGATACTTTAGGTGCCTGTTACCAATTGGGTTGGTCAATGTTTTAAATTCTTTTCAAGCAGATGGGTTTAGGATATGCAATTTTTTAAAGAAAATATATTATGGTTCATATTGATATTTCCAATTCAAATTTTTGATAATAGAATTGCTAATAACCTGCTTGATTTTATATTTTCATCTCTTTGCTCTTATGCACTTTTTAATATATGTAGATGAAATGATACGATTGGGATTTACATGAAAATAATGCAGCACGTGTGTGGGAGGGGAGAGGGTGTGTGTTTCATGTGGGGATGGGGAGAAGAGTGGATAACTAATGAAACAAGATTGGCCGTGAATTGATAATTGTTAATTCTGGGTGATAGGTAGGTATATGAGTGTTTATTATTGTTTTCTCCTTGTAAGTATGTTTCAAATTTTTAATATTAGAATCATTTACATTTTATTGGGATTATGTTAAATTTATAGAATTAAGGGAAAATGAATTTGGTTTTTCATAATAATAATAATTTCAAATTACTGTATATAGTCTTCTTTTTTTAGTGGTTCTATATCAATCATTAAGATGACTGTACCATGATTTATTGAATCGTTCATTTATTAATGGACATATAGATTGTTTTCAATTTTTCTCCATAAAAAGTAACCATTTGAAGTATAATTTGGTAATTCAAACCTGTGTGCATTTACCATGTTAATGACTCTTTTCCCCATACTCTTGCCAGCCTTATATTTCTCAGATTTTGTTAATCGATACCTTAGATTTACATTTTAAAAGACTTAAAATTTAAAAATCACTGCTAATATTATAAATTCAGTTTAACGGATTTCCTTTCAGAAAGCTTTTATGATGGTGGAAGTTGTTCGCAAATAAAGTTACAGTATTATATTTTGACAGTCAAAGTATTGATTTTTGAAGGAAAAAAATCATTGGCATGCTAATAAAATTTATTACGTACTCTGATAGGATTATAAAAGTCATTGCTCTAGATTAGCACTTACTTTACATTTGCTGAGGATATAGAAAACAGATTCCCCTAACATTAAAAAAAGTAGTAAAGATAACCACCGATTTATGCTGTAGGGAAACTGCATTTTGAAAGAAGATCCAAAGTATATGAAATGCTCCTGATTTTCCTGTAATTTTTCAATTCTTTGATCGAGTGCTATTTAATATTTTGTTTTAAATGGTACATAAGTAATTTAAGACTTTATTACTTTTTCAAAAGTCAATCAATTGTCTTTAGTTGAGGTGATGGTGTATTACTGGTATTAATCTCAAACATACACTACAAAATTTCAGGAGTAGAGAGATTGGATATTTAAATTTCCTTGAGCTATAGGAGCCAATTTCCATTCTTTGGGAGGTAGAGCTGCAGCAGTGTAACCCTGCTCTTCTCATCAGATTACTGCTATGTTACTTAGACATTAAGGAAACTTCTGAATGGAATAGCACTGTGAGGCAGAAAACGAACACTTTGGAGTCTGACAGACATAGATGTGAAAAACAGCTTTACCTTAACAGGTTAGCATTATTTAAACTCTCAGAGTCTTAATTTCCTCATCTCTAAAACAGGAATAACTACTATTTAGTGTGCTATGAGGATTAAATGCAATCTTGAATGTAAATACACAGGCTAGATACATTCATTAGTCTGTTTCATATCATTTTTGTTCATAATAACAATAATTAGCATTTATTGAGTACCCACTGTGTGCCAGACAATAGTCTAAACACTTTACATGGATCTTTTTTAATCTTCACATATCACTGTGAGGTAGGTATCACTGGCCCCTTTTTATAAGGAAACTGTAACACAGAAACATTAAGTAGTTTGTAGTTTGTAGTTAAGTAGTTTGTTATGCAGTAATGAGGAATGATTGCTTTGGATATATATATATATAAAACATCTTTTATATATATATATATATTATATCTTTTAAAGTAATCAAGATTATTTTTGTTATGACATCAGAAACAAAGAGAAACATGATATAATATGTTCAGAAACTTTGGTTATTCTTAAATTTGTCTGAAATGTTAATGTATTATCTTAAGAGAATCACGATTTGGGTTAAATTCTTGCTATTTCAGTCGAAACATTTTAATGGTAAATGAATAATTCCCCATCTTTTCTTACAACATAGTTTTTAGTCTACCATATTTGAAAGTGTTTATTTGCTTTCCATAGGGTCGAAACCTGGCAGATCTACGCCGTAGCCAGTCCCGGGGTACATTCACCATTAGCACTACTCTTAGGCTGGGTAGACAGATTCTGGAGTCTATTGAGAGCATCCATTCTGTGGGATTTTTGCACAGAGACATCAAACCGGTAAGGGGGGCCTTTTCCAGCCAGAGCACAGAATGAGTTTGCTGGTACTCTTAATCTTATGATGGGACACAATAAATTACCAATGTAGCTTTCTGTATTTGCTTTCTACATTAAGTGCAAGATAATATTTTACTTGTGGCAAAAATGTAACTGGAAGCAAAATGTAACGCCCTTCTTAATTTTTTTTTAAAAAATGGTAATAACCAACTATAACTTATATTCAAGAACTTTTCTCAAGTATGATGAAACTGTTGCTCTGCAGCCAAATTAAAAATCTTTAACCCTTGATTGTTATTATTATGTGTGTTAACATTGCTAATTACTAGGTTGGTGCAAAAGTAATTGTGGTTTTTGCAATTACTTTTAGCCTTTTAAACCACAATTACTTTTGCACCAACCTAATACTTAGCCTTATACCTAAATTGGTAGTTATTTTTTGTACTTCTTTTTCCTGATATTGGTTAAAAATATATACATAGGTTGCTTTTAGATGTTGGCATGGTCTTCTTTGAATTCTTCCTAAAGTGACAAATTGTACTTATAAGAAACCATTAATTGTGAAAGACCATGTTTTTTCTCCTGAGTGCAATATATAGTGGCAATATATAGTATTTTTTTGCTATTATTTTTCTTAGACATTGTCATTTCCGTAACTGTGAAATATGCTTTTATTTTTTCCTTCTTTTTTTTTTTATTATTCACAAGGGGAAATGACCCATTTCTGATATATTTACTATAAATTTGTATGTTGGTTGATGCAGTTGAAAATTACACCCATTTTGTTGCTACATGATTTTAATATTAAAATAGTTGACATGAAAATGCCAACTAAAAAGTCAGACTTAATGTAGATTTTTCCAGCTCTTATTTCTATGCCAAACTAAATGTCATTATTTTAGAACCATGGTGATTGAAGAGTTTCTATTTTCATTGGAAAGCTCCCTAAGTAGAACAGTATTTTAAAATAAAAGCTAACAATTCTGTAAAAATTTGGCTTTTGCTTTTATAAATTCTCATGTTTATATACCCATCTTTGCAAGTTTGTGCTCATTTAATGTTACATTTATTTTTATTAAGGAAGGATGCAAAGTATATTTCCTTGAGTCTATTTTTAAAATTGTATTTTAACTTTTACACTTAGTGAAATTCAACTTTATAATGTTTATAGGATATTCATTTAAGTTTCTGAGCTATGTATTCGCTTTTGCTCGCTCCTACTTCTTCCCATTTTAAAAAATAGGGATTGTGTTTTCATTTAAGCAATGACTTAAGACTAACATTTCAAGGAACTTAGAGTTCTGATTCCAGTTAAGTTAGTGTTGTCTTGTATGTAACTTTATACAGTTGCTTAAATTCTTTGTTGTTCCAGGTTCACCTAATGTTAGGTATTGATAGAATCCACAATGAAATTGATATTCAGTAAATATCATTGACTAAGGTAGTATATTTGGGATGTGTGTGTCATATAGTTACACAGAAGAATTAAAATATAGGACGGATAAGGTGTAAGGACTAAATATTATAAGAATATGTATATTTTTCTTCTTTATTTTTCTAGTCGAACTTCGCCATGGGTCGCTTTCCTAGTACATGTAGGAAATGTTACATGCTTGATTTTGGCTTGGCTCGACAATTTACCAATTCCTGTGGTGACGTCAGACTAGTAAGATTTTTCATATTATTATTAAATATTTGAGAACTAACCTATTTATAGTGTCACTCTTATTAAAGAAATGCTAATTAGGTATTAGAATGGGTGTCATTCAAAAAGTAGCATATAGAGACAGCTGTCAGAAACATGGCAGCATGAGGGGTCCCCCTTGACTTCTCCTCTTGAAGTTACTATAAGTTGAACAGCTGTAATCCAACAAAAGATTACCTGTGCAATACACAAACACATCTGAGAAAGATCCTTATTACACCTTCATATCTAAAGGATAGCTTTGCTGGATATATTATTCTTGCCTGGTAATTTCTCTCTTTTCAGTAGTTTGAATATTTGGTTCCACTTCCTCCTAGTAGGTAGAGTTTCTGCTGAAAAAAATCTGATGATCATCTAATGGGCTTTCCTTTGTAGCTTACTATCTTCTTTTCCCTGGCTGCCTTGAGAATTCTTTCTTTGTCATAATTTTTAGCAGTTTCAATATAATGTGCCTTGGAGAAATCCTTTTAGGATTTTGGTAATTAGGTATTCTGTTTGTTTCTTGGATTTGAGGATCCAGTTCTTCACAGAGGTTTGGGAAGTTCTCAACTATTTATTTGAATTGGCTCTCCGTGCCCTTCTCCCTCTCTTCTCCTTCTGGTATACTCATTATTCTTACATTGCTCTTTATAATGGAGTCAGATAATTTCTTGTAGAGTTCTTTCATTTATTTTAACTCTCAAATCTCAGACTAGGGCACTATGAACTTAAATATAACATAAAGGTTAAAGGAGATAAAAAGTAAAAAATAAAAAGAAGAAGAAAATTTGCTACTGCAATTTGGAAATGAACTCACAGCATAAATAAGGATAACGTGTGACAACAAAAACATGAGAGGGGGTAAAAGTCTCAACTTGCAAAGGGGAATGGAGATAAGACACATGCTAAAGAAAAAGGACTACTGTATATATGAAACTTTCTTTTACATAAACTTAATGGTAACCAGTCAAAAAAAAATCCACAACTGAGATACATAACATAAAAAAATGAGGAATCGGGGGGAAAAAAATCATAGAATACCACCAAACTAAAGTAACAGACAGAAACACAAAGGCAAAGAAACAATGGACACACTGAGCTACCAGAAAACAAAAGACAAAATGGCGGTAGGAAATCCTTATATATTAATAATCACCAATGAAAAGGCACAAAGAAGCAGGTTGGATCAAAAAACAGAACTCAACCATATGCTGCCTTCAGGAGACACAGCTCAGCTGCAAGGACAAATATAGACTCAAAGAGAAAGAGTGGAAAATGATACTCCAAGAAAATGGCATCCAGAGAAAATCAGGTGTATCTACTTTTATCTGACGAAATAGACTTCAAGATAAAAAAGGTAAGAAGAGACCAAGATGGGCATTTCATAATGATAAAAGGGACAGTACAACAAGAAGACATAACATGTATCAATATATATGCTCCCAATCAAGGAGCACCAAAATGTATAAAGCAACCACTAACAGAACTAAAGGGAGAAACTGACAAAAACACTATTATAGTAGGAAACCTAAATATGCCATTAACAGCTATGGGTAGATCATCCAAACAGAAAATCAATAAGGAAATATCAGCCTTAAATGACACATTAGACCAAATAGACATGATCGACATTTACAGAGCCTTTCATCCCAGAACACCAGACTATGCATTCCTTTCTTGTGCACATGGAACATTCTCAAGGATAGACCATATGTTGGGACACAAAACTAGCCTCAACAAATTTAAGAAGATTGAAATCATGCCAAGCATATTCTCTGATCACAAGGCTTTGAAATTGGATATCAACTGCAAAAAGAAAGCAGGAAAAACCACAAATATGTGGAGATTAAACAACATACTTTTAAAGAACAACTGGGACAAAGGAAGAATAAGAGATCAAAAGATACATAGAAACAAATGAGAATGAAAATATAATATATCAAAATTATTGGGAGTCTGCAAAAGCAGTAATAAGAGGGAAATTTATATCCTTGAAGGCCTAGCTCAAGAAATAAGAAAAATCCCAAATAAACAGTCTAACACATTGCATCTTAAAGAACTAGAAAAAGAACAAGTGAAACCCAAAGTAAGCAGAACAAAAGAAATAATAAAAATTAGAGCAGAATTAAATGAAATAACAAAAAGACAACAGAAAAAAAGCAGCAAAGAACTGGTTCTTTGAAAAGATTAATAAAATTGACAAATCCCTGGCTAGACTCATTAAGGAAAAAAGAGAAAAGACACAAATAAGCAAAATCAGAAATGAAAGAGAAGTTACGACGAATACCACAGAAATACAAAGGATCATACAAGAATACTATGAAGGACTATATGCCACCAAATTCAATAACCTAGAAGAAATGGACAAGTTCTTAGACATATATATACCCTTCCTAGATTGAATCACAAAGAATTGGAAACTCTAAATAGACCAATCAACAATGAGGAAATTGGAACAATCATCCAAAACGTCCCCAAAAGCAAAAGTCCAGGACCAGACGGCCTCACTAGTGAATTCTACTAAGCATTCGAAGGTGATTTAATACCTGTCCTTCTCAAACTCTTCCAAAAAAATTGAAGGAGAGAGGTAATACTTCCTAACTTATTTTATGAGGTCAACATTACCCTGATACCAAAACCTGGTAAGGATAACACACACAAAAAACTACAGACCAATATCTCTGATGAATACAAATGCAAAAATCCTAAACAAAATATTAACAAATTGAATACAACAATACATTAAAAAGATTATACATAATGATAAAGTGAGGTTCATTTCAGGGGCACAGGGATGGTTCAGCATATGCAAATCGATCAATGTGATACACCACATAAACAAAATAAAGAATAAGAATCCTTTGTTTATATAGTCATATCAGTATATGCAGAAAAAGCGTTTGACAAGATACACCATCCATTTATGATTAAAACATTTAATAAAATGGGTATAGAAGCAAAGTTCCTCAACATAGTAAAGGCCAACTATGACAGATTCTCAGCTAATATCATACTTATTGGTGAAAAACTAAAAGCTTTCCCCCTATGATCAGGAAAAAGTCAAGGATGCCCCCTGTCACCACTGTTATTCAACATAGTATTGGAAGTCTTGGCCAGAGCAATCAGACGAGAAAGAAATAAAGGGCATCCAAATTGGGAATGAAGAAGCAAATTGTCACTATTTGCAGGTGACATGATTCTTTATATATAAAACCCTAAAGACTCCACCAAAAATACTATTAGAAACAATAAACAAATACAGTAAAGTTGCAGGATACAAAATCAATGTACATAAATTCATTGTGTTCCTATATACTAACAATGAAATTTCAGAAAAAAAAAAATTAACAATTTATTTTGCAATTGCAGCAAAAAGAATAAAATACCTAGGAATAAACTTAACAAAGGATGTGAAGGACCTACACACTGAAAAATATAAGACATTATATTAAAAGAAATTGAAGAAGACACAAAGAAGTGGAGAGATATTCTATGTTCATGGTTTGGAAGAATCAACAGTTGAAATGGCCATGTTATTCAAAGCAATATACAGATTTAATGCAATCCCCATCAAAATACCACTGGCATTTTTTTTAAAGAAATAGAACCAAAATCATAAAAGACACTGAATAGTTAAAACAATCCTAAGGAAAAAGAACAAGGCCACAGGTATCCTACTCCCTGACTTCAATGTATACTACAAGTGACAATAATTAAAACAGCATGGTATTGGCAGAGAAACAGACACACAGACCAATGGAATAGAATTGAAATCCCAGAAATAAACCCATCCTAAATATAGACAGATAATTTTTGACAAAGGAGCTGAAAACATACAATGGAGAAAAGAAAGCCTCTTCAATAAAAGGTGCTGGGAAATTGGAAAGCCACATGCAAAAGAATGAAACTAGACTGCTACCCTGTTTCCCGAAAATAAGACCTAGCCAGACAGTCAGCTCTAATGCGTCTTTTGGGAAAAAAATTAATACAAGACCCAGTATTATATTTATGTTATATTATATTACTCAGTCTTATAGTAAAATAAGACTGGTCCTTATATTAATTTTTGCTCCAAAAGATGCATTAGAGGTGATTGTCCGGCTAGGTCTTATTTTTGGGGAAACACAGTATCTGTCACCATGTACAAAAATTAACTTAAAATGGATCAAAGACCTAAACATAAGACCTGAAACAATAAGCTGCATAGAAGAAACATAGGTAGTAAATTTATGGACCTTGGGTTCAAAGAGGATTTTATGAATTTGACCTCAAAGGCAAGGGAAGTAAAAGCTAAAATAAAGAATGGGACTATATCAAACTAAAAAACTTGTGCACAGCAAAAGAAACCATCGACAAAGAGGCAGCCAACCAAATGGGATGAGATATTTGCAAACAATGCCTCTGATAAGGGGTTAATACCCACACAGACTTGAAGCACTTCCTTTACTTGTCTCCCAAGATGTCATACTCTCCTGATTTTCCTCCTACCGCACTGACTGATGCTCCCTCTCACTCTTCTTGGCTAACTCACAGTTATTCTTTATTCATCCTCAAGTTGCTAAAGGCCTCCAGTGGTTCAGACTCAGGACCTCTTTTCTTATCTAGCTATACCATCACCCTACCTGATCTAATGTAGTTCCATTTTTTAAATCACCATTTATTTTTAAACATTGGGAGCAAATGATACTTAAATTTATATATCCAAAATATATAAGGAACTCATACAACTCATACAACTCAACAATAAAAAAACAAATAATCCAATTAAAAATGGTCTGTGTGGGGGTTATCACCTGCCTCAGATGTTACTGCTAGGTCCGGGAAGGTGGGACCTGAGAACTGACTATCTGGATCACCTATCTGGAGTAGGTTAAAGAGAGACTTGTGGAGAAGATGTGGAGGAAGGGAGTATAAGCAACTCTCTGGACGCGTTTGTTTTGTTCTAAAGAGGACTGGTAAAATGGGAGTAGTGGAAAGGGCAGTCAAATCCATCCTTTCTTCTTTCCCTAATTTTTTTAAAATGGTAGTTGTTATAGCATGCCTGTGTACTGACGGTAATGTTCCAGGAGACGTGAAAAAAATTGATAATGTAGGACAGAGCAGGAACAATTATAGGAGCCAAGTTCTTGCATAGCTGACGGGAAGGAATCCTGGCACAAATGACGAGGTTAGCTGATTATATAAGAGCAAGAACCCGTTTCTGTTGTAACTGAGAACAGGCAGAATAAGTGGACACATACAGCTAGGCATTTAGATTTGGTAGTGGGAAGTTGAAGTTGTCTCATGGCTTTTATTTTCTCACCTTTTGCTGAGAAGGTGGAATGGTGTTAGAGGTTGAGGAGAGAAGAGGACCTGTGAAACAGTTATCATGGAGAGAGAGAATAAACTGACTAGGAAAATAGATTTCTGAGTTGTGCTGAAAGTTCCCCGAGATATTATGGCAATCTCAGGTACAGTTGTCAGTACAGTTGTGTGGTTTTCCCCAGATATCTTTAACTGCTTGTTTGGAAGTGCAGTTTAGTCCAAGAATTGGGTTTAACCTGGGTTGTGGAAGGGAGAGTATTATTGTGGTCAAATGTGGCCCAGGCTTTGTAAGGAGTGAACTTTCCCTTTATTTATGTACTGATAGCTGGTTCCTTTTAGAGTTTTTATGCCAGTAGGATTTCATCGTTTTCTTTAAATCTCAAATAAAATTAATTTCATACTTTTGGATCATGATTGTGATGGAAATCATTCACATTGTTCCACTAATATAAAATCAAAAGTTGCCTTTGTAGATTTATTTATTGCTTTTAGGAAACTTGAAGTGAGTTGCTTGGATTGTCTAGGAATGCCATCATGTTATCTGTGAAAACCAATATTTTGATTATTTTTTTTGTCTTGCTATGTATATTCCAAAAGAGTGTAAAAAACACATATATAAATTTTAAGTAAAAATATTATAACATCCATGGCCTCCCTGTAGGTTAAGAAATAGCTCATCACCACCGCAGAAGCATGCTGTGGCCCTTTCCTGCTCGCCTCCCTTTTCCTTCCTGGAGTAGCACTGTCCAGTGGAACTTACTATGAAGATGGAAAGTTTCGGTATTTGTGCTGTCAGGTGTGGTAGCCACTAGCAACATGTGGCTACTGAGCACTCGAATTGCAACCAGAGCAAACAAGGAACTAAATTTTAAATTTCATTTGGTTTGAAGTTACTATTATATTGGTTATTGTAGACCTAGACGTAACCTCCATTCTTAGTTTTCATTAACCAGTACCTCGCTTTGCTTTTAATCTCTTCTGTGGACCCACGGGTAGTTGTTTTGGAGTATGGAGGAGATTCAGGGAGCTGTTGTTTGGTAGTATAGGTACATGTTCCCTTTCACAGAGCTTCCCCAGTGAGAATATCTTACATAATCATAGTACATTGCCAAAACTAAGAGATTGATATTGGAATACTATTGTTAATTCAAGTACAGACCTGAGTCAGATTTCACTATTTTTTACATGTACTTTTTCTTGGGGGCCAAGGGGGAATGGTATATGCAATTTTATAACATGTAGAGATTCATTATAATCAACACCACAATCAGGATATAAAACTCTTCCATCATCACAAAGAAATTCCCTCAAAACATAAATGTGTGTTTATTTACCAAACTATGCTATAGGATCATCAGTTAGCATGCATTATAATGTCATCTCTGTGACACTAGTCAGTTGTTTATGTGGCTGGTTTGAGAGCTTCTACTATTTATCACCTTTAAGATATATTAGTTCTATTAAATAGGGATGTGAGATACAAAGAAGTCCTGAACTATACAGGTAATTTTAATACTTAGATCCGTACAATTTCAGCGTTGAATTTCTATTTGTTACCAATTTCAATCTACATGCTCATTTTTTGGGGGTTGGGGGGGGGCGTGGTGATCAAACCATTTTATTGAGAGCCTTTGGGGGAGGGTGGAAGGGCTGGGAGGGCGATGAGATCTGATGTCTTTGCTTGCCGGCCGGGATCTCTCTGGCTTCACAGCCGCTGAAAGCCACACTCTCATTTTTATTCTCTTCGTTTAAAGCATGCCCCAGTTTCTTTAGCCCTTCAGCTGGCATCGCACACTGGCCCTTTGTGTGTAAGCTCTTGGAATGCCAGGATTTCTCCTTCCTAATCATTCAGCTGAAACTTCCACAGCCTTGGGCTATAGTGACCTAATTAAGAAAATTTTTAAAGTTGTTTTCTCTGTTACCTTTCCAGAATTTCAACTACTTTCTTATTTTTGTTGGGGTTTTTATTACCTAGTTCTCCATGCCTTTTTTTCCTCCCTGGTTCTCTCCCTTTGGTTAGCAGTAGGTCTAGGCTCAGGCCTAGAATCCTTGCCTCCTCCTAGATTTGTTCTTCTGGGAGTTGGTTCTGTCTCTAACATTCATCCCCTTCTTCACATTCATACTGCTTCTGTCCTCATACAGGCCTATGGTTTCTTCTTTGGATTATTAAAATAGCTTCCTCACTCGTCTCTCTACCTTCTCCTTCCAGGCTTATCCTTTATACTTCCAGCAGAGTAAACTTACCAAACATTCTCAATCATATCACTTCCCTACTTAAAGTTTTTTTATGAATTCATTTGACTGCACATTATAAACCAGACAACTTAATATGACATTCAAGGCCATTCTTAATCTGATTCCCCTACTTTTCCATTGTTTTCTCTTACCATTTGCTTCAACCATACCACCTCTTTACCCTAACGTTTACAGTACTTTCTTCCCTTTTGGCATTGTTCGTTGTGTTCTTTTTACTTAAAATGCATTTCCTTCTTTCTGCTGTGATTCTGTCGGATCTTCTAGGTCCAATATATTTTTTCTTTTTCATTTTCACCCAAATATCTAGGTATTTATTTTAATAAAAACATGTTCTTAAATTGTTGACCACTCCCACTTTTTCCTTTTTTTCATTAAAGATATTTTTAAATATAATTTTTGAAAAGTTATTACTGTGTTCCTATGTTGCGAAAATAAGTTTAAAATTCATCAAAATTGAACACTTCTGCTGTTTGAAACACACTGCTATTAAGCAAATGAAAAATCAAGTCACAGACTAGGAAAAAAAAATTTGCAAAGCACACATCGGACAAAGGACTTATACCCATAATCTATAAACAACTCAGAAATAAAAGAAACAAACCGGGGGCCAGCACAGTGGCTCAGGTGGTTGGAGCGCAGTGCTCCTAACGCTGTCGCGGGTTCCATTCCCACATGGGCCAGTGAGCTGCGCCTTCTACAGCTAAGATTGTGAACAACGGCTCTCCCTGGAGCTGGGCTGCCATGAGCAGCCAGAGAGGTTGGCGGAAGCGGCCAGTGGCCAGTGTTAGTGGCCAGCTTCTGTGAGCCGCTGACCAGCGACCGACTGCCTCAGTGGGTGGAGCGCAAGGCGCATAATACCAGCATGGGCCAGGGAGCTGTGTCCTACACAACTAGACTGAGAAACAACAGCTTGAACCAGAGTGTGGGGGGGAGGCAGAAGAAGGGAAAACAAAAACAAACAAAAAACGATAGAAATGAGCAAAAGATTTCATCAAAGAAGAGATACTACAGATAGCCAATAACTGTATTAACAAGTGCTGAGCATCTTTAGTTATCAGGGAATGCAAATTAAAACCACGGTGAGATATCACACTACACAGTAATTAGAATGGTTAAACCTATAAAACCCCAGACAATTCTTGGAGGTGATGGACAGAAATCAGAGGTTGCCAGAGACTGGGAGTGGAGGGGAAGGGTTTGACTACAAGGGGCATTAAGGGACTCCTGAGGTGATAGAAATATTCCACATCTTGATTGCAGTGGTAGCTAAGAAATATTCCACATCTTGATTGCAGTGGTAGCTACATGACTATATATATCTTTTTCAAAACTATGTATTTATTAGGACTGTGTATACCTTAAGTACGAATTCTATTGTATGTAAATTATACCTCAGTAAACCTGACTTGAAAAAAATTAAAAGATAAACCTTGAAGTAAATCATTTCACCCTTGCTATCCAAAATCCACTCATTTCCTATACTGCCCTTATCCCTCCCTCCATCTTTAGATAGCTATATTGTCATTAGTTCCTTAATGTGTTCTTCCAGAATATCTTTATGCATATATAATAAATATGGATGTATATTCTCATTTTTCTCTTTTTGATTCAAAAGGTAGTATGGTGTACATTCTGTATTTTTCGTTTTTTCACTTAACAGGAGTGTATCTTTTCATATTAGGATATAGAGTTTCTTCATTCTTTTTTATTTTTGCAGCTGCAAAGTATATTCCATTATATGGATGTACTGTAATTTATATTAATATAATCAGTTCCCTGTTGATGAATATTTGGGTTACTTCTGGTCTTTTGCTATCAGAAACACTAATGTAGTGAATGAATTTGTACATCCATTATTTTTGCACATATGCAAGTATATCTGTAACATAAATTTCTACAAGTGAAATTGCTGGGTCAGAGAAAATACGCATTTGTAATTTTGATAGATATTACCAAAGTGCCATCAATTAAGGAAGTTTCACGAGATCACCTATGTCAAGGCCCAGTTAAATGTTATTCTTAAGACTTTTCCTTCTTTCCACCAAATGGAATGAATCCTTGCCACTCCTAGGCCTTTATAACTCATCGTACTTTCCTAATGATGTTCATTATAATCTACTTTGAATCAGAATATTTGTATATATAGTTGTTTTCCCCAATTGGGTTGAGTTGTCTTTTCTGCATTATATAAGGTGGCTGAATTTTCTTAGCCTGATAGTCTTTCTTTGATGAATCAGTTATGTTAAGATCTTTCTAAACAGTTGATTTCTCTTTACCTAAATCTCAACTTTCCCATGGCAGAAGTAAGATCAGAGCCAGGCCAGGGGTGCTTTTAACTGGAGAGAATCTTCTGGGCCAGTCTTGGCTGGAATCCATCAAGGGGAAGTCTTGGTGCCCAATTAACCACAGACTCAGCTGCAGAGTGTGCTAATAGGTTTGGATATTTTCATCCTGACAGTTACTGGAATGAAAATAATGGGGCAAAAATTACATGCTACAAAAACATTTTTGTGTTCAGTGAAGGCTATTGTCAGGTAATGAATAAAAGTACAACCTCTGAAATGTTATTTAGTGAAAAGGGCTTTCATACATATCGTGTTACACGTTTTTCTTTTAGAAAGAGGAATCTCCAACCTCAGAGTTCCATCAGCCAAATTGAGAATAGTAGATATTCCTGTTAGTCATGATGTCTTAGGAAAATATTGGGATCTACTGGCTGTGATTTTCAATGGATAGCAGCTAAGAAAATAAAAGGGATTTAAATAGATTGCAGAAACTTTTTGATTACTGAGACGTCATTAAATACAAAGAATATTTTTTAAATAGTTAAATCTTAAAAACAAAAAGGAATAATTAAAGGGGAAGAAAGAATTTCATGAAAGAAGAAATAAATAGACAACTAATTTGAATAGATAAAACATAGATTACAAAAATGAGCAAATAGAGGAGGAAGACATAGAATGTTTATCTTAGGCTATACTATAGCATATGACCAAAGCGATTCTGATAACTAAAGATTTTTAAAGTAACATTTATTATAGTTTTTTTCTGACTACAACGGTAATACATGTTAATTGAGTATATTTTGAAATAACTGAAAAAAAGCGTAATGAAAATTATTGGCTCTTATCATTTTCAAATTTGTCAGTTTTCATATTGAGCTATTATAGTGCCATCCATGAATCGCAAGGGGGCTGACTTGATCCTTGTAAAGCAGTAGAATGGAAACAGTGTATGATTTCAAGTCAAAAGACCTTGGTCGACACCTGATTTTATCACCTACTAATTCTGTGTTCTCAGGCAAGTTTACTTACCTCTCAGAACCTGTATCTATGTCTGTAAAATGAACAAGACAAAGACCCTGCCATCACAGAGTTTATATTCCAGTGGAAGAAGACAGGCAATAAATATGTAAAAATATACATAAAATTAATTTTGAGTAGTGAGGTCGTTATGAGAGAAAAATAAAGCAAATTAAAGAATAAAGTGACATTGCAAGGGTGGGTAGTATTTTAGATTAGGATGATTAAGGAATATTTCTGAGGAAGTGACATTAAAGCAGAGGGCTTAATGTGGAGTGGAAGAGCTCGCCGTTGGAGGCACGCAAAGAGATGGCATTAGAACTGGAGACTAGCAAGTGCAAAGTCTTGAGCTAGAAACAAAATTGGTTGTAAGAGAAACCACACATAAATCCATGTTGAAATGAGTCCAATGCCAGATCATGGAATGTTTTGTAAGCCAAAAAAGAGTTTGGACTTTATCCTAAGTAGAGCTCTCTGAAAACTGGGATCATGCATTATTCATGTTTGGATTTATTCCCAGTAGCTGGCACGTAATAAGTACCCATTAACTTGAATTTATGAATATATAAATTGCATATATAGGGAAGGATACAAGTTGCCACCATCTTTGAATTGAGTTTGAATGAAATAGCCAAGAGGCAAAGAGGTTGGCATCTTAGGTTACTTAGAGATTCTTCAGAGTCTTAATATATTTATTTGTAACCAGAGCCTGAATATTATTGTGTATACTCTGATTCTTGGCATGATTCTGGGTATATGAATGCATTTAATGTTTTCTAATGTACAGAGTTTACTTGTTATAGATACTACTTTATTTTAAAACATAGGTAGCAAAAAACGGAACTCGATAACTAAGATGTTAGTTATCTCTAATTTTGTATAATTTTACAATAAAAAGAAATTTAAAGTGTTTTATTTGACAGTAATGTGTATATTTTTCTCACGTGTACTTAATTAGTACAAGTGTACTGAATCTTTTGCTATTTGAAGCTCATTTATTATTCTTTGCTTGATTTTGTTGTAGCCTCGAGGTGTGGCAGGCTTTCGAGGAACAGTTCGTTATGCATCAATCAATGCTCATCGGAACAGGGTAGGTATCTGAACGAGAGTCAGATAAGTGTAAGCATGCCGATCGCTTGAATCAGACTGACTTCTTTACATGAGAATCAGACTGACTTCTTTACATGAGAGTACAAAGATGCGGAAAGTTCTTTGGAGCAGAGAGAAGGGTGTTAGTAATACTAATGCATGGTAAGGTGTATAGTGGACAATAGATGTGTGCAATTACATAGAAAATAAAACTGGATTTGCCAGAAAAGATAATTGCTAAGCGTATGTCATAGGGGATCTTGTGTCCTAGGTATAAGTAAGTATTAACCAATTTAATATTGAATTTTGAAGAAATAAAACATTCGTGTTCTATTTCAGTAAGTTATTTGGGAATATCATACTATCAATACCTAATGAAATGTAGGGGTCATCATTTTATCTATAATAATGCATCTCATCTGTGATAGCACCTCTATCAAACCTTTTGTTTTCATGAAGATCTCAAGTGTAGACAACTTCACAATTTTTATCTTAGTAAATTATACCTCTCCTCTTGGGTTTAAGTTTTAATCTCTCTCTCTCTCTCTCTCTCTCTCTCTCTCTCTCTCTCTAATCCTTTTGCTCTGCTCTAATTTCTTTTTCTCATCCTAAACCTTAATTATGAGTAGGAAAAGTGGGTATTTTGTGGCTTCTCAATCCTTGAACTTGTTTGGATGGAGTTGAAAATTTTAAAAAATGATTCCTTGATAAAATATAAATCTTTTCTTGTTCTTTCATTACCTCATTTTTGTTCTTTGAAGCCAAAATTGCTTTAATGAAAATTTGACTAATGCTAAATATAAAAGGAAGAGAGTATGTTGAGGTCTCACATGCTATGCTCCTGTGCATTTAGTTTCTTAGGATGTGATTATAGATTGAAAATAGGAAAAGTATTTTTATCAGTGTGTAGCCTTCTGTCAAGACTCATTTGGTTTGATTCAGTGTTGCTTTATTTTATGGCATCCAGGCAGTTATTCTGCCTTAAAAAGAAAGTACTCTTATTTTCCAAATAGATTCTTTAAAAATTTTAGAAGTAGTAGGCTTTCTAATTATTTCTGTTAAAGAATTATGTCAACTTTGGAATCTTTGAAATAGGACATTCTTTTGTGGTAAGCATAAACATTTCAGAGATCATAATTACTATATAAACATTTCTAATGTAGCTACTAGAAAGAGATTATATATATATATATATATTTTATTTTTGTAAATTTGAAGAGTAGAGATTTCTTCTAAAAGCCTCTTCAGCATATGGTGCTCTAAAAGTTACTCTGTTCATCTTCTTAGTGTTTGTTATTCATCTGACCTTGGTAGAGGAATTTGATACTGTATAGCCTTGATTCTTACCTTCCGTTTCTGCTCCCAGCACACCTGAGGAGTAGAATGCTTTATATAGTAAGACAGCTTCACAACAATGATTGTCAGTTTATCTGGTGACACAGGAGTGCAACTTGTGGAACCTTCACAGGTGCTTGTCTAATTTAAAAAGATTTAGCAGATAATTCTAATAAACTTGTTTCTTCTACACTCTGCAACCCTGATTAAACATAATATGCTCCATATCCATTTTTTTGGTACCCTAATCTTAAACTTTTTACATAAACAGTTCCCACAAAGACTTTTTAGAACACTTGAACTCTGTTCATTTTGTCTCATTGCTGTCCTACATTTTAATCCTTTGTTTAATACTTGTTTTATCTCATTATGTTGAAGGAATTATTTTTTCTGGTTCTATGGTTGCTATTGAGAAAATCATTGTCCATTTAACTGTTGTTACCTTGTATTTAGTTTTTCCTTTTTCTTGATTGCTTTTGATATCTTTTTTTGTCTTTGGTGTCTTGCAGATACATTCAAATGTGCCTCGGTGTGGATTTCTTTATATTTATTCTGTTTTGGGGTTGTTGTGCTTCCTAAATCTGAACATTCTTGTCTTTCATTGCTGCTGGAAGATTCTCAGACATTACTTCTTTCAATATTGCCTCTTTCCCTTTCTCTCTGTGCCTTTTTCTTCCTATCTCCAAATTGATGTATGTTAGACCTTCTTGTTGTGGCCTCTATGCCTCTTAAGTTCACTCTCCGATTTTTTTAACTCTTTGTGTGTCTGTTGCCTTCTAGATAATTTCTTCAGGTATGTCTTCATTAATTCTTTTTTCTGCTGTGTTTGATCAGCTTTTTAACATGTCCATTAAGTTTTTAATTTCTATAATTGTACTTTTTATTTCTAGTTGGTTTTTTTTTGGCCCTTTTTCAAATCTTTTATAATTGGTCTTTATTTTCTTGGATAGAATATAATTGGTCTTTATTTTCTTGTGACTTTAATTTCATTTTTTTTTTGTTTAAACATTTCATATTCTATATCCTATAATTCCATTTCTGAAATTCTTGAATATCTAATTCTATTCTTTGGTTTCTCTTGTCATTAACTTATGGTAGCCTGCTTTCTACTGTACTTTATGATGTCATGTAATGAGCTTATATTTGGTGGGCCTCATAGAAGTCCTGAATTTAAGGGTGCTTTTATCTTGACAAGATTTTTATTTGCACCTATCATTACTGCAGGACAGGATCATCCAGAAAACACTTCACTTCTGGGCTTGATTTCCCAGAACACAAAAGTGGTATAAATTTAAACCCCTAATCAGAGATAGGGGCAGGTCTGTGTTAACAAATTCTCAGGTCAAATTCTTTTTAACTACTCACTTTATCCCATTGATAGTGGTTGAATTCTACAGAAAAAAAAAATACTGCAGTATAATGTGTATAACATATATTGCACTAAAGATAGCCCTTTGAGGGTCCTAGCTATACGGTGGTGGTGGGGAGGGTATCTCAGTTACAACTTCTGTGTTGTGTAGGCTCAGTGCTTTTACCCCTGTCCCCTAACTGATTGATAAAACTCTGGTTGATAAAAGCTATGACAGATATCCCCAGAACTGCCAAAACCAAAGTTTCAGTATCAACTTGCTTCTCTTGTTTCCAACTTTCTTTTAATTTTGGCTCTTATGATTTTCTTTACTTCTTTTTTTATTTTTCACTTGTGGTAAAGAACACATAACATTACATTTACCATCTTAACCATTTTTAGTGTACAGTTCAGTAGCGTTAAGTGTATTTACATTATTTTGCAACCGATTTCTAGAACTTTTTCATTTTGCAACACTGAAATTCTATGCCTACTAAACAATAATTTCCACTCCCCCTAACCCCACCTTCTCTTACTTCTTAATGAATGCGTTAATTAATGGGCTGTTAATTATATTTCCAGCATTTCTGGGTTTTGGGGTATTCTTTGTATCAAAAAGTTCTTCAGTGTATCTATTCTCCTCTATAGATTGCTGTATAGCTATGTAAATATATAGATATATTTACCAGATAATTTATGGGAAATATATCTAAATTTGTAGTCCTAATTAGGTGAAACAAAATGGTTAGGCCTTAGACAATGTAATGTGTTCACAAGGAGTGATAATGTAATGTGAATTCTGTTTCGCTTATGAAGGAAATGGGAAGACATGATGACCTTTGGTCCTTATTCTACATGTTGGTGGAGTTTGTGGTTGGTCAGCTGCCATGGAGAAAAATAAAGGACAAGGTAATTTTGGAAATGGAAATGTCAATTTTGGTAGGGGAAAGAATAAAAATTTCTCCTGGGTAGTCATTTTTATTGAGAATATGCTTGTGTGTAAGAATTAAAATTTATAAGCACTTTCACTATATCCTAATAGTATATTTTTTTCTCTATGAGCTGTTACTAGAAATCTAATTAATGTTATGACTTTTTCTATGTACATTGAGAATAGATACTAATTTAAGTACAATTATCACTTCTGATTTGATTTCTAGCCTTACTCTTAGCTTTTATTTTCACTAGTTCTCTTTCTTTTTTGTCAGTTAAACTTTTAATTTTTAATAGTCACATTCTATTATTTGATTTGAAACCTGTAAACACTTGTGTTGATAAAGAAACATAGATTCAAGATCAACTTTTTCTTTGGGGAGCTATCAATTCACTGATGCAGAACTTTGTGTTACCCTTTGTTTCTGCGTTATAGATTCCCCCCACTTTTAAAGCACTGTGCATTAAGCTATTAGTAAGAGCTCAGTTCTTGCTTTCTACTTAATTACCCACTATCTCATTCCTCTGCACATACCCTTGAGACTCTTAATGTGTACCTGCCAAGAGAAATTGACTTTGGTTCCTTTTTCTTTACTTCCCAGGAGCAAGTAGGCTCTATTAAGGAGAGGTACGACCACAGGCTTATGTTGAAACATCTCCCTCCAGAATTCAGTGTCTTTCTGGACCACATCTCCTCTTTGGATTATTTTACAAAACCAGACTATCAGGTAATCATCTTTGTGAGTTCTGTGGGCTAACTACTGTCATTAGTCTCTGTCTTCACTTATTATAGCTTTGAGGATGTTGTAAATGACCAGGGGAGGTCCCTAGAATAATACTATCTTAATATATCCTGAGGAATGTGGTGAAATTAACTGGTGATGACAATGTGTGTGTGTGTGTTTCCTTCCTTCTGGATGAGCATACTTTATTAGAGTTTGAGGTTTGTTCATCATGTAACATATTTTACTGTTCCTGCTGTGATTCATCTGGTGTATAGAACTGCCGATAGATAGTTCAAATTACATAAATCCTGTAGCTAATTTGTTGACCGAAAGGAAATGTCCAACTAGGTAATATATATGTTGAGGGCTTAAGGGTTGCACATCATATGTTAATAGGCTATGGGGACAACAGTCAGTGAAGATTGTTGGCTCCATTTTGTCTGTGGTCTGTGAATCATTTCCTGAGAGCATCAGTTAATGAGGCCTATAAGGTTGTCTAGGTTTACCACAAATTGCATCCCTAACCCATCCAGCTGTATTTCAGAAGATTCTATTGCACTCAGGGAGAACTTGGTCAGAGCTTAATGCAAAATAATCACTACACTGCAATCATAAATGAAGCCGCACATAGATTAATAATAATAATATATCAGTGTATCATTTTTATCTACAAAGGACAACACATAGATTTTACTGCCTGTTAATAGAAGTTTTATATTCTAAAGTGTTGTCAGTGTCGTCTAGTCAAAAGATTAAGATTATCTACAGCACAGTGATTTTATTCGCATATAATAACTATCTCTGTGTGAAATTGCTGCTTTCGTATAAGATATAAACAAGATAGAAAGCAGGAGGCAACATACAACCGAGGGTTCTTAGAGAACTTAAGCAGGTGAACTTGTCCTCTTTCCTATTGGCTATTTGCATTATAGACTATATAGACTGTACAACAAATGGAGAAAATACATTGTATTTGAGTTGCTGTGGAGTATGTTCTTATAATTACATTAGAGAGTACACATTACTTGCAATAAAATAATTAAATTGTACCTGTAAGACTAGTTCAGGAAAAGCTGGAAAATATCCCAACTTTCCCGTCTTTGGTGCTAATAAGTTTTTTTCTGACAATGTTTGGGAGTGTAAAAGTTTAGCATAGCAAAAACTTTTTGATCACATTCTCCACTTACTTATGTCTACAATCTAAAGAAGACTATCATATTTACCAGCTAACATTGAAATTTAGACCTATAATTAATTTAGTTTAAATTGACAGATTATTGTTACTAAGTTTTTCATTTGGATATTTTCTTAGAGGCTTTTCTGTGTTTCTGTCACATAATAACAAAACAAAGGATAGTGATTTTTCTATTTTTGGAAGAGAGAGAGCGGCCATAACAATTTCTTTGTTTCACTGATTCCATAAATAATATGCTTCTTTCTTGCTGTCTGATTTTCATAAGCAGTGAGTGGGGAGCAGGGGCAGGTGGACTGGAGAAGAAAAATTGGGGAAAAGGGTTGGTTTAAGTGACTGTGTGTTCTGACGACTCGTATCAGTGTGACATCAAGTTCCAAAAAGAGCTTTGTAACTTGTTTCTTACTTCCCTCACAGAGGCCTGCTGCATCTTCATTTTGAGAAAAATTACTCTACTTTGAATATGAATGCTCTTGTGAACTACTACTGTCCATATGGTTAATTTTATAGTTTGGAATTCATTCCTGAATTTGAGTTTAATTACTGTTCTTTCAAAATTTTAAATTCCTCATTGGACAACCAGTATAGTTAAAAACAACAACAAACCTCCAGCAACAAGCAAAAAAAATACCAGTATTTCCACATGACTATATCAAAGGGCAAATAACAATACAGAGGGTGCCAAAAAAATGTATACACATTTTAAGAAAGGAAAAAACTATTAAAATTGTAATACAATGAATGACGCTAGCATTCCTTTTTTTTTTTTTTTAAATTGGGGAATATTGGGGAACAGTGTACTTCTTTCTCCAAGGCCCATCAGCTCCAAGTCGTTGTCCTTCAGTCTAGTTGTCCCTCCGGCGCAGCTCAGCTCCAAATCCAGTCGCTGTTTTCAATCTTTAGTTGCAGGGGGCGCAGCCCACCATCCCATGTGGGAATTGAACTGGCAACCTTATTGTTGAGAGCTCACGTTCTAACATACTGAGCCATCCGACCGCCCCTCTGGAAGCTCAGTGGCAGCTCATTGTCTTCAATCTAGTTGTGGAGGGTGCAGCTCACTGGCCCACGTGGGAACCGAACCAGCAACCCTGTTGTTCAGAGCTCGAGCTCTAACCAGCTGAGCCATCGGGCTGCCCCCTACAATTGACTCTTTGAACAACATGGGTTTGAACTGCACAGGTTGATTTATGAGTAGTTAGAAATCTGCATACAGGGAGGGCCAACTTAAGTTCTAACAGATTTTCAACTGTGTGGGTGCTCAGCACCGGTGACCCCGGAGTTGTTGAAGGGTCAACTGTATTTTAAATTAAAAGTGTATAAAAAGTGCTGGGCCAACATTTTCAGAAATGTAGATAGTGATAAAAAAAAAGTGTGCCTATCTTATAATTTAAATAAATCCTTTTAAAATGCTTTGAGAAAGGAAAATGTCTCCGTGGGGTGCCTAGGAAAATCTTATCAACCTTGAATTCCACCACAGGACCCTAGTTGTCACTAGTTAATGGGAAACTAAGGTGGCAGCATCAGATTGGATAAAGAAGAGGCCTTACTTGGTGCCTTTACACATTATTGTCACAATACTGACGCACAGCAATGTCACAGTAATACCTGGGGAGTACTGTTATCCCCATCTTATGGAGACTTGGTTTAGACATGTAGCCTGGGAAAACTAATGGTGCTAGAGGTGGTTTCTGAACTCATTTCTGACTCATTCAAAAAGATCCAAGCTCTTTCGGTACTTTGCCATCTGCCTTCCTTGGAGAGGTGGC
Source organism: Rhinolophus ferrumequinum (assembly GCF_004115265.2). Classification (NCBI taxonomy): domain Eukaryota; kingdom Metazoa; phylum Chordata; class Mammalia; order Chiroptera; family Rhinolophidae; genus Rhinolophus; species Rhinolophus ferrumequinum. Next base: position 62,822,059 of record NC_046289.1, read on the forward strand.
CACAAACACAATAGGCACGTAAAGTAAATATTAACATGACTGGTTAAGAAAAATGTGTGGCTCAGTGAAAGAAGCTAAATATAACTAAAAAGTTATATGAAGAATTACCTGAAATTGTTGTTATAGGATCACATGGTCCTGACATAAGAACATTCTTATTAGAGTGTTCAGATTATTTTAAGCATTGTTTAGCCAGCTGAGAAGACTAATGAAAGACACACACACACACACACACACACACACACACACACACACACACACACACACACACACACACACACACACACACACACACACACACACACACACACACACACACACACACACACACACACACACACACCCCCCATTGGTGAGCCTGAAACTAAAATGTGTGTATCAACTAATTCATACACTGCCACAACATAGCTAAGATCATAAGATATGACAGAGAGGAAATCCAAAGCTGATCATGCTTCATTAATCTTACTAATATACTTTAGGTTTAGGAATGGGACTGTTTAAACAGAGATCACATCAAGTCATGACTCTGATAACATAGGAGTTAAATTTTCCACAGGGCATAGATGGGCTGCTTGTGAAAGAAAAAAATAAGACATTGAGCTATCAGAGAAGGTCTTTCTCTAACGCTGCCATTTAAGTCAAGTCCTAAAAAGTGAGACTGTATTGGCCATGTGAAGAGCAAAAATAAGAGGAAGAATGTTATAAGCAAAAGGAAGAACATGTGCATAGGCTGTGATTCAAGAAAGGAATGGAAAGAAGACAAGTGGCAGAACATAGTAAAAGAGGGGAGAGATTAGTTTGAGATGAAATTGGAAAACAGGTCAGAGACTAGATGATGCAGGGCCTTTAATCCTTGTTAAGAAATTTGGATTTTATTGTAAGTGCAGCAAGAAGCCTTGGAAGTCTAACAGACAGGAGCACTGTGATGCAATTTGTGTTTTAAGAGAATTATTTTTGCAGTTGTGTGCATTCAAATGAGGCAGAGGAGAGTTAGAAACTAAAACTACTTAGGAAGGTATTGAGATAGGCTTACCTATACCTTGGAAAGAAAGAAATATTTTTAAAAAATCAATGCCTTAACATTACAGAGGTTTATTTTTTGGTCACATAACAGTGTAGTTAAGTTGGGTGGCTCTCCTAGGCAACTCTCAAGTGGTAATTGAACATCCAGGCTCCATCCGTATTTTGACACTGTTGTCTTTTTAAATATATCTTGTAGCCTTTACAGTTACCAGGACGGGAAAGAGTTGGTGTGGATGATCGCTTAGGGGTTTCATGACCAGGCCTGGAAGTGATCTAAACACTTCGGCATATACCCCTGTGGTCATAACCCATTCACACTGGCCCAATTCTGACTGCAAGGGAAGCTAGGAGAGAGTCTTCCCTTGTGGGCAAGAGGCAAGGAATGAGGAAGGTCTTGACTCTGACGTAAGCAGTAAAGGGGTGGTGAATTCTTGTTCTACCCCCTTTAATTTTCTCTTTTCATTCCCCATTGTACTTATGTGATCTAGCTATATGGGACCCCTAAATGCAGTCAGATGAGACTACCAGCCCTTCTCCCAGCAACCCCTGCCTGCAGTGCTTCCGTTTCATAAACCTGCTTGTCCTGTGAAATTGCAAGCCCAACTCAGATGCCAACTTCTTCAGTCTGCTCTGATTCCTTCCTGACAGGAAGGAAGTACTACACTCTTGCAGCAGTACTTTGTTTAGTTTCCTTACTAGCTAAGTTCCTTTAGAGCCAGGGCCTTGCCCATTTATCTCAGTTTCCTCAAGAAATCAGCACAAGGATAGGCATTTAGTAAAAGTTTGCCAAATTGAATTAAATCTGCTCGATCTGATTATTGCTTCTATTGAAAGCAAACCGAAGACGAGACTTTTTTGTTCGCATTTGCATCCTAGCACCCAGGACAGTAGGCATTCAGTGTATATATGAATCAATGAATGGGTATTTGATATAACTATAGAGCAAGTAGAGTCGCAAAACATCCCTGTTTACTTGACTCCTTAAGTTCAACTGTGTATATGCAAGAGATAGGAAATGTTTAATATGTCTGTGTTTTTGCCTGCCTGGTGGCGCAGTTCGCCATGCCCTGTGGTGAGGATGACCGTGTAATGCCCTTGTGAATCTGCTGCTCCCTCAGTCGTTCTCTCATTGACGGCCGTCCACTCATCCAGAATCTGGCTGCACTGACCGTGATTCTGATGTTTAAAAGAATAGCAATTTAGGGATACAATAGAACCCCTAAAAGCAACCAGCCTACTTCATTTACATTCATCTGAAGAAATAGAAGTCTATCCTTTATGGGCATTTTAACGGGCTTTCAAGGATAATTTCAACTATATACTGTTTTTGCTTTGCCTGCTGACTAGCTGTAAGTCTTCTATAGTGCAAATAGCTTTGCACTTCAAAGGTACACTTTAGTTGGTGTTTTGCCACACACCATTTGTATGACCTTTCTAAGACAGTTTTCTTGTCTGTGAAATGGTAAAAATACCTTCCGCACAGTGTTGTTAAGAATTTAATGAGATAATTGTGGGAATGTTTTTTAAATTGTAAAGCATCGTAAACGTAAGTGGTAGTACATGTATCTCAGTGGCACTGCATTTGCCTATAATTATCTCATTTTCTTCATTTTTATATTCTACTCAACATGACTTCTATGTTGATAGAACTTCTTTATGTTTTCTTTATGTGACTTTGTCCTGTTAAGGAGAAAGGAAATGTTGCTTACCTTTTCAGTTGACCTTGTTTGGAGGCATCCAGCTTAGTACCATGTCACTTCATCTTGTGGGCTGACAGCACATAAAGGAAAGGTTGGTATCAGGCAGCCCTATTGGCTGAGCAGCCAGGTTGCCTCACGCGGCCTCAGGTCCCCTGGGGCAGCCACCAGGGACACTCCTGAGTTGTCCTCTGTATCTTGATGTAAGTGGTGAAAACCACTAAAACTCTGGGCTTTTGCAACTCATTCTCTTTGTTTGATTTCTGTCTTGTTCTGGTTCTGTTCTCCAAAGGATGCTTGCAATGCATTTTTTCCCCCTGTACCAATGCTGCTAAAAATCCCTGGAAGAGGAGAGAAATCTAGAACACATGCGTTTCTTTCCCCGGTTGTATCTATTTATCACTGGCGTGACTCAATTTCTTTTGCAGCAAATAATCTACGTTTGAAGCAGCCAACCCAGCATTGCCATTGTGCTCTGCTGGTTAAGTGCTTTATTGATCCATTCATTTGCCATTCGTTAACTGAGAATTCAGGTGTCAGGATTCTCAGTGAGTCCTCAGTATCACATTACAAATGATTCTTGTTTTTACAAAGACTGGACTTTGTCTACATTCTCTTTGAGAGGGCAAACTGGGATTTCATATGGAGGTAAATATGATAAAGCTATTGATTGCTTTTGTGCTAAAGATCAGAGACGGGAAGGATGCTTCCCTAAGGCATGAATCTGCGTCAGATGACTGATTGCTATAAAGAACAAGGGTATTTCAGGTGTTGGGAACTAGCACCAGGCGTTTTTGTGGAGCACACATGCTTACATGTATACTTAATTTAGATAATGCCCTTTTGTTGGTTAAATTTTTTCTCATTCTTAAAAGTAATGCAGTAAAGAAGTAGTTATTATAAAAGTAATACAGTTATTACAGAAAAGTAGATAATCCAAATTATTCAAAATCTCATTACCTAGACGTAGTACCTGATTTTTACATACTTTTTTTGTGTCTTGAATAATTTGCTTTAGAAAAATCATTTCATTGTATATCCCATTAGAATTACGATTAAGAAAAATGGACTACCTCTTATACATAAGTGCAAGTATAAGGGAAATGAATAATTCACAACAGGAGCCAAATAAAAAATAATACTGTATTGTTGCTTGTCCACACCCTCCTCAGGTCCTCCTTCCCCAAAGTCTTTTTTTCTTCCCCTCTCCCCCAGAAGTTGTCTTCCCCAGTCTCCTCCCCTTCCCTACTTTCACTCAAGGAAGATTCACCTTCCTGATGATTTTATGCCTCTAGAGTTGCTCACACTAGTTCACCAATCTCTCTAATTGCAGCAAAGTGGAAGCATGTTTCTCAAGAGGTCTGATTTATCTTAAAGCTTCTTAGGACTTTCGCTTTCTAACTTCATGTTTATCGTGTTATAAAATATCATATTAAATGTCTTACCTCTGAGTAAAATTCTTCAGGAAGCTGTGCCACATTTATCAGGTGACTTGAAACCCTCTTTGGCATATGGTTTCATCTCCTGGGGGTACACATTACCCTAATTTGAGAAACTTGGATTCTTTAGATGAGTTTGTATCTTCTAAGAATATATTATTAAATAAAAGAAATAGAGGAGTCAGTTATATACTAGATTTCCAGTGATTCTCAGTGGAGAGATTTGGGACTTGCCTTCCTAGAGGGGAAGTGTCAGAGTTTGCAAACTCTGCAAAGATTTTGCAGTTTGCAAAATCTGCAGTTTTTTTCCAGATTTTATTCTACCCCTTCTTGAGTTTGAAAATTACTGCCATGATGAGCTCTTATTCTGATTGGAAAGTGTTTTATTCCTCAATTGTATTGGAGTAAAAAAAAAAAAAAATGAGGCCCACCAGTTCTCTCTCTCTCTCTCCCTCTCTCTCTCTCTCTCTCTCTCTCTATATATATATATGTATATATATGTATATGTATATGTATATATATATATATATGTATATATGTGTGTGTGTGTGTGGTGTGAGATTTATTAGGTGACTAATTGATATTCTCAAATCTATTTGAACAATTAACTGAATTGGAGTTTTTTGGTTTTATTATTTATTTAAGCCAAATGTGATCTAATAAATTCAGTTAACCAACTATCTCCCCCACTCCCCCCAAAAAAGTCTTTGACTTGTCCTGTTTCTACAAAGTATCTGCAGAGTTCTACCGAGTCTGACTATTTTAGTCTGACTGTTTTTTTTTTTAAATAGTATTAAAGAAACACTTTAAAAAAAAAATTTTATTGGGGAATATTGGGAGTCAGTGTGTTTCTCCAGGGCCCATCAGCTCCAAGTCATTGCCCTTCAATCTAATTGTGGAGGTTGCAGCTCACTGGCCCATGTGGGAATCGAACCGGGGCAACCCTTTTCAGAGCTCACACTCTAACCAACTGAGCCATCTGGATGCCCCTAGTCTATTTAGTGCCCCAGTGCTTTATCTTTCCTTCTGTTTGTTGTGTTCTGTGCCTCCTGCTGCTGGTCTCTAGTATCACCATCTTAGTAACAAATTGTTTCTTATTTGAGGACCAATGGCATATGCTACATTTTCTAAGACATACAATACTGTGATTGTAAGAATATAATTCCATGGTAAAAGGACATCTGGCGTCAAAGCTGTTTAAGAGCACCCCATTACAGCCCAGTATAGGCAAAGTATTTAGCAGGAGTGGGCTAAGTTAGTGCTCACACAGCAAGGCAGTTGCTGCCTCACGGGCAGGGACTCCACCTTCCCGGAAGCACGCATCTCACTCTGTGAGAACCTATGAGAACCTCGATTTCTAGAATCAGGAGAGAGGTCTAAGGTCTGCCACTTCAATTCCTATATGCTGAGCCTCACTCTTATCTTCCTCCTCCTTTGTGTTTCTTCTGACAAGTTGGAGAAGTCTAAGCTATAACATAGGTAACTTGCATCAACAAAAATATGACCAAAATAAAAATTCTCAGGTTTTATAATTATGTCTTTTCCAATTTCTTTTATCTTTTTTTTAGTTTCCTTTTCTACATTTATTTTTTTTTCTTGGGGACTTAAATGAAAGGATAGGATCATGTGAATGTTTCAGTAAATATTATTACAAATAAACACTTATTTTTGAAATGTTTTTAGAGTAACTGTGTAAGGGTTCTGTACTCACAGTTCCAACATGGTTTGGTTTTTTTTGTTTGTTTTTTCCCACATCAGCAAGCAATTATCTGATACCAGCTGGGTGTCCTATAATTCAAATCAGTTTTAACACCATCTACCCAGAGATAGAGAGCATCAGATCTATAGGTTAAGGATTCAGCCCCACAAGGCTGCCCTCCACGTCAGATGCCAATCGCTCAAGTCCTGGTTGTTGCCTGTACTGATCGACTGGATATAAACCAGAGGTTCCCACGAATCCCCATCTTGGGTTTGCTTAATATGCTAGACTGGCTCATAGGACTTGGAAAACCAATTTTCTCACTAGATTACTGGTTTATTACAAAGAATATAACTCAGAAACACCAGATAGAAGAGATACATAGGGCAGGGAATGAGAAAAGGGTGCAGAGCTTCTGTACCCTCTTTGAGGGACCCACTCTATCAGCACTGCCACGTGTTTACCAACCCAGAAGCTCTCAGATGCTGTCCTTTTGGGGTTTTGTGCAGGCTTTATTACATAGACATGATTGATTAAATTATTGGCCATTGGTGATTAATTCTACCTGTAGCTCCTCCCCCCTCCCCTGGAGGCCACAAGGATGGGACTGAAAGTTCCAACCTTCCAATCACATGGTTCGTTCCTTTGGTGATTAGCCCTCTTCTTTAGATGCTTTCCAAAAGTCACCTCATTAACATAAACCCAGTTGTGGTAAAAAGGGGCTTTTTACGAATAACAGGACACCCATTTCACCTTTATGGCTCTGAAGTAATTTCAGGAACTAAGGACAAGAGACCAAATCTTAGAACAAAAGATGTTGCCCTTGCTCATATCTCTCAGGAAATTCCAAGGGTTTTAGGAGCTGTAAGCCGGGAACTGTGGACAAAGACCAAATATATATGTAGTTTTTATAGATCACAGTATTGACTCTTATAAGACATTGTATTAGATACAGTGATGAACAAAATTAGTCATGTACTGGTCTCTTGGAGCTTACTCTCTGGGTGAAAGAGAGAAATCAATTAAATAATCAAAAATAACTATAAAATTGATAGCACTTGACCATCTCCTTGTTGATATATTTTCTTCACTTGGCATCTGGAACACTACACACTTGGTTTTCCTACGTCACTGGCCATTCCTTGGTTTCCTTTGCTGAGTCCTTTTCTTCTTTCCATCTAAATGTTGGAGTGCCCTAGGTCTTAGCCCTTGGGCCACTTTGCTACCTAGTTTCGTTAGATGACACCATCCGATCCTATCACTTTAAATAATACTTATTAATATCTACATGCAGATAACTATCAAATTTGTATCTGTGTTTATTTCTCCCTAAACTCCTTAAAATTTTCAATATCTCAATCCTCAAACTCACTGCCCTTCATCTCAGTAAATGGTAGCACCACTGACCCAGTGGTGCAGGACAGAAATCTAGATTATTCTTTCTTTACTCTCACAGTTTTCATCTAATCCATCAGCAAGTTCTGGTGGTTCTATACATTGTATCCAACTCCTGCCACTTCTTTTCACCTCCGCTCTTACCCTGCTAGTTCAACGTCAGGCGCCTCCCCCTGGTCATCTGTTCTAGCACCCTCATCTTCATCCCTGTTGATGGCATCTATTCTCCATTTGATAGCCAGAGTAATCTTTTTAAAGCCTAAAACAGATCTGTACAACATCCTCCAGTGAGGAAGTGCTGATTTCAGGCCTGGAGCAGGAAATGTACAAGATGAATCCCTGAGTATAGAACACTGACAGTAAGAGAAATGATGAGAGAATGAAGCCATATTCATAAAATTGAAAATGATTCATACTGTCAGAAACAGTGAAGGAAGGTTTTTGTGAGATCTTTCTTAAGATCACATCAGACTTTTGGAATTTAAAGACAAAAATAACTGAAATTATGTATAATGTAAGTCAAGTAATAGGGCATATTACTTTGTGATAATTTGTGTGTGTACATGCACACACACATACAGTTTAAGAATTTTTCAGACCCACAAAAAAATTGGGAGAAAGCACAATGAACTTCTATATATCCCTTAACACATATCAGCTGTTAACACTGGTCACTTATTTAAGTTGAACCATATAAGAATGCCCCTTTTTGACAAAATAAGTGATCACATAGATGGTTGAAACTGAATACACACATATACATACAGTACAACATTCCCTGTTGCTAAACCATCTGAAAGTACGTTTTAGATATGATGTTTCATTATGTATCTTCCAGGAACAAACACATTCTACCACATAACTATAAACAAGTGCCTCACCTGAGAAGAATCAATATTAATTCAGGTCATTATCCACATAGCGTCTTTATTCAAATTTCCCTATTTGTTATTGTCAGGTGTTTTTTTTTTAATCATACTACAAAACAAATTTATGAGTCTTATTCTATAAGTGAAAGCACCCTGGACTGTTGGTTTATTCTAGGGATGGCTTACTCTAGTTTTTTCTGTTACTGCTGGCTTACTCTAGTTTTTTTCTTTGTGGTTTAGCTTCTTATATCCGTGTTTGATAACAGCATCAAAACCTTTGGAGTAATTGAAAGTGACCCTTTTGACTGGGAGAAGACTGGCACTGATGGCTCGCTGACAACCACCACGATTTCTACCACCCCTCAGTTGCATACCCGCTTGACCCCTGCAGCAATTGGGTATGTCTTCCTGAACAGCTCATGTAGCTATCTTTCCTGGAGATGTTACGTTAGCAGAAATTATTTCATGCAGATTCCTTTATATTACCAAATGCTAAGACAAACACAGGTGAAAGCCTATGGATTTCCTTGAATTAACAGTGCTCTTGTATATACTTTGGTTTGGATTTACTTTTCTTAGAAAGTATTTATAGGTCATATTGTGAAATGGGAACCTAGAGCTTGTGTGACTTGTTGATACCAGATTTACTGTGGGTTTTCTTCAAAATGAGAAGGGGCATTTGTTGCATTTACTTCTAAAGAATGTATGGGACCCTGGAAAGAATGAGCTGCAATTAGATCTATACTGTGCTTAAGTTTATTTGGGAACAAAACATGTAGTTTGTTCCTCTTAAGAAAGTGATTTAATTTTCAAAGTGTATTAGGAACGGGTTACCTATCATGTATTTCCATCTTCTTGATTTTTTGTTTTTAATGTTTTTCTCTACATACATTTAATATAGTTGCTTTTGTTTGTTTATTTGGAGGAAGGGTATCTTCTTTTCTGAGCCATTTCTTTACCTGCTCTGGTTGCTTTAAACTGGTTTTTAAAAAGTAAATAGGAAAAAAATCCTCATACAATGGTGCTAGTAGGACATTTTATTACTAATCCATTATGTGATTTTATATTGAAAGATGTAGATCACAGCTTACTGAATCAGAAAATCTTAGTGGACTTACAACTGGACATGTTATCCTTGATTAGCTAGTCTAAGGGTTCTTAAATATGGGATACCAACCAGCTATATCAGAATCATCACAGGTGTTTGTTTATAATATCTATTTGTAGGATTCACCCAGACTTACTGAATCAGAATCTAGGGATGCAGCACAGAAATCCATGTGCATCAGATGTTTTTCGTGCTTCTATGAGTTTGGGACTCACTGCCCTAGTCCCGCCTTCCTCCCACCCCCCCATTTTACAAATGAGGAAGTAATCCTAACACGGAGTGAATTATCCAACTGTAGATAAATATTAGTCACAGAGCTTGAGCCTGTCTAGAAACTTTGATTCTCGT